>NC_072860.1:26515206-26839706 GCF_028858705.1 Grus americana
GAGGAACAGCTGTAGTTTTACCTCTGTTTCTAGAAATACAATAGCATTCTTCCCTCAGTTATGCAATACTGTATCTTTAGCTATTAACAAAAAAAAAAAATCTATTTTTTAAAAACTTTGACCTTCTTAACATACATTCTTAGAACACTGACATCTGAAATACTTGCCTAGAGAGTATTCTCCCCAAGACCTCATTTTTATATCTAAAAAAATAACACGTCCTGTAATTCCATCAAAACCCCACATGCAGTTGTTGAAAAGAGCAAAATTCAATACTGACCATAATCACAATGTAACAAAAAAACCTGGTGAAACCTCAAACTTGGTACTAGAGGTTTCTGCACCTCTTCTAATTTGTCTCTAAGAGACTATGTGAAAGACAGCCAAATGTAAATACACCGTAACATCTTAGCTGTAGTACAAATAAGGTGGCAGTGCTCTGTCATTCTAGGTGTACAGGATGTAACTATAGTGTCTTTGCTGTGTAGTGGATGTGTCGAGAATAATTATGTTCATGCAATTCCAAATTCTGTATTGTTGTCTGTTAGAAGTGTAAACTACTGAAAACTTGGCCTTGCTGATATGAATAAAGTGATTAAAATATCCATCTTTACAGATACAGTAGAGTTTGTCTTCTTTAAGAAAGATGAATCTTAGATTTTCTTATTTCTTTAAGATTTAAAGAAAACTGTTTTAGAAACAGACCTAAAGTCACAATATAAATGCATCTGGTTTAATCTTCCCTGCGTGGTTCCAACGCTGTCGGGATGCATCAGTACGCACACGTACATGCATGCGCGTGTGGGTTTTGATTATCCCGACACGTTAGAGACGTCTTGTAACTAAACCGCACACAAACTCTACTGCACCTTGCCCTCTAGTCATCTGGGAACATGACCAAGGACACCAAGGCAATTCCATTTTATACGTATCTCAATATTCCTAGACGTACACACACAAAGTCCATCCCGTTTTCAGAATTTCCCATCGGTTGCTGCAGACCTCACAAGATCCAGAAGCCTGTAACACGTTCGGGATGATTACGGAGGTGACGTGTTTAAATAAGAAGCGGTAACACTCTTGGAACGATTACAGAGGTGATATACTGAAAGAAGGTCGTTGTTCTAAGTTTCATGCTGGGCAACGAACAAATCCCAGAGGGTGGCAAAGGGCGATGCAGTTACAAAAACAATTAAAAAAAAATCCAGGTAAGAATTTGGGAAGCATCTTCAAAGCCAGTTTCTTGGCATAAACGTTATTCCTCAGTGATACTTTACGTGTTCCAGAAGATTCAGGCAGAAATCCCGCAGTTACAGCAGACCGTGTGGGGAAGTGCCAGAGGAAGGCAGGACAGCGTATTCCGAAGTATCCTGCGTGTGCAGGATACGCACATGGACAAGTGCTTTGTACACCCCTAGAATTTTTATTTAAGGGTGTCAGAATGTCCCAGAGAAATGCTGCCATCACAGCTTTGCCCTGGCAGCGCAGCCTTCCTTCAGTCCAAGTCATCTGTAGCTGTGGTTTTGTTTTGTCTTGCCCTGTACTTTAAACGTTTTCACACCAAATAGGTTTCAGTTTATATATTAATACAGAATCAAAGGCAAGTAACTGCAGTGTTTGATGACAAATCCTGCCAAAACCTGATGATTTCACTTGATGTAATGCCATGTACTGCAATCAAATGTCTATATTTACAGATATCAAAATTAATTTTATGAAGAAAGAATTGTTGTTTATCTTCTGGAATACTGATGTTCACTTTGAGTATATTTAAGCAAATTCCAACATAAACATCCTCAAATTTAATAGGTTTGATATGACTCATCAGTTCATAAATCCTCAGAGCTAGTTTTCCATCCAATATATAACCCATCCCACTGCAATACGGAGGATACAACCTGAATGGATATTCATCGTAAGAGATGTATGTTTTTCTGTAAAAGCCTCTGTAGGCAAAGTTATCTATAAGAGGATAACCAGTAAAAATATTTTCTGAGGAATTTAGCTTCAGAAGAAATTTGACCAGGTTAGCAGTGTTGATGAAGACATCAGCATCAGTCTTCATGAGGAATTGCGTGTTTGAACAGAACTCCGTCACCCACTTAAACGCCATGATCGTTTTCAAGGTGAGGTTGTCGTAAGTGTCCATAAAATCCTGGCGAACGATGTCACCGTAGAGGATACTTTCGTCTTCCACCGACAGTGCTGCAGCATTGTCTTCTCTTTGAGCGTCCTGACCCAGTAAGAAGAGGGTTAGAATCCGGTGTCCCCACCAGAAGTCCCGAGACCCCCAGGTTGCCCTGATGGCTTGCCTCGACCTCACATCCTTGGGACTTGAAGAGACCAAGATGACTAGAAACGGATTTATGTCTTTGCATTTCAAGCGCTCCCGCAGCGTGAAGAGGTAGCGTTGCTTGTAAATCGGTTCGTATTCATAGAAATACATAAGGTTTGTGCGCTCAATCACATTGTTGGAAGAAAAAGTTACGTACAGCATTATTACGACAGAAAATACAAGGAGAATTAAAAAAAAACATTTTAATAGTCTCATGTACATGGCACTAACTGGAACTGGGCAGTAACTAATTTGCAGAAGTGTGTCAGCAACCTTCAAAATCCGCGCCACAAGTTCTGAAGCATGTTTCTTGCTGAAAAAGAAATGAAAAAGTAGTATTCAGAATGCTATTATTCAAATATTGTCTTGCTCTTCTCTTGTCTAAAGTGTTGTCGTTACATTATAGCATGCTTTGAACTAACAAACCCGAGACTCATTGGTCCAGCTCTTCGATACAGCACCCTGTGCGCCATGAATCACGGCTGTATCCCAGAAACGAGTACGAGCAGAACACTGAGCTGCTGCTGAGCATGGTATAGATTGAAACCTCACGGCTTTCACCTTGGAAGTTTCCCCCACATAAAGCTGATCTCTGCAAAAGATGACACGTCAAGCATCTCGGCACAATGGCTTCGTCCCCAATCTCAAGGAAGGAATACAGCGCACAAAATCTAACAGCTACAAACTGCTCAGTAAATTGATGTTCAGAGGCTTCAAAAATTTGTGATTTATTTCAAAGAAAGGAAGTCCTTCTAGTTTTTATAAGCCGGAGCAAATCAGCCAAGAAAGCGGGTAAAAAGAGAAGCACAAGCAAATATTTCATCCCTCGTTTAAGGGCTGAGCAGCTGCTCATGTTGAATTGACTGAATAGGCGATGGGGGGTGAAGGAGAAAATCAACCTCCTTACGATCTGCCGACATGCAAACACACACCTATCTTGACAGACAGACCGAGCTCTTACACTGCCCAAAGAAATGGCTACTCCCACAACAGGCAGCATTATACAGGAGTAATTTATTTTCTAATATGTGCTAATTAAATCAAGTGATTTCATAAAGGGGCGTTGCAACCAATTTTGTCATAGCAGCCTGGAGCAGCAGAGAATCCACTGCCGCAGACGAGCTTCAAATCTTAAAGAAGTTTTGCAAATTCTCTTAATATTTTCCATTTAAACAAACAAGAGACCACAAAATCCTCCTGCTACTTCCATCTATGTAAGTTTTAAAGAAGAAAGGATCCCATCTCCATTATTTTCATGAAAAATCTATAAAAATGCAACCGATTCGCTCAGCTCCGTCAGGCATGCCACACAAACCGAAACCAGGACAAGCGATGGAGACCAGCCAAAGCCATTTCTTCAGCTGAAGACGCGCAGCTTGTTCTAGAGTCCAGTCTACACGGACGAGTACTTACAAATCCTGGGGAGTCCATGCTGAAGATACTACTACAGTGTCAGGACGAGATATTCAAATCAATACACCTTTCCAAAGGTAGATTTTAAACCAGAATCTCAGTCCTCTACCCTCCATTTAGCAGTGCTTACCTTCGCTATAGTTCTTTAAAACTACATGCGCTGTGAACATATATTAGGTATCTTCAAGGCAAAATAATTACAGTATCTTACTGGGGGAGTTCTAAACGATTTCTAATGTTTGCAGTACTAATATTTACACTGCACTGTAAAGCATCCACAAAGACACAGTAAGGACGATGGTAGGTTCAATTTCACAGTGCAATTAATTACTATTTAACTTACCTTGGAAACGATCACCGCAGGACTTGTAAATGCTTTGTATTAAAAAAAAAAATAATCCAAAACCCAACATAGCACACTAGAATTTAGGGGAATGTGGTTTGCCAGAGCCCACCCGCCTTGTATTTCTGTGTAGGATCTGACTTTAAATTAATGACCCTTTAATGGCAGCATCTGGAGCACATTTCCCCAATGATGCATATAACTATAACCACAAAAAACTCAGATTTGCTGATCTAGTATTTACTTCCTGGCTTTATGGGAAGAAAAAAATAATTTAAAAAGCTCAATTCTTCTGTCTTTATATATACCAACCTGACTTTCAGTGAACAATATGAAAAATACACACTGGAAGAAAATAACCTATGTTATCTATCAGTGTTTATGTGTTTGATTTTATATAAATAACATTTCTCAGGGTTTGATGATCAATTTAAAGTAAAACTGTACCAAAGTTTGATCAGTTTTTGACTACCTAATGGAAAAATCATCTGATTATAAGGATTTTGATTCTTTATGGACAGCAAAGCCTGATTCCGCAACACTTTGAACAACTGAATCGGTGACCAATGCCTGATCTGCTACATAATGAAAAATCTGGGAAAAGAAATCATCAGTTCAGGTCCTTTGCCCACACTCTGCAAAACACAACTGTTCCCTTATGAAAAGCCCCAGGACAAGCACCGTACAATGCTGCTTTGCTGAGTGACTCCTGAGGAGCTAGGAAGTGCAGTCCCCACAAATCCTGCCATTCTCTTCCCTAAGGTCACGTTCCTCCAGCACTGCACTAAACTGTTTGCAGGCCAGCACAGGCTCACCCAAAGAAGGCTTTTGTGGTGGTCGTGGGGTAGAAACTACACTCCCCAAAACACGGGACAGCTCTTCCTGCAGCACTGAGAATTCAAGATACAGGCTGTCATCCTCCGACAGCAGAACTCCAAACACACGCAGAAAAGAATAAAAGGGTTTAAATTAAAGGGGAAACCCTAACCACAGCCCTCGACAGGAAAATCCCCTTCTCTTCGTATTCCAAATGCTTAAACCAAAGAAATGAGGTTGAAGAAGTGAGGTCTGACAGTTGAGCTAGCGCTTTTTGGCAATGGTGCAGCTGCAGCCCTCTCAGCTATGCCCAGGATGGGTCCCCCACCATTTCCAGACTTTATTTGCCCACGGTTTTTACCTTCCAGCACGGGATGCGCAGCAGGAGCAATACCAGGTCAAGACCTGCTCCTTTCTGGGAACCACTTTTGTTTGCTTCCAAGCACACAGCTCGCTGGCACCGCAGGACAGTCTGAGATCGTGCTGACAGATAAAACTGATCAGCTTTAAAACAAAAGTAAGAAAAGACACACTGAGCATGCTTTATAGTCATTTTAGATACATATCTCACACTCTGCTTTAGCCAGGTAATTACTGAGTGCAGATAACCTTTGCAGGAAAAAGGTGACAAATTCTCATTAAAGTCTAATGATTACAATAACCAATGGATAGTCCAATTTAAAGATTTAAAAATACAGTATTTATAATGTTAGATGTATAGAAAAACAAACCCTTTTTTAATCTACCAGCAAAATTGTTTGGAAATGCGTTACCGTTCCAGGCTTCGCATTTCCACTACCCATAGAAACTAGAGGAATTTTTGCGAGATCCTGGGCTATGATGATCTACTATAACAATACTTTAAATATTATTTTAAATAACCTTTAACAATGACTTGCTCTCACCTTAAATTGCCCAAGCAATCTTAATTCTCCCTTCTAGGCAACTTTTCACAAGGCACGGATTAATTAACAGGTAACAGCCCCAAAGGTAGAATTCATTAAGAGGAAACCTACTGCCCCCTGTTGAAGCCACGTACAAATTTTCCAGCCATTTAACTGTTTTCTATTTTAAAAAAAAAGGTAAATACGGAGACAGAAGGATATTCCGCATTCGCGCAGGTTTCCCCGCACTCCGCTGGAGCGGGTGTCCCCGTTCCCTCAGCACCTCAGCACACCCGAGGGGCCGCAGGCAGCCGCCGCCCCCCGACCCGCCGTGACGGCGTTAAATGGCGGCGGCAGCGCGGAGCCCGGTCGCGCCCCGCCCTGGGCAGGGAGCCGCAATGTCCCCCCACCCGCCGGTACCGTTGCCATCACCGTGCCCGTTACCGTGCCGCCGCCTCCCGCGCGTAGTGGCCGGGTTTCCTCACAGCAACGGCCGCGCTCGGGGGACGGCTGGCACCGGGAAATTCCTGCGCTTCCCGTCAGGGCCGGCAGCGCCGGGCAGTTCGGGCCCCGCGGCAGGCCTCGCAGCGCCGGGAGGGCGTAGAAATGGCGCTCCGGGCCATCGCCGAAGGGCGGTCGGGCGCTGGGCTGGTTGCTGGCCGGCAGGCGGGCCTCGGGGCTGCCGCTGGTCCCGCTGCGCGGTCAGGTGCGAGGTTGGAGTTCGTGGGTTCCCGGGAAGAAGAGGAGACAGGCGTTCCAGGCTGCGCTTGCTCTCCTGCTTCCCCTACTAGAACGGATCATGGCGAGCACTGACCCCCGAGCCTCCCTGAATTATTACATTAATTACATTTTGTAACGTTACAAAAGCATGCAGCCGTTGTGGAATATCCCACTTGGACAACTTGGGAACTTACATGGTTTATGTAAAGCTATGTAGTTTACAAAAGGTTTATTGTGCAAAGTTTGAGTTCAGATTAATTGATGATAAATCAGCTATCCCAGTTTTTGTTTAATTACTCTGGGGTTTTTAAACCGAACGTATGGGCAAACCCTGCACAAGATAGCCTCACCCCGGCAAAGCAAATACACCTTTGGACAAATCGAAGGTGGTTTTCTCAGTCTTTCAAATGCTCATGTCTCGGCGCAAATGCGGATTTAGAGCCTGCGTGGGAAGGCAGCGTCGCGCTGTATCTCGTGCAGCTGACCATGGCTCTGTTTTGAACTCCTGCTGGGAAATACACTGCATAGTAATGTGGGAAATCATCGCTGGAAGTGGCTCTGCATCCCAAATCCTGCGCTGAACCAGACTCAGGTTTGACTCAGGTACAGTTAGAAACTGCAAAACCACAGAGTCTTCAGAAGCTAGCTGTTCTGTCCTGCAAATGTATTTAATTAGCTTGTAAAACGTCAGACATTGCTTAATCACTAGTTTGAAGTGATAGTCTGATGTAATAAAATAACAGTTGAGACGATAAATATCAAATACAGTTGGAACAAACACACAGAGCAGAGAACTGTGAGTAACCTTGCGATGACAGCACTACCCAGAGACATGGACCATCCATCCACCCTGTCACAGCTCGCACAGAAGGGAGGTTTTTCCCTCAATCAAGATAGCCATATTTCAAGGAAATGGTGTGCTATTTTGCAGGGAATTATGGTTCATTTGACTGTGTTAACAATGTGTTTTGCGTAGTTCCCTGTCTCACCATCTTTCGATTCATTCATGTACATTATTTAGAAAGAAATGCAAACGTTCTTTTCCCTGGTTTAATACATCATGACCTGCTCCTGACCAAAATCCTACACATAATCTATACATGTTATTAAATACAAAAAATGTACAACGGTGAGTATGTCACTGTCATCTTCTGTTGCTCCCAATTAGTTCTGGTATAACCCTTTCAGCGTCAAGAGGAACCAGATTATTACTTGTCTGTCAAGACTGAGGTTTATTTTATGCGACGTCTGTAATACCTGAGTAACCAATGTCATAATTATCAAAATGATTACCCTATCAGTCAGCAGCTCATTTGGCCAGAAGACCTTTACATCTTTTTGCTGATTGTGTACTTTCTGAAGCAAAGACAAATGGTAATAACTAATACTGATGCATCTGGGTATAAGGGCAACTCAGTACGCAGTGGACCAGCCCAATGTAGGTTTGCTGTAAAAAAACCAAAGATATGAATTAAATAATAACAGACTAAGTTTTCTATCTCCTTTTTTTTTATTCTACTGTTTAGAATGTTGGCCAAAAATGATCTTTTGATCAAGATTCAGTTAGTTCCCCCCTTCTTGTTCCTTTCCTGAAAGAAATCTTCATCCTGGATCAATGGGCAACAACGGCACAGAGCACAATGAAGCTGAGAGAAATTTTTAATTTCAGGTAGCTGAATCTCAGTAATGACCAGGTCATAACACCTATATTTAGTCTCCACCATGCAGAGTAAACTTGTTTGTACAAACGTAACTCACCGAATTTACAACCCAAACAGTGCAACTGAAGCAGACAAGCTTATGTATGAGCGAGGAGGAAGAGTAACCGAGTCCGAGGCAGCAGGTTAGAGCAGAGCACGTTTTTCAGTGGAGTTCTCGTAGGATTTGACTGAGTCCATGTGCCCAACCACACTCATGTTAGAAACCTCTTGAGATTAACTTGTTGCTGGGAGATGAGATGCAGCAGTAAATCAGGTACCTTGTCATTTTGTGGATTGATAAATACAGACAAACGTTAAGCCTTCCCCTCCTGGCTGGCTGTGTTTATATTTCATTTCTTTTCCAAAACAGATGCGGATGCAGTGAGGAAGGGCTTTATCTCTGGGCCTGCACTGAAGCAGGGCAGACAGTTAGCGGTTCCCTGGGCCATGGGATTAGGGAGTATAACCAGGCTGCTGCTGCTTCGGTACACACAATTTCACAATGTAGAGTTCTTAAATGGTCATGTAAGTGTGGTTCACTGTTCAAACATGTTCAAAGACTGTAACCTTTGTGCTTGTGACCAATTGGTATGTTACTCATAGTTGTTCCACCCACAGGCTTGGCACCGAACATTACACTTCCATAAATACTGTTTGCGCATTATCAAGCTGATAAAAGCCAGCATGTATTTGTACAGAGCTTCTACTTGCTTTTCATAGCGCAAAGCTGGTTCTTCCCCTTCCTCTTCCTTACTCTTTGTGCTTCATCTCACGGAGAAGACAGACATCTTGCTGACAAATACCAGCTTCATGGAAGACGGTGAATTCCAGCTTTAAAGGCTTACTGGAAAATACCACGGCACCAATGGGCCTCCAGCACACCAAACACTCCAAAGTCAAGCAAGCTAATATACTGATGTTAGGACTTGATTCTGCAGGAAAATCTACACTGTTGTACAAGTTCAAGTATAACGATGTTTTTCTAACAATTCCAACAATTGGCTTTAATGTTGATATGATTGAAATCGGGAAGGATTTTACATTGACCTTTTGGGATGTTGGAGGACAACAGAAAATGAGACAGGTTTGGTGCAATTTCCTGGAAAACGTAGATGGACTGCTGTATGTTGTGGACAGCTCTGATAAGTGGCGTCTGGAAGAATCAAAGAAAGAATTTGAACTCATTTTAAAGAATGAATTTATAAAAAGCGTACCAGTCGTCGTGCTGGCGAATAAGCAGGATTTGCCCGGAGCTTTGAACGCTGAGGAAATAACCAGGAGGTTCAAGATGAAGAAGTACTGCAGTGACAGAAATTGGTACGTACAGCCCTGTTGTGCTATCACAGGAGAAGGTTTGTCAGAAGCTCTCCAAAGACTAACCACATTTGCAAAACAATACAGCAGATCAAAGGAGACTTCTACAATCTTTAAGGAAATAGAAACACTTTGAGAATTTCTATCATCAAATTCTGGTGAACTTTAATCAACATATTTTGTTGGACAGACTAAATCTGAAAATACCAGATTCTGAAGAACTCTTATAAGTAAATATTTATAAAGAACTGCGACACTATTAAATGATATTGTTACACCCGCAGATGCTTCTGAGATATTACTCTGCAGTATTTTATTAGTGATCACATACTTGGGGTTATTAGCTCAGAAGTGTGGCTGTTGAAAGATGAAAAAGGTGGAGTTGAGCTCCTGAATTTTAGCAAGTGGAAACAAAATAGGTGAGCAGTGCTTAAAATGCTTAAATCAAGTATGTTGTCAAGATGTAAAATAGCCAAGTTGTTTGCTCAGCAAGAAAAGCGCAAGAGAAAATATTTCATAATAAATGCTCCACAGATGTATTTCTCATATAAAAATATAGTTGGTTTAGAGCTTAAACTCTTAGTTATGTACAAGAGAACCTATGAATCTGAAACAGCTGCTGGATATTAGTGCATTCTAGAGCTGATTGCTCCAAAAAGATTTTAACAGACAGGATCTGCTCCTCATCATGCCACAGACAAAACTGGGATCCAGTGCTGCGTGTAGGGTGTAGGTCTGCTGTCTCTCTGTTATGGATTTCCACGTACCGATGTCTTTGTTTCTGCGCTGTTGGATTGCTATCCTTAGCCGAGAGCAGAGCGATGGAAGCCAGTGTGGGGTCGGTCCAGTGAAGCGCTGATCCCCAGTGGTTTTGGGGTGGGGGATAAAGGGGGGAGAAATGGGGGGATTGGCTCCTCAGTCATTTTTTAATAGAACTTTATGGATCCTGTCCTGCTTGTACTGAAGCCACCTGAAATTTTGTTACTGATAAATTTAGGTTTCATTAAATTTGACATAAGTGGCACAAAATTGCTAATCCTGTTGCTACAGTTTGTAGAAAAAAACTCCAAATGAAATTTCTGTTTAGATTTCCTGATTGATGGAGTGAATTAGTATTCTGAATGCCATTAAAGCAAGGAAGGTTTAATAACTAGGAGTCTAATTGTACTGCATCAACCATGAAAACAATTTAAACACTGAGGCTGAAAAGTTAATAGGGCTTGCTCTTTTAAAAAGCAAGAGAAAAAAGACCACCTAATTATTGGCTATATAGTCCCAGAAAATCCAGCCCAACTATTTCTGCCTTCTTGAGCAATGTCTGCAGAGGTAGGATGCTCCAGTGGTTAGGATGCTTGCTTAGACAGCTGGGGTTTTTTTTCCTACATCTACCACAATCTTTGACCATGGGGAAGTCATTTAATCACTCTGTGCCTCAACAGTCCCTTGGCAAAATGAACTTCCCAGTTACGCGCTCTGAAAAAACTGTGGCAAGGGTCGGCTTGTGAGCCTTTCTGTTGTGACAAAATGATTATGCCAAGTAATTCACGTAAGAAATTTACATTTAGTCCTTACTAATAAACAGGCAGGAATTTCAAGTTATAGAAGGGTGAAGCAGCAAGAAAACCACCCAGACGTACCCTGTTGTCTCATGCATATATTATTCAAAGACAAAAATCATCCGGTGAATTTGCTGAAATAGTAAACAACGGAAGGTTTCTCAACAGAAGCTGTTATTAATACTGACAGTAATTACTATAGGCTAAATCCTGAGTCACGTTGAGACTACATTTCTAAAAGGAGAGCAAGCGTTTAGACTTGTCATTGCCTGGTCTGATGATTTAGGCTCAATATAAAATATCTTCTGTCCCAAGAAAGATTTTTTAAAGCCTACAGCAATGGGACCATTATTATTTTTCTAAACCAAACAATTCAATGTTAAAAAATTTAATATTTAAGATCAATATATTTATAAACATTTGCATGTCTAGGTTACATATTGAATTCTCCCACTAGTTTAATCTAATCATATGCCTATTATAAATCTGAATCTAGTTCGCTGGCCTCAGGACTTCCTCAGGGAGAAATACTCCTTGAGAGATTTAATGAGAGTGTACCAGGGTCTCTAATTAGACAAGAAGCAAGTTTTGAAGGGAGAAATAAAGTAGTATAATAGACCAGCTCATATAGCTGAAAAAGAGAATAAGCTTTCAGGCACACAGTCCCTTCTCCAGGTTATCAAATTAGGTTAAATGAAACTCACATTGACTTGAAGAAAATCTTTTACATTATGCTTCAAAGGAAATAAACTCTATTCCATTCACTTTGTAGAACATCAAGTATTTAAAAATTGATTTTTCTAAGAGCTTGGTTTCCTAAAGATGTGAAGCCGTTTTATCTGCCCATGGAGACCCCTACCTTTTTGAATAATTTTTGAGCTTTAAAACAAATATCAATCAAGTTAGATAGAGGCGCATGTTCTCAAAGGAATTATAGGCCTGAAAGTTTAATTAAAAAAATCAGCGAGGTAGAGAAAAGTGACCATACCGGTGCCCCCAGTGAAGGCAAGGCTGATAAGGTACAAAAGACTAATCCCCTAGGAGATAAATGTTCCATTTTAGCCACAAGAGAGCCTACAGGAGGACATAAATCCACAGAGCCCAGGCTTAATTAGTTCCTCTGCTCCTGGAGCTAGTTGGTCTTTTTCTATACAGTATGAGTAAATAGTCTGCTTGGGGGGCTTTTTTTAGGATGAGGAGACAGAGGATATAGAATCCACTGCTTAAAACTTCCTTTCTACATGTGGAGTAAAGAATCTCCCTGACTACTTGGTATGTTTTGGGAAGGATCCCTGAAAAAGCGTACTATGTGGGCAGGAAGGTGCATGTTACAGCTTCATCTTGCTAATGGAGAGTTTTAGATCTTTTGTCTGCTTGGCTGAACTGTGTAATGAGCAGAATTGTCTTTATGTTTCAGAGCACAACAAAGTAGAATTCTACTTCTGCTAAAAATACAATCCATAGTATCATAAGCATAATTTATTCCTGGACAAATTTTGGTTTATTTTATTATTTAGAATTTAAACAGGTTACTTACTAAAAACAATTTTAGAAGTTTTGAAGGGTTCAGGGTGCTTTGAGAAGGCAAGAAATCAGAATCTGAAGAGTGTTGTCCCTCTTGGCAGCAGAATCAAAGTCTATAAGTTGAAAAGTTTGCAGGGGATGAAAGGCCTTAAAGAGTTGGTTCCAATCAGCTGTTGATACTGCTTCAGCTTTTGGAACTTTTTTCATCAGCTATCCTAATAAATCACACCCTGATCACCCTGGTGTTTCTTGCATTTTTTATTGATGCATACTGGCAATTTTGTGCAACTGCAATGAAGTAGCACAAGCATTACAACTATATTGTACCTAAAGTGTACAAGCCCTCCAGTGTCTGCTACTATTTCTTACACAAAGTTTGCTGTACCTGTTCGTTTCTGCTGACAGAAATAAACAGTACCTATGTGATGATGTGAAACACAAAGGGTAGGATCTGTGAAACCTGAGGCATGCTGCATCCTGTGCCTTCTCAAGATTACCCACTGGGATGTGTTTGGATGTGACAATTTAAAAGCTGACAAATCCAGAGTATGGGGAACTGTCCTTTTGACCATTCATTGATAAGATTACTGCAGTATAAAATCACGATGAGCTTTCTGAGGTTTGAAATAGCTGTCATAGAGCTCTCTGAACATAGTTCTAGTGGGATGAAATGCTATTTTGCGGGCAGGTGTGAGGTTGCATAAAAAAACATTGTAAATTTGGATAGTAGCACTCCCTCCTCCTTTGCTTGGGAGACAACTCTCCCAGTAATTGAATCCTCTGCAGAATCAAAGGGAAGTGTAGTGTATAGGGAATGCAGGACAAGGCTTTTTCAATATCACATAATTTAGAGCTGGAGTTCCATCTCCTCCTCATTTCTGACAAGCTCACTGAAACAACCAAAGGAAAGACTTTTCATATATCAAACATGTTCTAAGCCTACTACATAGGAAGACAACACTTTGAAGCACTGTATGCATATTTCACTGCATAAAGCCGTCTCTCTTCCCTAAGTAAATCACCCATGCTGAGTTCTGCGCTGCTACAATTACACTTCTTCCACTTATAATTAGCTCAAGTATTCCTGTTCAGCACAGGCATAAGGATTCTGGACGTCTGTCTCATCAGATCACACAGGCTAGATGATACAAGTCTCTGTAATTTTGGATGTAAACTCTTGAGGGTGGAGGCCCTACTTACAAAGCACACACCATTGTACACTCCAGGTACAATTTGCAAATGTAAATTCATAAAACAGTAACGAGTCCAAACACATCTTATTTTGAACGCATATACTTTTAACAAATTGTACATTAGCTTCTTTCTACAATATTCTGCTCTTTAGCTGTGCTAAATGTTCTTTTACCACTCCCACTCATCCACGCTGTGTTTGCAGTGTAACTGTACTACATCTAGCACTAAGTTGGGCTGCCATTAAGAGACACCTCCCCTCACCCTCTGTCACCTCTGCGTCGCCCTCCCCAGCTGCATATTGACACTTGCAGGTCCCTGCACAAGCAGAGCTTTCTCATCTGCCTTGTCCTTCACCAGTTACCACAATGGTGATGCCAGTTTGCGCACTCTTTTTATTAGATTTTCACTGGGTGTTTCTGTGCTTGCTCTCATGCTGCTCCTTATACTTGGAATTACCCAAACACATTTGCAATACAATTTAATTGTTCTCTTTTAGATCCTTCCTTAAAGCACTCCTTTCCCATGAGGTATGCAAAAATCCTGACAGTAGCTGTTAGGGTTTTATGAGGAGGCCCCAGCCCATATCTTTCGATGAGTATTCTTTTATTATTTCCTTGTTCTCCCCATATTTATTCATCTATTCCCTTTTTGCCTTAGAATGTGCTTTCTTTGGTACAAAGATCATCTTTTTGTTCTGCGTTTCATATACTGCCTAACCGATGAGAAGAGTTTCTAGACCTTGTACTACTGCTATAAGTAGCCCAAATCTGGTGGAGTATCTGCTAAAGTAAGTAATTTTGTGAGTGTAAATAAACCATCGAGCTCTGAAACCTGACCATGTGTATTCTTTCTTTTTAGCAAATGTAGCTGGGAACTGCAACAACAACTTCATTGATCCAAACAAAGGCTAATCTCCCTTACAATTGTGCTTGGCTGTTAAAGGATAACTGTGCCTTAATCAACAGTTTTCGGTTACTTTATCTAAAGCATACAGATTAATCACTGAAGAATGCTAGTCTCTCAACCTTTTCTTAACTGATTCGCAATTCTGAAAAGTTCTATTTTAGTTTAGGACCATCCCAGATTCTTGTGAAAATCCTTCCTATCATTTGGATGCAAAACAAAAGGTAAAGGCATTCTGTAAACAGCTAAACTACCATATGACAAATGAACGTCAGCTCGTGGTGGGTTGGGTCTCATGTATTCACAACACGGTGCAATGGCTTTTGATTAAATTCACGTGTTTTTTCCTTTGTTGAGGATTTACAATATAAGATTCAATATACCTAAAATGTATACAAAATGTATATTCACAATAGGAATGCTTATGTGAGGATTTACAATATAAGATTCAATATACCTAAAATGTATACAAAATGTATATTCACAATAGGAATGCTTATGTACTCATCAGTTATTTACACGTTGCAGACCAAGTCGAGTGCATACAAATCCAGCTTGAATTACCCTGTTCTATCTGAAACAGTAAAACAAAATAAGTAGTGTGCTACAGAAAAAGTATATACGGAGCTAAGCAGGAGGGGAAGTGAGAGAAGATAAGCTAAAGAAATACAATGGAAAAGAACAGAGAAAAGAAAAATAGATGAGAAAAGTTCTCAGGGAAAACAGTACTAAGCATATGCAGATACACAAAGCAATAGAAAGTAAAAAAAAATCGTGTTTTTTGCATTCCCTTCTTGTGAGAATAGTGTGTTAAGAAGCCTTCTCTTACTTTAAAACAAACATCTAATGTAGGCAAGCGTTCCCACTTGTGCTGACATATGTAACTTCATGTGTATTCTCTCTGAACATGTATTACATGTTAAAGGCAATTATTTCATAGATTTTACTAACATTAGGCCACAAAGACAGTGTAACCTTAGAGAAAATATTATGCAAATACCTGGCTCCTTATAGTAACTCTAAATAATTTTAATCCTGAATATGAATAATTAAAAATATATAACATCTTATTAAAATCAAATGTTGTGGAAATTAAATAGAGTAGTTTCAAGTAACTCTTCCATTTAACCTACACAGGAAGGCATATTCTTAGCTATTCATATTTCCTAGCTATCACCTGCTTACTAAGGGCTATACATTGAGCCTTTCCTTTTTGAAGATTAAGATTTTCCAATGAGTTATTTGGTTCATTGACCATTTAAAGTAATAATGTATTGCCTACGCTAATAGGTAAATTTATATACACTTTTCTTTCTCATGTGCTACTAAAAAGCCCTTGTCAAGTATTAAGGAAAACCCAAGCCAAATACTAGACAATCTTTACCTCAATTGAGTAATATTATAAAAACACTTGCATAAAGTTCAGTATTTCTGCACTGAGACATCTTGTGGCGTGTAAGACATACTGCAGTTAATAAAAACGAAACTGTCTGGTTGAAAATTCAAATGGTGACCTGAGCTTGAGAACTCTGTTCCAAGAGGTTTAAACCACACAGCTGACAATCTTTTACATCACTTTTTCAAACAAAAACTGGCTAATTACAACATCAATGGGGCTTATTTTCAGGTCTTAAGTATTTATGAACCTGATAATAACAATTTGTTAAATTAAAATTTCTGTACTTTAGGTAAAATCTGCATTTGCTTTCATTCCACAGTAAGATGAATGTTTCAAAAGTACAGCATTTTGTGGAACAGAAATTTCATAACAATGCATGATGGCCAAACTGCTGTTTCTTCAAAGCAGTGTGCAAAAAAAAAAGAAATGCATTTACTTTAATGTTGTATTAATCTGATCAAAAAAATGCTGGTTTTGAGTCACTTAAAAAGTAAATATTCCAATTCAACTTGAACCTGTATGGAATTAAAAAATATTAAAAAAAAAAAATCGGGGGTTTCTCTAAATTATTTTGAAAAAAATATTTGACAGATTTCTCTTATGAAAATTTAATTCCTATTCTGTTCATTTGTACTTAAGTCTTTGATTAAAAAAAAAAGACAAAAATGTTCTAGATGACCCGTAGTTAAATGAGTACTTGTAACTCCTCTGCTAAACTTGTTTAGCTAATATATACAAACAGTATCACACACTGAGGGAGTACCTCACTGTGAAGAAAATACCACAGCAGTACTTGTTCTTTTTTGGATCATCTCGTTGGATCATCTTGTCCTTTTGCAGCATTTCCAGCCGGTTGGGGTGACTGTGTCACCAGAGAGGAGAAGGGGACAACACCAGCACCCAGCAGCCAGAACTGCCTCTGAAACAGGGAGACCCTCTGTATGCGATTATTTACATCAGTACCACAGGACCCCCTCTATATGCTTTTTCTTCTGCTTTGGAGGTCTTGGTATTACCAGCCTCACTAACTGTCATTAAAAACCCATTAAATATGTTAGCAATGTAATTCAAATATACAACAAATTGTATTACGTTTTTCATACTTCCTTCACAGGGTTCTGATTTATTTACAGCATGTAAATGCTGAGAGGATTAAAAACTCTGTTTGTATCTCATAGGAATCCCTCCTGCAATCTGCTTTATAAAAGGAATAGTGATTTTCATATCATGGGTAGCTTAAGATGAATAATGAGCCACGGTTAACAAAACAACAAGCCTGACATTTACTTGAAACATCTTTTGAGGTTAATGAGAATTAAGCAGAACTCTGGGAAAAAACTTGGTATAATATTCAACTGTTAAGTCAGTGCTCTGTGGTATTATTTCATGTTAGTAACTTCAAGATTAACTCTGCAATGGCACTCATCCTGACCTGCTGCCCCCTCTGACAGTAGCCAAACTTACCTCCCCAGCAAGAGAATCCTCAGCCGTGCACCAACAAGCCCCAGATGGCTGTTACGGTGGGTTCTCAAGGGAAGAAATTGCCACCGGCATGGGAATCACCCGTTCTTTCCCTCCTTTTCCTACCTCTTGGTTGTAGCCTTTGGTTTATACTAGGGGTAAAAAACAAGCAGACAAGAGTCATTTCAATGTTCAATAAGCATAAGCCAGTATATATAGATGTCCAAAGTTTAACAACCCATTAGCGTACAACACATGCTCCTGATTAAAGTGGGCTCCAGTCAGTGCTAATGGGATCATAAGCAGGAACAATCACTCATGGGTCGAGTGGATCCAAACGAAAACTAGCTCATTACTGTGGGAAAGGTACTATGGAGAACATGCACTGCACTGGAGAGGAGCCCAGGGGAGGCAGCTCATCAGGGACCCACTTGCTTCTCTTTCTGGCTGCCCACTGGGAGTTTTCCCTTTCCCTTCTCCCTCTTTCTCTCTGTCCTTTTGCTTTTTATTTTTACTGAAAAGCAATTTTTACCATTAGAGTGAAATGTACATTGTCGCTCTGGCTCAAGACCAAAACTTTAGGCAGGTAAGTCTGTCTCAACATCTTCTGTGCAACAGATGGGAGTGCAAGCCAGGTTTATATCAGTTTTCTATTTCCTAGGTTGTGGGCGAGCGTTACTCATAGTCTACTAAAATGTGTTATACTGCAAAAAGTACTCTGTCAGTGATTACGGCATGCAGGATAGCCAGACTCCTCAACAGTTTCACCCCTGCTCCGCTCCCTTCTCCATGCCGGCAGCATTCTTCTCCTGCAGGAACACTACAAAATCCCATCACGTCTGTCTCACAGGCTCACACTATCACGATGGACAAATGACAAAGTTACTCCCTAGTTTATTAATTATAATTATGTGTTCCTAAACTGAAATTGCCATTATCCTTACTTTTTTTTTTCAGATTAAGTTGGTAGTAATTTATAAGAGCCCTGACTACCAGTTCATACCTAAAGGGAGATTTTAATATTTTAATATAAAAAAAGTAACAATCATTAAAAGAAAGGGTTGATCTAGGTGATCTGACAGAGGTGCAGAGTTCCAGAAGCTACTAAAATGCTGTATATTTCAGGAAAATTATGTGGCCATTATTCCCCCTCCCAAAAGAAAAGCTGAAACAGAAATATTGCCCGTTATCAGCCATCAGAAAAGCAAGGAGCGCTCAGTCAGAAATCTGTACGAGAATGGGCCTCGTTAGTGCTGCTGCTCAGAAGTACTCATTTTCTTCATTACAGTGTAACAAAGAGATATGCATACTTAGGGTTTTTTCAAATCTCTACTCTTCAGCCTTTTAAAATTCCTTATTCAGTTTCCTTGCAAAATTAGCCTGAAACACAGCATTGACAATAGCAATCTGCATCTGGATATTTACATTTTTGTCACATAAAAGATGCATCTTGGAGTCGATGCCATTTTATATGCTAAATTCTGCTCACTGGCAGTGTTAACAGCCAGAAATAAGATAGCCTAAATTTTAGATGCTCCCTTAAATGTCTCTAGCTTTGTGATCCTATTAGTGTTGCTATGTACAATTGGAAACACGTATTACCTAATACTTCATACTAGCATTTAATTATCTAAGCATATTGTATATATTAATTTTAAAAAATACAGCTCTGAGGATCATCCTTCCATTTGAAAACCTGAGGAACTAAGGATATGAGGGCAGGTGGCTTTCCCTTCTGCAGACGGTCAAGTGGAACAGAATCCGGAATATTGGAGTTCCAGAAGTTTTCCTTTCCTTCTAGAAACATTAAGGAACTCACCCAAAACAAGCAGCTGTGACAGAGTTTTCTGTCACTGTCTTGCCATCAGCGGTGCTACCAAAGGCTGATTTTCTTCTAGGGGCTTCTTAAGGGATTTTTTTTTTAGCATGGAAACAACATATCCCTGAGTCATTCAGGGAACGCTGAAACAACTCATTTCACTAACCATTTCCTCACTTTTTATCTCAAATGAAATTTTCTTCCCTTGCCTTTATTAGGAAATTGTTCTGTAGAGCAGGTAGGACAAAGGCAGGAAACTGCAGCTCCACAGTCTGCTGATTCATGAGTAATTCCTGTTGTTCTTGGGCTTTTTGCAGCTGGTGGATTTTGTGATCAGCTCCAGCTCTGGTACCAAGAAACGTTTTTGGTCATTTCATGATCTATAAATTTGTCTGCAAAAGATCTGATCTAGTGCATTAAACCCTGAATGTATGTAGGCTGAACTGTAGAAAATGTCATCAAGGTGGATTAAAAGCAATCCCAAAATCAAAGGTTATATTAAATAAAAAGTACTATTTCAGAGATGGCTTTGAAACTCTCATCATAAATGTTAACAGGACTGCTTCCTGCTTAGTGTTTGCAGCCATGTGGGAGCCCTAAGTTTATTTTCCAATTGCAGGAGCAGATGTTCAGCTGATGTGAATCAGCAAACGGCCACTGAAGCCAGAGGAACTACCTTTAATTTGCAACATCTGGGGATCTGTTTTGCAGTCTCTCCTTTGGACAAAACCAGAATATTGTGCATTATCTTATAACTAATCACACGGTAGCGTCCAAAAAAAAATGAAAAATATCTAGACCTCTTTAACTAGAAAAAAGTGCTTATTACGTGGTGTTTCAAATTCAAACGGGCCTTGTGGGAGGAGATCCTCAAGGTATCTATGATACTCTGGCCATAAGTAAGGACCAGAGAGCAAGCCTGGTGAGGGACAGTGCTAAATGAGTGAGTGCACTAAAACTAAATCGGCCAAGTGACATCAACAGGCCTTTGGCTTCGTGAACATCTGATACGGGCCGGCACTGAAACCAAGAGCAAGAACATCTCTCAGTAACTTTAGTGTCTCGTACAACATGATTGAAGTGTTATAAATGGAAAGGCATTGAATCCTACTATGTTTTGGATATTTTAGGATATTTTAAGCTGATTTTCTCTTTTAATTCTGTGCTGTTTGTTACTCTGGGAAACTGTGTTGCTATAAAGTGAGTTTTTTAAGTACCACTCCAATTCAATAAAGAAAAAAGCTAGAATATAGTGTAACCAATGGTTCTAAATGGACACAGAAAAATAAAGGGGACACATGCTCAGGAATTCTATAGCTTTTGAATACAACAGAAGTGTCCCACTGCACAAGAGAATGAGCCCTGTGCGAGAGAGAATGCAGCCAAAAGATAGGAAAGCTGTTTAATTAAGAGTCTGTGGTCCAAATCTTCTTTTCCTACGGCCATCCAAAGGACTTCAGCCAACTTCCGTCAAAAAGCAACTTCAAATCAGTAGGTTAGGGTAACAACTTGAAAAACAAATTGAAAAATTAGCTGAAATGATTGCACATCAATTTTTTTTCAAGTGAAGAAGGAAGCAGGGCAGAAGGCTGGATATAATTTAAGAGTTAATAATTTATCCAAGATAGCTGTATTAATACATCTTTCTAGCTCAAAAGGGATGACGTGCATCCACGCCAGATGTATCGTCAATGCACGGTCCATCATACTGCGGTTTTCACATGCCTCTAGACAACAGAAAGAGTAAAAGAAACGCCTGCAGCAATAGCAGGGTTTGTTGTAGATGCTGCAGATACTCAGCGTACAGCCTTTTATTCCAAAATGGCATACAACTGGGGCAAAGCACGTTTGAGCAACTAATTAAGAATCAGCTAACAAAGCCATTGCTCAGGAAGGAATTTCAACTTTGTGTGAACATTTTCTGAAAGAAAATATTACAGTCTGGCTCAAGCAGTTCAAATTGGTAAAATAAGAAAACAATAGGAAGAGAATATAAAGGCTCAGGCAAAATCAAGCACTGTACTAAAAGGCATCATCCTAGAGGTTGTACCTGCTTAATGGCACATCTGAAAAAAGTATTCTAAGATGCTGACATAAGACTAAATGCAAAAATAGCATTCAGAGAGTAGAAATCAAATTTTCTCCTAGATGTAACCTTAAAATATGTGCTGTCTTTTGCAAATTTATATCTTTAACCCCTGAAAGCAGCCTGTGGTTGTTGTTACTTCAGCAGGGGAAGAATGAAACACAAGCGTGGCATTTGCTGCTCGTGACCTGTTGCCACGCAGTGTGGGGTTTGCTTTGCTGATGCTAAGGGTTCTGTGCTGACTTGCCTCTGGGATCATTATGCCTCCAGCTGCCTGCTCGTGTCAGCACCTCTAGCTCTTTCTAGAAAAGGCTTTTCAAGCTAAGGAGCTACAGCAGAGCACTTCAGAGAAAAGTGAAAATGAGTGCAAAAACACTTGAGTTGCTTAGTGGAGCCCAAGAAAACCATGGGGCTTTACTTGGTCCTGTTCAATCTTACGTAGGTTACATTTTGTAATAATGTCCCTTTTAAGATAAAGTCCCTGTTCTGTGAAGCTCAGTTTTATATATTTACTATTTGTGCATGACAGGTTTTTTATGACTTTCTCAACTGCTGCAATATTCAGAGCTGACCTCAGCTTAAGTGTAGGTATTATTTGATACGGCTGTTTCAATGTCCAGCCAGTGCAGTTGGATTCCAGACTTGGAGACGCTCTGTGTAAAATGAAAACAAATAGCTGTGTTTGCATACCAGATGAAAGATTATCAGAAAATATCCTACCAGCAGTCCACTGGTCTACTTTTTTGTTAATACTAGCTATTCCACTTTGATAAACCCCAGGATTAATGAGAATTTGTCTATGTGCAACACAAATCTTCTCAGCTTTACATAATATTTTGTTTCTTATACTAGAGAGATAGGTTTACTGGCTATGAAAAGCCATTTGCAGTAACTCATTTTACCTAAATGTATGTTTAGGGAAAAATATACTAGTAAAATATTTCAGATCAATCTACATTATTCCTTGAAAGAGATTTTCAAGATAACTTGATAATTATACATTTTTTAATTGCATAATCAAGTGCAAAGTTCACAAATTATAAATATGTTGCCTACTTGTAAATGGAAACTATTTGTAACACAAATCTGTCTAGCTGTGTATACATATATGGAAGGGACAACAGTGGCTAAAAGCCATTTCAAACATACATATTCTGCCTTTTTTATGTATTTATTTATTTATTTAAGAGATCCAAATGATGTCTGAAATACAAGTGGCCTTTCTACGATGTAGCTGCATGGCAAGCCAGAATTTTCATATGCCTGAGCACAATGCCCATGCAGCATATCCTCTGTGTCAGAAACTTTGAAAAGTGACAAAATTGGCTCCTTACATCAACTGGGAACTCGTATTGTGGAGAAAAATTCCTCCTTGCCAAACGGTATCTCCTTTCTAGCACCTATAAATTGCCAGACAGCTCAAATCCTACACAAATTATAACCACCTCAAGCTACTCTAACTTTACATTCAGGTGCCAGGAGCAAATAATTTAGAAGCATTCCGTAATGAGAGGTTAAGGCAACTCTCAGTATCTTTCCTGTTATTGCTTGAAGGATCGGAAGGTGAGCAGAACCTAATTCACATCTTTATATTTGCATCACTATTATTTTCCAATCTGAGAAATATGCAAAAATATAAAAAGATACAGAGCTTTCTATTGTAATATCATGTGAGGTTTGAACATTATCATACCAAGAGAATTTGCATTATATGCATTATTTATTATGTTGTAGGCACCTACATTTAGACAAAACATATCCTTCCAGGAGAAACGCATTTAGAATCAAAATATCCGTTTGGTTGGTTGGTTGTTTTAAAGACAGCTCAGTGCCACAAGATCAAGAATTCAGAAGAGAACTGGTCTATTCTTCAAAATTGGTCTTCTGAGTGTCAGGAGATTTGCACTGCAGATCTGCGGTAAAATCAAACCAATACAAAAATAACATGGTAATTGTTCCTCGGAGAGCTAAACAGATTAATTAGACTACAGTTAAACAAAATGCACTTGATTAATCTCTGATTATGTCTTCACTGAAGTCACACTACAAATTATTCTTCAGATGATACCAGATCAAAAACACACATCAAAGACCACTGAAGGATAGTCTTCCTCCAAACATCCATAATTTAGTACGACTGAAGCATGTTCTTATATTTCATATGAAGGTACACAGTAAGAAAACTATGCACGTCAGATCTGACAGTGCAGCAATGGGATTTTAAGACAGGTCTGGATTTGAAGGAAGATTCTCTAAGGAACACTACTGCGGTGATTCTCAGTTATTTTCAAATGGTTACTCATAAAATGACATGATTATTGCTCAGTCCCTTATCTCTGTCAGTCTTTTTCCAAGAACACAGAGGGATGGTCAACAGAGGGATGACTTCACTAAAAGGTCATTGTTACTAGTTGGGGCATTGAGTCAGTTCTGGTCGCTAGAGAATGTGCTGGCTTTCTGATTTCATCTTCCCCAAACCCCACGCTACATAATCAGTCAGTGCTAAGTGTGGCGACAGTGGGAGGTGGTAGAGGTGGAATGAGCACGTATACGTTTGGGTCAGCAAAAACATGGAAAAGGTAGCTATGAAAAGAGCAGGGATAGAGCAAAATGTTTTTTCTTTCCTTTCATAAACTTCTGGGTTGGGTCTCAGACACCAGATATTTTTTACCTTCGTAGCCCGACTACTTATAATCTCAAGACATGGTCAGGAATGTAACATGCTAGTACCAGTGTACTAGAGTCCAATTTCATTATTAATAACCATGTTCTGCTGAGACAGAGCCCCAGCTGTGTTTTAAGAGACTGATTCACAAAGAAACCTTTCTGGGGCCACAAAATTTTAAAACTAATTCTGAAAAAATGTTTCTCAGGGACACTAAAATTATTCCTCAAAGGATGTGACACTACAACTAACCAGCAAACTATTGATAGATCTGTAAAATACTGTTTAATTCTGAGACCAATGACTTATGCCATTACATAATAGTAACTGTTCAATACATTTGTTTATATTTTTAGATAAAATTGCAAAGCAATTTTACATATTAAAAATTCTCATATTTCCTTCAATTGGTGCATAATTTCCTCAGAAGGAGCTGAACTTTAAATGTCCAACTAGATGAGCCAGTCAGAACTACAGATTCATAGTGCTGCTTCCTGAATTTTCACATCTCTTGTAACAGTTATTAGTTAAACCCTTGTTATTTTTAGGTATCTCTTTCTGGATTTCATACCCTTATGATGTAAAAAGCTGTGGTTCAGCAAAAAGTATTAGTGCATGGTTGCCAGTGTAGTATTATTTCCATCATATCAACTATGTGATTACAATAGGGCAATTCAGCTAGGGCAATTTCAAAGATGACAGAGAATAAAAAATATGAAGGATTTTGCATGTCCCTGTGAAACATACAACACAATCATTAATCACAAAAGGAAGCAGCTTTAAAATATGCCTGAAAATTAAATCAAAAGTAGGGAGTTTCACTTCAGTTAATTCAAGCCATTCAGCTGTAAATACAGGGTTATAAAATAAACTCAACATAACGAAAGCCTTAGCAAATATAAGAGATTTCCAATTTGGTAACACAAAACATTTTACCTGCTGATCACTTCCTTAAAACAGTAAGTGCAGAAGCTAAAAGCAATGAGAACTACCTGTCAATTCTATTCAACCGACTTAAAATTGAATGCACTGAGACTTCACACATTTCTACTTTTTACATATGTTAATATTATGCTTTACTAAAGACTTCCTTCTGAAATGACAGCATCAATTTGAAATACATTAATTTGGAAACAGTGAGGTATGATATTGGCATGGTTGTGCTTTTACAATATCCTGTTTCTTAAGGCAGCTCAACCAAAATGAATACGAGCACTAGCTAAAGAGATGCTCTTTTTTCATTTTCTCTATGCAGTCTTTTAAAACATTGTCAAACAGACAAACTGCATTACTTTAAAAAATGTAAATAGCCATGTCAAGCAAATGTCTTTTTTGTATATGCAGACTGCAATGTGAAGGGGTTGCTGTACCTATACAGCTTTGAACAAACCGGTTCATATGTTGGCAGACAAGTAGCTATGCCTATATGGAATACCATCAGAACTAATTAACCCTGACTAATTTACCCTGCCCATATTGCTGTGACATCGCTACTACAGTGATGCAACAGATGTGGCTGTGGTGACTTGGACTTCTGTTACTGTTCAACTACTGTCGATGAGAACTTCTGTCTAGAATGGAGCCTCACCCTCTGGGAAATCTCACATGGTAACTCATAGTCTGAAAGATCTTCATGTTTTCACAAAGAACTAAATTAAGTTCTCTTTTCTGATACTCATAAATCTCTGAGTGATTTAGTTTACACACATGAGAGACTGCATCTCCTGTCATGACTTCTGACTTTTCCTCAACTAGTATCATGGAAAATCATAAGGCCGCTGATGAAACGAGAGTTAGATCAACACACAGGATTTAACAGAGAGGAATCCCCGCAAGCCTTGACTTAACTTTCCCATCATTAGGAGTGAGTACAAACTACACGTGGGATCAGGGCAGTATACATTCCAGTGAGTGATTCTAGTTATGCGCAGAGGTACTATTTTCTGAATCAAGTTATAGAAGTAGGAAAAAATTTACCACCCCTTCTGTTCTGCAAGCATATGTATTTGTTTCAATACTCCTTACCTCCTTTCAATAAAAATGAACCAGGTTAACTTAAACAGTTTGGATACCAGCTTTTTTTTTTCTAATATTCTAGAAGACCGGAAGGTACAAGTACTACTCTGAGCATATTTTCCTCACAAGTTAAAGTTGAGTCTCAAATGTCACAGGCATTACCAAGCAAACTTTGAGAAGAAAAAACACTGGATATTTTGTAAATAAACCACTTTTTTTCTTCCTGACAATTGTTGATCTACCTTTCCAGAAATTTTCTGTAGTCTAATCACCTGCATCACAGAAAAGCTATAGAAGTGGGAGATTTCTTTTGTATTTCTCAAGTCACTGTCAAGAGGTAATAGCTAATTAATAGTTAATCAATCATCAGATGTTTCCCAATAAATAATTGTTTATAGATAGGATTTACCTGAATAAAGACAGGGACATATTCTGATAGCCACAGTATTTGGTGGGAACAAAATGTCTTGGGCTATGTTCAAATGAAACACATCTATGAGATTTCCATGACATCATTCCCTTTGCTGGTATGTTCAATGCGAATTCAGGAATGACTTTTTGCAGCTCATCAGTTTAACTCCTAGGTAATGTTGCTTGTTATAATGCACCCTGGAAGGAAGCGTTAAGTCCCAGAAGGAAGTTTACAAATGTATGTAACACTGATGACTATACTCACATGTGAGAAGTCTATCTGGTGAAAGTTGGTAATTAGTTTGGAAACAGTGTCCACCTACATCACCTGACAATGAGTTACAGCAGTTACTGTTGGCCAAAATCCACCGCCACTAAACCTGACTGTCATCATCAAACTGGTAAGACGTTGGTTTGTAAAAAATTCCGAGAGCAGAGTCCAAAAGATGACAGCAACCTATTTTAGACACAAATAAGCCAATTTGGCCTCTTTTCATCATACTAAGAAACTAGAAAGATTCACGAAATCTGATTTTACTGAAAAATAATTTTGTTCCCAGTGCTGATCATCCCTACCAGAAATATTCCCACTAAACCTGGCTTGTGAACTTGGTCCACAGTTGCTGAGCAGCATAAATGAGAATATTGCCCAATATAGCACAATCCTGCAGCCCCATCTGCATGGAGATGATGTTAATTCTTGAGGAGAGCTTACCCATGTCCCCAAAGAGGCTGCCAAAACACCTGCTGCTGCATTCTGTGCCCTACCTCCTTCTCTTTCCAAATTCACTTGCGCTTAGGGCCAAAGTCTAGTAAAGCAAAGTGGTCTGGATTAAAACGTGGACCGTGCCAAACGTGACAGCTGCAGTGGCTCCTCCTTTTGCTCAGTCTTTATTAAGTCCTTTTCTGAAACTTCACAGGCTTGACACCACTGCACACCAGCGCCGTCCGGGCCGCCGCTCCTCTCCTCTCCCCTCAGGTGGCTCGGGGGTCCTTCCCGCGCCACCCCGGGGAAGACCGGACACCCCCTAACCTGCTGTCCTGCGGCCGCAAGTGGAACAGTTTTATTTAAAAAAACAAAACAAAACAAAACCGCTATTTTTTTAAGCTGGCATTAAACTGCTGTGGGGCGAGGCGATGCCTCCAGTCTCCTGAGGGGAGTGAATACAAAGTCGAGTGGGGCGAAGGATAAGCCGCTGCTGACTTTTGCCTGAGAACACAGCGTGCACAGGCGAGCACCGGCGGCGCAGAGGGCGGGGAGCGCACGGCCACCCGCCGCTCCTCCTCCCGGCCCGGCAAACCCGCCACCCAAGATGGCGGCGGGGCTGAGGGGACCGGCCGAAACACCTCGAAGGGCCCGCTCCCCTCCCCCTGCCCCGCGCTCCGTCACCGCGCGCGTCACGTCCCCGCGCAGCTCCCTCCCTCTACCTCCCCTCTCCTATTGGCCGCCGGGCTCAGGTTCCGCAGCCAATCGGAGGGCGCGGCTGGCCGACCCAGAGCGAGGCTGCCCCTCTTTCCCCTCCCTTCCCCCGCTCGTGCCGTTCCTCGCTACCGGCACGTTCGGGCGCCGGCAGCCGGGGGCAGCGGGCAGTGCCGGCCCGAGCAGCCCGGCAGCGGCGCCTCCTCGCCTCGGCTTCTCGGCTCGGCGACGCAGGGCCGCGGCCCGACGGGCGTTGAGGCGTGAGCGGACTCGGCGGCCGCAGCGGCGCCGGGAAGGGGGACTCCGGCGGGCTCGGGTAGGGGCACGGGCCCGGGAGGAGGCGGAGGAGCCGCGCTCCCTCCCACCTTCCCCCCCCTTCCCCCCGCCATGGCCGACAACGAGAAACTGGACAACCAGCGGCTGAAGAACTTCAAGAACAAAGGCCGCGACCTGGAGGTAACCGCCGCGGCGCCTCGCGGGAGGGGCCGGCCGGCCATGGCGGCGGGAGGGGGCCGCCGCCGTGTGGCGTCTTTCCTAATCCGCCGGCGAGGGGCCCGCGGCGGGGCCGCGGCCTGCGCTGCCCGCCCCGCCGAGAGGCGGGAGCGCCGCTCCCCGCCGCTCAGGGAGGGAGGCGAAGGGAACGGAAGGGAGGAAGAAGAAGAAGGGAAGGCCGCGCTGTGGGGCCGGGCGCGGCCGGGCCGGGCCGTTGGGCGCCGCGCGGAGGCGGGAGCGCCGCGGCTGAGGGGGCAACGGCCGCCGCCGCCTGCCCGCCCCGCGCCGCCCGGCTCCGGAGCGCCGCCCCGGGGGCTCCCGCGGGCCCCTCGGCCGCAGGGAGGGCGGCTGACAGGAGCGGCCCGTGGCGGCTCCCCCCGCGGGGCAGGCCGGCACCGGCCTCGCGTTGAGGGCGCTTATTTGGCGTAGTTCGGCCCAGGCAGTCGCTGGGTAGAGGTGTTTCCTTGGTGTTTTGCAGTCATGTTTTCCTAGGGCTCTACCTTAATTTCTTGCTAGCACTTAATAATCCCTCTTGGCGCTGAGTAGCCCCTAAAAGCCTGAGTCAGGGATTAGGGCCCAGTTGGGTGTTCTGCTGAGTGTCTCTGTGAGATACTCAAGTGAATATATGAATTAATTATTGCCTACACTTTATAGTAAAGATTATTATTAAAGAAGAACGAACCCACTTTTTAAAAAAAAAGAACAACAGGGTGAACGTTACTATTTTACTGTTCAGTTAGCTGAGTGTGGAAACAGTTGTGGCTTGTAGAATAGAGCCTCTAAACTTTTTGGTGGCTGGATCGTTATGTACATTATTTGAGCTGTGAAGGTGCTTCCTCAACACGGCAGAAGAGATAATTATCTTAGGGTTTCCTTAGTAAATACTCAAATCTTAAAACTAGATATCAACCCTC
The DNA here is from genome assembly GCF_028858705.1 of Grus americana. Classification (NCBI taxonomy): domain Eukaryota; kingdom Metazoa; phylum Chordata; class Aves; order Gruiformes; family Gruidae; genus Grus; species Grus americana. The sequence continues at coordinate 26,544,592 of NC_072860.1, forward strand.
ACCCATAAACACTTGGCCAGGAGTGCTGGCTGGGGAAACCTGTGCATCATAATATTGTCAGTATGGGGTTCTGATCAAGAACTGGGCTTTGGCATTCTCATTCCTGTTTTTCACTAGCCTCAATATGTGTCCCTGTGATTATCATAATATGATAATATTTCATATGAAGACAGTTGTACAGTGTTTCTTTTTTTAAAGTAAAATATGCATTTATGTTGCTGTCATTCATTAAAAACATCTGCCAAGTTTCCCATTTGGGTAATTCAGAACTCCGTAACACCTTGATTTTTAACTTGTCCCAAGTATATTGATAAAAGTTTATTTTTCAGTTATGTACAAAGTTTGGTGATGCCAATAATGTTGGAAGTGGGAATAATTACCGCAGTGATTGCTCTGCTTACTACTGGGGTTGTTAGCTTTGTTAGTAACTACTTGCCTTAGATGTTAATTTGGTTTTGTGTAAATTGTTTTGTTATCATTGAATAGACAACTGTACAAGAAAGGCATGTTTAGGAAGGTGCACAGTAAAGCCTGTGCTATCGTGGTAAAAAATGAAACTAATGGGAAAATACAAGTTGGAATTCATCTGCGTTTTCTTTCCTTTGGTGCCAACGTACTGAGTTTTAAGGTAAGTCAGCTAAAGTAGGGAAGGTTCAAGATGAACACGTGCAAGTAAAAGGAATGCGTGTGTGTATCAGGAAGCAGGTAACCTTTTTATTATTTTTTGAATTTGCTGATGCACTTAAATGGCCTTCTACACAGTGAAAAAACCACTGCTAGGCCATGTGTAAATTTTAGATATTGACATCTATCCAACAAGTCCTGGAACATATGCTTGGTACCTAAAATAACTACTGTGGATGGCTATTTTTTATACAATAGCTTAGGCTTATGGCTATCATTCTTGCTTAGTAGCTGCTTACACATCACATTATTCATTAGTATGAGAGATACTGGTAATGTCCACTGTATGACAAGTATCCTATGGTAACAACAGTTGCTAATGAGTACCCAGTTCATAACACCTGTGTTTCTGTGCCACTTTTAGCAGAAAGATGCCTATTTACTTCACATAGGAAGCCAACATTTGATCTTTATCTCTTTCCCTCCTCCCACCTCCTTCACTCCTCCCCCTTTTATCTCTGCTGAAATTGTGCATTTAGCCATTGGCTTCTTTTATTCAAAACTTGATCTTTTCTTCTTTTCTGTGACAGTTTACCTCCATTCACTATCATCAAACAAATAGTAAATCTCTCTAGTTTTGCTGAATCCCAAATTAATAGAGGCTATGAAGGGTTGCCATGTTGCAAATTAGAAACTTTTTTAAAATGTTACATATAGGATTCCACATTGCTCAGATCAGTCCACCGACTGTTATATTGCTAGCAGTTGCTGTCATATCGTACCAACCTTCCAGGTCTTACATCTTCACAGAAGGTTATTGTATGTCTTACAAAAGGCAGAGAATTTCCTGCATTTTGTCTCTTAAAGTGCTAAGCATGTGTTTAGCTTTTTGGATACACAGTGAGTAAAAGTTGGATTTTCAATGTGCTTCTAAACATACAAATTCTGGTCTTGAAAGAGACAAAAAAGAAAAACCAAAATGCACACGTGTTTTACATAAGATGTTTAGCAGAATTCCTTCATATGCTTAAGTATTGGGTAAACATGCATGGACATGTTATGTTGTAAACAATTGCTGCCATGTGTTTTAAGATGACAGATTGGTGGTGACACTGGGAATAGAGGGATTCACTGTGACCAGAAACATAAAATACTTCCTTGTCCTTTTTTCTTATTTATAGTACTGCTCAAAGAAATACTGAGTATAATAAACTTTTTAATATCGGGTTTGTACCGTGAGAGCAATAATTTGTAGCTAATACTAAGGCAGTACCTCTATGTAGTGTTTAAGATTTCTAGTCTAGTATATACAGCATTCTGTTAAGGTCTTGCAAGATTTAAGAGTTGTCAGAGCGGTGGAAAAGAAAAATTAGCGTTGTTAGGGCAGAAAAAGGAGCTGCCCTTACAGAACTGCAGAAGTGGTCACGCTCACTTTTTTAATGTACTTATCTGGACTCTTCTACAAAATTATGCAAATGCTTATCTGCTAGGAAAGCTCATTAAGGTAACTTTTTTCATCTTAAGTCTTCAATGAGGAACAAGTTTTACTTGGGTTTTTTTCTTGATTAAGAAAGGATGAGCTGTTTTTTCTGTTTATTGTGGGTATGGCTGTGGTGATACTCAAGTAGTGCCATAGACCTTGGAATGAAATACTAGATCTTTAGTATACAAGGATCAGTGTAAGTGCAGATTGTTCATTGTATCTGCAGTCAACATAGTTTTATGAACAGTTTGGTTTTGAGTAATTGCTGTTTAGTACTATGTGTTAGGGGTCTTGAGTATAGCCTTGCTTCTGGGAAGGTTGGGAAAGAAGATTTGGGGTTTGGAGTGGGGTTTTTTCTTTGTTTTGTTTTACCAGGTGATTCAATGTTTCATTTTCTGTTGGTGATTGTTGCCTGCTGCAGCATTCAAATTTGACTGACATTTAGGTTTTTTGAAATGAAACAAAAAATATTTCATGCATATTATTTCTCTGGAAATATTGGAAGAAACTGATGAGTTTCTGCTGGCCTTTTCTTCCCTGACTTGCCTGTGTGGTTGGGTGAGAGATTAAGAATTGCTTTAATAGTGCCAGCACAGGAGAAGTGTCAAATAGATATTTCTGCTCTGTAATTGAGAGACGCATGATGTGAAATGATGATAATGTTGTAACGCAGGGCACTTCAAAATGAATATTGGAGCAGCCATTGAATCTAGATGTTTTAAGATCAGCAATGTCAAAATTTTAAGAGTTGCTAGTAGTGTTCACTGGAGTCGTAATGCTAACAATATATTTGAGAACGCCAAGGAAGCTTCAGGGGAATGTTATGAGATATACTGGGTATCACAGGCAGTTAGAAGCTTTTCAACCTTTCCTGTGTCCCACACAAAATAGTTTGCTTGGGATTCAAATATGGAGGAACTGAAGGAGAGCAGGAACTTCACTCACAGAGTTAGTTAAAAATAGGTTCCTTTCAGCTGACTTGTAGTTCTGTGGTGAAGCTCATCCATTTTGTCATTTAAAAATCATACTGAGATATTTGTTTGTGTAAGGCATTTTATTTGGCATGTGCAACTTCTCTAGGAAAAACTGGAATGACAGCATGTGCAATGTCATACTGATTTTTATTTATTTGTAACTGAGAGTCCCATTATTCTGAAGGGGGGAGTAGTTGCTGAGATGTGTTTTCTGGTGGTATCTTGTAGAGATTGTGTTGGCTTTAAAATCCCATAGCACTTTTATCAGGGACCTTGAGAGTAAACTTTATTATTCTGGTCTGCAAATAAGCCAGAATTAGTATAGGAGGGAAATAATGGCTAGAGGAGGGCCTAAATCACTTGATCAAACTGAATGAAGAGTATGGCTTTTTACCAAATCCAAATATGAATTTGCATTTATCTCTGAGGGATTCTTTCCTTGTGTTGTAGTTCAGTACCTTTTATATCTGTGAAAGATAAGAAAAAGTTTCTTAGTCATTGCTGTGGTTGCTGCACTGGATGTTCTGGGTTATAGACTAGTCTTCTCCCACTGTGGCCTGCAGCCTGGATGCTCTCTGAGTAGCTAGTGTGGTGAGTAAGCAGTTTGTGCACAGGGCCATCCTAAGTAGTGTTTAAAAACATATAAAGAAATTGAAAGTGCCGTACGGTTCACACAAGGTTTTGGAGGTAAATAGTGGTATGTTTCTGCACACACACACACACCTATTCCCCCTTTTTTGTTTGTATTTTTGAATCATAGACCAGCCTAGTGCTAGTGTAGAGTAGCAACTTTCTAGGAAGGAAAGATGGCTCAAGCTGCTCTGCTTTAAAATAACTGCTGCCTATGCAGTTCCACAACAGAAACAGCGTGCTTTCAGAAACCATTCACCAGAATGAGAGGAGTAGGTGAAGCTCTCCCATTATTTGCATGCTTTCAGACCTTCCTCTTGTAGGTGCATAAACAGAGCTACTTGAGTGAAAAATTTTGTAATAGTAAAAAAACCCATCCCGCAAAACAGTAAAGACAAGACTGTGTGCGTGATGGGGTCTGAGTTTTTGAGCAGCAGCAATTCAGAGAAGTGGAAAAGTGATCAGGATATATTAGCTGAGCATGAGCTCCAGGTATATGCTAGTGTACTTGAAAGGCCTAATATCATAATAGCGTAGAACATTTCTTCTGTATCTGTCATTGTTGTGAAAAACACTAGAATGTATTGGGATCCTGCAGGCATCAGCTAACACAAGATTTTAATAAGCTGAAGGGCTCACTAATGACTAATGGTCAGAAAATAGCCCTTGTGATAAAACTTAAGTAATATAATTGAAAAAAGGAGGATAGAGGGGTGGCAATCACAGGCTGACAGAAATAGATTTGATCATTTGATTTTTGATGTAGCAAATGAAGAACAGGATCCTGTGACTGAGAGCGCCACATGAATTCATACTGGTGATGTGTATTTTTAAATTGGAACACTTTCCAAAGACCATTCTGAATTCTGTTTCTAGAAACTTTCAAGTTGAGATTGTTACACTTCCCTGAATCAGTTCTCAGCTTGTACTAACACAACTATGAGTAGGAAACCAATCAAGTCAAATCTACAGAACAGAAGGGAGAGTCTAGCTTTACAGTGCCATCTGCCAAGAAATTATTATACCAAGGTTTCTGCTGTTTGAGCTGTTTTCCAAAAGACAACAGAGGTTGATCTTGAGTCCGTTTGTCATTTTAGTTTCTCCAAACTGTCCATTCCGTTTCTAGGCTGGGGTGATGATGCTGCAAAACTCATTGACAGAGCTAACTTCAGTTCTTATTTGTTGTGCATATTCTCTTCCTAGGGGGAAGAGCAGTGACAGGTTGGCCAGTAATAACTAGTTTGTCAACCAGCTGTTTACACAGAAAATTATTTTAGTGGAGCCAAATTTTGGTAAATTGTTCGTAAGAGTGACTTCACCGGTCTCTTGTCTTTCATGTGGAGGCTTTTGTGAGTCCAAGGTATGCAGGTCCTTCAGAAGCAGACAGGAATTAAAACCAAGGGCCTGTCAGCTTTTATCTGGAGGGAGGACGTTCTTCTTCCAACAGAGTGTTGGAGTTCAGGATTTTTTTTGAGCCTGATCAACTGATTTTTCAAGTCAAGAAACTTCTAAATGATATGTCTGAGGCTTTTTTCAAGGAGTGTTTGTTTTGGTCCCACTCATCTCTCCCTGTCTTTCACACATGCATATGCACTTGTCCTGAAGGTATGTTACCACCTGAGTTAGAATACATTTTGTTTGGGATCACTAGTAATTGTAATTACTACTTTGTAATATCCTTTACAGCTTAATGTCCCTTTGCTGGTGTTCCAGCAATTCAGTGTTCTACTCCTTGAAAATGTCTTGCTCTTGGTTAGCAACAGCTTTTCTGTCACCAGTAATGTCATTATTGAAGTCTGGCAAGAAGAATCCTTCTTGCAGTACAGCTTTTCTGTAGGTATACTTGTTAGATTGCAGAAACAGTTGTGGATTGGGAAGATGTTAATTAATAGTCTTGTGAGATCATCAAAGGCTTGGTACAATTCTGCAATCTTATTATCAGATATTTTCCTCTATTTTCTCAAATATGCCAGGTTAGACTTTGGAGAGACTACACTAAATGCAACATTACAGGCTGAGAGCAAGAGCCCGTAGTAGATATGTCAGTTGTAAAGCCGCAGCATCTTTCCAAAGCCCCTAAATGATGGGTGGTATCCAGCAGTGTATCAGCTTCTCCAGGAAGGCAACAGGACTTTGAGCACAGATGAATTACTATTGAGTGCTTCTTGCATTCAGCTCTGTTCTTCAGAGTTACCATTCATCATTCAGGTGGGATGTGTGTCTTTGGTGAATCCTAGGCTATGCTTTCCTGGGCTCAAGTTATGTGATGCTAAACCTGCAGTTGTTAGCATCCTGTGATGTGTGCAGCTGTGGGCAGGGGACTTGGCTCCCCAGTGTTGAAGTGATGGGCACTTTGGAGAGCTGAAGCGTGACCTGCCAGGTGATGATGCCAGTAGTCTGTAATCAAATGTGAGCAAATGCATGTGTTGGAATATAGCTGCTGGAGAAACTTTTCTCCTTTCAACTTTTCTCTGTGTTGTATCTGTATAGGTGCTTGAATTGGGGCTACTACAAAACATGAAAATTTCATTTATGTATTTATAAGACAGGTATTATATTAATTCAAATAATACCTATTGGGCCAGAAAAGTGTTAATTAAAATTTATTATTAGTGAAGTATATATTTTTTTCTTCTCTTTAGAGATTACACCTTTGAGGTTCTTACTATCATTTGAAGAATTCTAAGAAGTATTTGAAAAGCTTGGCTATGGAGAGAGTCCATAGCACCGGAATAAAGTGTATCTGCATACTGTGGTGTTTAGTGTTAAGTGTTGACCTTATGTAGCGGACACTGCTTTTTATAGTTTTAAAACTGAAAAAGCCATGAATCTAAGCTGCATTAGACTCAGCTATTAATTCTAATTTTGATTGACATATTGAATTAACATTCTTTAAAGATGCACATATTTCCTGGAAACTTGCTTTGATGCTTTTTAGTGTGGGACAGTTTGTACTTGCTTGTTATGGCTTTTATCTAGCCATTCCAGGTGCTGCAGCTGCATTAGGTATGCTCATATACTTTGCCTTTTATATAGTGGGAAGCTATTGTTGTGTCAGTGTGGTGGGTTTTTTCCCCTCCTCTGCCTGTTTTTTCTCATGATGAACTGCATTTTGGTCCTTAAGTGCTGAAAAGTTATGCCTCCAAAGCAGTGGGGAACCATCCCTTCTTTTCCACTGGCATCATCTTTTCCTGCCCTTTTCTTTTTCTTTTAACTCTTTCCTTTGAGAAGGTAAACTGTCTCGCTCAGAGCTAGAAATTTGATTCTGATGAAATGCATATTCCTTTCAATAAAAATAATTATGCTTCTGGAAGTCAAGCTTTTAATCCTTATCTTCAGAGCTGCTTCTTATTGCTGTTCAGCAGCTCTTAGCCGTTCCTTTTCCTTGTATTCTGTGTCATTGTGGTTCCTTATGCTCTGGAGTGTCGAGCTTTCTCTAGGCTTGTGCATAGTTAAGTCACAGTAAAAATGCAATTGTTTTCAAGTTTGCTATTTTCATTCACTGTAAAGTTCAAGGTATAGAATAAAATCGCTATAGGCTGATTTTTTTTTTCTGTTTTCAATTTGCACCATAGTAACACAAGCAGTAGTAAACTGATTCATGTATATTTGCAATTGCTTTTTTCTGAATACTTGCATGGGAGCTGTAGAGAAAATGACACACACTCCCCCCCCCCCCTCCCCCCCCAGTTAGTCTTACAGGTCCAAGGGTTTTATGTGGTTTTAATTTATAAATAATATTTTTGTAACTTGGCTTTGCTTACTAGTTCTTAATTTGAACTTGTTTATAAAGTTATGCCACAAGGCACAAAGCTAGTACTGTTTCATACAGTAATAGAAACGTGTGCATATCAGAAATGTGTGAAATCTGTGAATCAAATCTGGGAGAAATGAGTAGCATTGTGGAGGTTTGGGTGAGCAAGAGCTCCTGTGGAACTTTTCCCACCTTTTGTGTCTGGAGGGGTAGGCATCATTAAAAAAAGGGCACAGCATTGCCCAGATCTATTTATTCCGAAGAATTACATTATTGAAATTCTTTTTGCTTTAGCAGTTGTACTTTGTTTAGGTGAAGGATTGCCTGCAGTCTGAACTTCAGCCTCTGTTCTTCAGCACAGCTGTATGGTGACAGTTGTGTTAGTAATGGGCTGTGCTCCCTGGTAGTGTAGCCAAGGCAGGCAAGTATCTCTCTGCCTGGGGAATCTTGCTACTCTGAGGAAGTGAGAGATGTGAGTTCTTAATTAGGTGTTGTGCTTGACTTTGACTTTACAGTCTTCAAGTTTACCAATATGCCTTTTCATAAAAGTGACGGTTTTGGCTGTCTCTGGGGTTTTGGCTCATGCTCTATGTGTGTGTTGAAAAAGCCTTGAATCAAGAAAAGGTTATAAACATTGGGCAAACTTAGTATGCTTTCTGTTAGTGTACCATGGTGTTTATAATGCTTTTGGTGTTGCTGTTCTATGCACAACTCCTTTCATCGTTGCCCTTTGTTGCAAGACACTTTTGTTTATTCCCTGATTGCATATACCCTTTTTTTTCAATGTGAAGACCTAGGATACTGTTTCACTATGAAAAAATACGGGCAGAAATAGTTATCTCAATTTCCTGTTGGATTTCTACTTTTATAATGAAAATTAAATCCTGTGTGTACAAGTGCTGTTTAAAATGTATGAACTTATAGTTGTGCAATAACTTTTTAAATTACTTGATCTAGATTCAGAACATAATTACTTTGATCTTGATTCTTTTCAGACTATGAGAAGACAAAGAAATGAAGTTGTTGTGGAGTTGAGAAAGGTGAGATGACTTAGCATTATTCTTGCCAAATGGGATTTGGCTATGTTCGTATTTCAGTAAAACGTAAAAGTTTTTGTTAAAGGCTTAAATAAAAAGGAAAAAGATAACTGTTTTGTGTTCTTTAGTCCACCAAGAACGCCATTGTTAAACTTTGTATTTACTAATTTTGTGAAGGTACTTTGGTTTAGAAGAAAGTTCTGAAGTTACCATACTTGGTACTAGAAGTTCCATAATTTTTGTCCTGAAAAGCAGAATGTTATTTGTAATCTATTGAAGCTTCTCCAGCTAGGTTTTTAATATAAAAAAATAGAAAAAGCTTATGATTTTTCCTTCGAAAATCAGATGTTCCTGCTATTCTGTAGACAAAGCTATTTTCCTTCCCAAAACAGTAGTTCAGCACACAAATAAGAGTGAAAGAGTGTCTGTGTGAAGATAACGTTGTTTAGAATTGCTGGAAAACTAACTCTTGAGAAAAGCAATCGTAACTTGAAGTATTTTACTTGTAGGATGAACAGAAAACTAGCCTCTGGGAATTGCCTTGTCTTGTTATAAATCATGACAAATAGGTTGTAATGTCAGTGGTGATGGATGTGTGCACATGAAACTTCCCTGCAAAAGTAGTTCCTAGTATAGATAAGCTTGGATGGACGATTCTAGAAAAATCATGAAGAGATTTCCAAAGCGTTGCTCCTCTGTGCAGCCCTTTCCAACTTCTTGAATGCCAGAAATTTCAACAGTATCAGTGAAAGCATGTTTATGATGCTTGTTTAAAACAGAAGCTTCTATTCCCTTCTTAACACCCCCCCTGCCCCCTTAATCAAAGTTTTAAAGATATTAAATCATTTTTCTCTTTAAGAACAAAAGAGATGAGCATCTTCTAAAGAGGAGAAATGTTCCCCATGAAGATATCTGTGAAGATTCTGATATAGATGGTGACTTCAGAGTGGTAAGAATTAACTTAACTCTCAAGCATGTCTTCTTTTTATGTACTTAAAAGACATTTCTAACTGCATTTGTTTCTGTTTTCTAGCAAAACACTTCTTTGGAGGCAATAGTACAGGTAAAAAAAAAAAATTGTTTGACCATTCTTCATGCCATGGTGACAAATATGTGAAAAGATTAAATTCTCTTTTATTTTTAGAATGCTTCAAGTGACAACCAGGGTATACAGTTAAGTGCTGTGCAGGCTGCAAGGTAAGAACACGCTTCTCAAATATACTGGTTTTATTCTTATTTTATCATACTCTTAAATTCAGAAAATGTGTTCTAGCTTAACTAGAAAAAGTATGTCACTTACTGATTTTGAAAAAGAAAACTTGATAAATAGAACTTTACAGAAAAGATCAAAATACCTAGGTCTTCAAAGTAGTCAGGATTTTCAGTAACTATATATAAATACTAGGATTTATCTTAATGCAATACTTGATGCCTCTCAAGTAGAGTAAAACATATAATTAGCAGAACTATAAAGTCTTTAGCCTTAAATACAGAAAGAACTGTCATAATCCTTTTTCTAGAGTTGTCATGGATTAGGCCACTAAAACCACATTTTACTTTAAGAGGAATTGTATGTTTTCAAGAAGTGAGCCTAAAGTACTCTTAAAACTTTCCTTGCATAAATTTAGTATTTAACTGTTGTTTCATGAACTATTGGGCTTTTGTTGTTGTTGTAGCAGAAAGCTACAACTTTGTATTTGTTTACCCTCTGTGCTTGAGGGAATTGATTCAAGTGCAATGGAAGACTTCCAGATCAAAGAGAAGTCAAGTGAATTGGAAGTCACTTTGACTTTTGGGAGCTAATGTATTTGAAACTGATAGTGAAAGAAAAGTTTCTTTGCCTATTTCCATGGGGCACCTTGCCTTCATTAAAGTTTAATCAACTCGGGGTACTATCATGTAGAACACTTTTAGACTAAAGTACACTGAATTAAGCCTGATTTAAAAATAAATGGGAACGTCCATGCGGATTTCTTACCATTGTAACTATTTTTTAAAATTGAAAACTAATTTAAAACAGTGCAGTTTACATTATTGGAAAGGCATTAAAGTCTATTTTAGAGATTAAAACAAATGCTTTTCAGTCTTGATTGAATCTGTGCCATCCTTTGGCCTGAAGCTGGAAGAGGAAGGAAAAATCTTGCCCAAGTCTAATCCCCAAAACATACAACTGGAACATGAAGGACAGAAAACTCATTAGAGGTGCTTAAGAAAAAGCAAAACTAAACAAAAAGCTCTCAAACTCCTCCAAACCTGAAGTTTTATTTGATTCTTGTAGTAGAGTTCTCTACCTGTTTGAGCAGGTGGTTTGTGAATAGACTGCACTATGATTGTTTTGTCACTGAACAAAAATCAGTGAAAGTACACTTTTGTTTCTTAATTTTTATAAGCTTGTAGATGTAAATTGTCTTCACTTCTAAAAGGAATCTCCTTTACTTGGAAGTTGAAAATGCGTATCTGATTATTAGAAGAGTCTTCACATAATCTGTGTTCAGATCCTCCCTGTTGCTTAGTTTTCTGAGGTATTTTGTTCTGCAGCTCTGGCTTTTCATCTCTTGTCTTTCCCTGTGTTCCCCCCTTTAACACACCAGTGATAGGTTTCAGGATAAAGCAGCAGTGGAAAGTTGATTTCCAATTATTGTGTTCTGTCAAGCCTTTCATGTGGTTGTGAATAGGCTGGCATATGAAGAGATGACTATATAGTATCTCTCTTCCCACTGCTAGTAAAAATTTGGTGTGGCAGCCCAAGTTGTCCCCTCCAAGAAGCTTCCTTCATTCTCCTTAATTCCTTCGCTGCAGAAGGGTGAAGATAAAGGGATTAAAAATTGAAACAAATTTGTACACTTCTGTTCTTTGCAGTTGTACTTTGTGAATCCTTGCACTCTGAGCAAGGTGATAAAGAACCAGCAAGTTTCTGCCTTTCTTGTCAAAGCAGCCAGGATCTGTTTATCTCCCTTGTTTGGGTGGAGGAGGAAGAGGCTGAGGGTGTAACTGAATAACTCTGGTGATCTTTATTTTGCTGACTGGTAATAAACTTCAAAAGTAGACAGAGAAAACATGGTAACTGAAACAGGCAATGAATGCAATGGCTTCAGTTTTTCAATAGTCAGTAATTTCAGTTTTGGGCATTAGTTATTTTCACTTGAAGTGGAGAAAACAAATCCTGCTCTGTCTTTGAGAGTATGAGAGTCACACTGAGGAAGAACTTCCCAGCCCAGCAGGTAGTGCAGCAGTAGAACAGTTTGTCTGGGGAGGTTGTTGGATCTCTGTGCTTGGAGGTTTCCAAAACTCAACTACAGGAAGCCATTACTGACCTCTTCCAGTGTCAGCAATAATTCTGCTTTGAGCAGAAGGCTGGACTAAGCCTCCAGAGATCCTTTCCAGTCATGACTTCTCATTCTGTGATTTATCTGCTAAGTCTGGTATTTTCTCCTTTTCCTAAACAGAAAGCTGCTTTCCAGTGATCGCAATCCACCAATTGACGATCTAATAAAATCAGGAATATTACCTATTTTAGTGCACTGTCTTGAAAGAGATGACAAGTGAGTATTTCTGAAACTCAGAATGTTTAATTGTTGCAAGAATTCTTGGTATTTAGCTAATGTGGCTACGGTGTCTGATTTGAAAACTCACGTTACAATCATATTATTTTTTTTCTTATTTTGCAGTCCTTCTTTACAGTTTGAAGCTGCATGGGCTTTGACAAACATTGCCTCTGGAACCTCTGAACAAACACAGGCCGTAGTTCAATCTAGTAAGTCCAACAGTATTTGATCATTGATAAAGCACACACTGTAGCTTCCACAAGTACGATCATCTGAATGATACTGTAAAGAGCATCCACACTCCTGTTCCTCTCTGTCTCAAGCATGTTCACCAATCCACATGTTAGGGTTGGTCCTTTCGTGCGGTAGCCAGGATGGTTGAAATTGAGTTGTCAATCACAGGCACGTCGCTGAAGGACCTGCCCATGAAGTCTCCTGCCAGATGTTCTACCTCTTCTCTGGCAAGCAGCATCAGTTGAAGCGCACACCTGCTTTTGTTCTTCATTTTTCTCAGATTTTAAATTCAGTTGGGTTTCCTAATGGTGAGTAACCTCTTCTGGAAACTCACGCTATTTTAGCAGAGTCGATATCTGCTGGTTTCCAGTTTTCAAGCTTAAAAAAACCCCACAACCCACAAAAAAACCTGAAACAAAACCAGAAAAAAACCCTAAAAATACTCCCATGGAGGGATTTTCTGTCTTATTGTGAAGAGGGAGGAAAAGATGTGGACCAAGTCCAGAGAGTGCCTGACATCGAACTCTCTTCCGAAATTAAGTTGAAGAAAAACCGCTGTCCTTCATATTTTGAGGAATCTGAAGTATGGAAAAGAATTTGTTGTTGGACTTGGAATCTGAGCTACCAAGCAAAACAAACTTTCTTCTGTGCTCTGAACACTCCCTAAGTTGAAGTAGTACTACTGTTGGTAAAGCAGAACTAAGTGTCTGCACACTTTTTGAATTGAGTGAATAAAACAGCAGAGCTTCTTGAGACCTGTGGAAGAATCGGATGTACAGTAAAACAAGTTTTTTGCTGAAAATTTAAGGGAAAAACCCACAAAACTTAAATTATGTGAGATACCAGTAGCTTTAGTGGTTGGAATCAGTGTTGTATTGCAGTGCACGCTGCTGATACCATTAAACATGCTGTGCTTCCAACAATGAAAAGACACAGAATTATGCTTGATCTTTGTGTGTTTACCCTCCCACCACAACCATCATATACTGACTTCTTTTAGAACTACTTCGAACTCTTATTTAATGTAGTAAGTACAGTTTCTAAGATGTGTGGTGCTGTTTAAGTGTTGAACTGTCAGTGTGTTACGTATATTCCATGACTGACTTTTTCACTTTAGTGATCAAAGATGATTGTTTCTTTTTCATTGTTAGTGCTGAGCAGTTATAGGTTTCTCACAAACTGTATATTGGCTTTATATTTTGAAGAAAAAAAAACCAACAAAACAAACCCAAAAACCCAATGTGCTAAGAACTTTCTTATGAATACTATCTTCTCTGTTAAATGGCTGGGTGTCTTTCAAGAGTCTTTAACTGGAAAAATAGGTTAATTCTCCACAGCAGATGTGAAGGAATTTAAGGCAGGTGACTTCAGCTTAAAGGATTTTTTTTTAATTGAATATATGTTTTGAGATTGCATTGGTTGCAAGATCAGTTGCCCTTTGTATTTATGAACTCTGTTAACAGTCTGTTGTAGTATGTGTCTTTGCTAATACTTTAATTTTCCTTTTTCCTATCTTCCTCTTCCTTTTGCAGTTGCATCCTGAGTTTTCTTTTGGAAATCTAATTACTATATAACCTGTCCCATGCCTCTGATCTAGAACACTGCTTTTTATTTAAACCTAGCTTATCAATGGATTGAAGATGGGTTCCAAATATAGCAATTCTTTCAGTGATGATCTTTGATTCAGCTAGGTCTGCATGTATGCACTATATTAGCCAATTCAGTAGCTATAACATGAAAGTATGGTTTATTTCTGGTAATGATTTATTTCAATGAAAAAGATGGTCTGTTGTAATATTTCCAAAAGTACTTATTAATATGCTTCCTGGGGATGCTTTTTCTCTTTGCATACAGGCATTGTAAAATACCTTTATTTAGTAGGAATTCTGTTGTGAGTTATTCCTCTAGCAAAAAATGTTTTACATTGACAAAAAATCTAACTAAAAATACCAGCCTCTCTTGAAATATCTGATCTAAAGTAAATGAGGGTTTCTTACAGACTAAACTGATGTTCAAATCATGTAAGCAAGCACCTTAGTGCTTGGGATTAAAAAAATAATTGGTTGTCTAAATGTTGTGCATGTAGAATGTGTTTGAAACATGGGCGTAGCTTTAGCGCTAAGAATTAGGAGCATTCTCCTGTCTGACACCCACATAGGATAGACAAGTAGCTGCCTTGATAACAATTGTGGAGTTTTGTGTGTTGCCTTTTGAACCCTTTTCTATACGCTCAGTCAGTTGGCTCTTTCTGTCATAAAGCAGTAGCATTTGAAACAATCTCTTCTGCGGTGATCAGTTAGGTGATTCTGGTACGTTAGATTGAGTAGAGTCAAAACTTAGTGCTGGAAAAGGAGACTTCACGTTGAGGAATGCATCTGTATTAGCTTTCAGGAACTTTCCAAGACAACTAGATCTGTAGAAACAGTGCTGTTGCTGTGCATTTAGCTTGATAATTGTTATCAAAGGATACTGAATGCAGAATTTGGAAATATTAGGGGAAAGTACACAGTGACTTGGCGCTTTAGTAGTGCATCTGTTTCTGCAGCAGGAGGTTCTTTTGGTACAGTTCACCTTGTGTGTCTGCTTGTGTGCGCTCAATCAACCAGGGTTGAGCCACAGGTGAAGTTCTGCACCAAGGCGTTGCCTGAAGCTCCACGCTGGCAGTGTGTACAGAAGATCCTTCAGTAGTTAGCTTTCTGCATGAGCTAGAACCAGCAACTGGCACATACTTCACTACTACTAAAGATGTGATGGATGATATAGGATGCTGTAAATCAGTAAAATTGAAACAAATTAAACCCCTGTATTTCCCTCTAAGTTACCAGTCAATGTAGATCTCTACCTACTGACTCTTACATTGGCCAATTTGAATGAGTGAGGTTAGTCTTAAACAGTTACTACGTTGCAGTTGGTTCTGATAACTTGGCACGGAATTTCTAAATTCAGTAAGTATAACTAAATTTGGAGTCCTGACAAGCTTCAGTGAACTTGTGAGACTTACAAACAAATGTCAGGTTATTTTAAGAGTTGCTTTCATAATACTCTGAAGTGCAGGCTCTATGAGAAAGTGCAGTGAAGGAAGAATTGTTAGTGTGTTTTATTTCAGTATTGTCTGGGAAGTTAGTAAAGTTTTGACCAATACTTAACCAGGAGAAAAATTTTTCATGCAGTACTGAAATTTTATTTAAGATGTAAGTATGTGAACTACTTTGTCTTTTGAGAGATGTATTTCTTAAAATTTCATGGGATTTTGTTTATATCTTCCAGATGCTGTGCCACTTTTTCTGAGACTGCTGCATTCACCTCATCAAAATGTTTGTGAGCAAGCTGTGTGGGCTTTAGGAAATATCATAGGTTTGTGTTACTCCTGCCACTAAAAACTTCTAAGTTCCTTTTGGTATTGAATGAATAAACTAGGTAGGATTTTGTGTTAGAACTTGGAGATGCTCAACTATGAGACAAAAGACCTGGTAATTACCCTGTTCTTAATTCATTCCTGTTTTCTCCATTGGGTATCAATGGTGTGCACCTGAAAACACATGATTATAGGCTTTCTTTCCAGGTACAGGAAAGGGATTACAGGCAAACAAACATGCACATTGTTAAAATAATAGCTGTTTTGCATTGAGTTCTGAAATTGTGCCTGAGCTTACATACATTGTATTGAATTCGAGAGAAGTTGTGTGATCATTCAATCTTTCACTTGATTTTTTCCTCTTCTTGTGGAAGCATTGGCTTTGTGGTTTATAGCCCTGAACTATATGTGTAGTGCTTGAGGACTAATGAGGTGCTGACATACTCAGATTTCTACAATCTGATATTTTAGAAATGCCTAGTCCTTCTTAAGAAGCAAACCAACAAAATCCACAGTATGGTAACTGCCTCAAGCTGTTAGCGATATTAGTGCAGTACAAGTCAGATGCTGCTTTCGAGGCAACTGTAGTGATACTTGGGCAGTGATGAAAGTGTTTATCTTTCGGATATGAAGATGACAATATTTGTTTTCAGGCAACTTTGAACTACTCTTGGGGTGGTTTAGTACTGATTATAAACTTTGTGAAGGGTTCTTAAGGAATTTGTTGGGCTATGAACTACTCTCGGTGGTTTGGCATTGTCTACCACCCCTTTTTCTTGCCTACCACCAGCCCAGCCTGTGCACCTGCTATAAATCATGGAACACTTTTCTGTTAAGAATCTAGCAGTTTTTAATGAGTAGTTCAAAATGAAGCAATATAAAGTGTCTTTATATAGATACATCTATCATATATATATTTATATGCATCTTTCCAAGGCCCATATTCTTTAACTTTGTATGCATTTTATATAACTGAAGTTTTAAGTGTGCAGAAGTTAGATTTTTTTGTGAATGGCACGGGATGATCTTTGGCTTCATAATTCTTTGATGTCTTCAACAGGTGATGGACCCCAGTGTAGAGATTACGTTATTAGTCTTGGAGTAGTGAAACCACTGCTGTCCTTCATCAGCCCATCTATTCCCATAACTTTCTTAAGAAATGTTACTTGGGTCATGGTCAACTTGTGCCGTCACAAAGATCCTCCTCCGCCGATGGAAACCATTCAGGAGGTGACTGAGTTACTGTTCAGTGTAACTAAACTGAAGTTGAGTATGTATCTGCCTTAAAAATAACTGTCAGGTGCTTCTTTTCCTCCTTAGATCCTTCCAGCGCTCTGTGTTTTAATTCACCACACAGATGTAAATGTAAGTAACACCACTTAAAACTAGTTTTGTGTTCTGGTATAGTTTTTAGCTGAAATACAAAGCTTGCCATAATTACCTTTTTTCTTTAAAAAAAAAAAAATCTGTGATGTTCTCTTTCATTATGGCAAATGTATTTTGGTATCTTTAACTGCTTATTTTTAAGCATCAGTTACAATTTTTGCCTGGTATTTCTCTGTATCTTTGCAAGTGCTTGTTTGCATGTACTTTCCCTACGCTTAAAGATAAAATGCAGTTTCAGTTGTGTTTCTGTGAACACTCATTTAAAGATAAATACAGGATTTTTTTGATTAGTACTTAAGTTTGAGGTAGTGAAAATTGTGTCAATGAAAGAAAAATGAGTGTCTGCTGAATATGTAAAATGCTAGTTTTAGGTGTAACTCTGAGGTATTAAATAAGAAAATTAGGTTATTTTAATAGTGAAGTAAATGAGTGAGACTTTACTGCAATTATGAAATGGGTCAGCTTTTTGCCTAAATGAAAGTCAGAATTGTTTCAGATTAATTCTTTGCTTCCTATTGAAGTTGTAGCTCAGTTGTCTGAGTTAATGGCAACAGTGCTTTACCAAAGTATGTTTAAATATATTTAACTAAAGTTTGCGTAGTAATGATACTATTTAACTTCTTGTATACAAGTAGGTGAAGTTAAGCTTATCTGAATTTTTTGAAATGTCTGTATTTGTGAATCAGTCAAGAGTTGTCAGCTGAGAGAATGCTCATTCAATTTTTTGTAAGCTGTCACTCGAAATGTCCAGATTTACTGCTACTTAAATTGGCTTTTCTGTGTATGCACACACAGAGGAAATTCAGTCTTAAATGCTGCTTAACCAGACTTTAAAAAAAAAAGTCAAAGCTTTTCTTAAATTTTGGGGGAGGAATATCAAGAAAAGAATAACTTGATGCCATATGATGCTCATTGGTTTGAGAGTGCCACATGCCTGTAGGTTAATATTTTCATAAGGCTTTATCTTCCTTCCAGGGGTAAGTCTTTCATATCTCACATTGTCCACCAGTACGTAAGGAAAGAGCAGATATAATTGAATCGCTTTTATTATATCCTTCAGAATTTACGCTGTTGTTAGCAGTTTAGCTGTTTTTTTAATCTCTGTATATTCTTTGGAGCTAGAACAGGTTGAACAGCAGTTGTATTTTAGACTTCTGTGGAGTGGAATGTATGAAGCTTGTAAAACAAAGTGGGTTTTTTGCTGTATTGCATCAATTCTGACTTCACAATTATAATTGTTTTATATTTTAGGTTTTTTAAGACTTGGAATACTTCTATACTAATTGCAAATACATGTTTTTACTCTTAGATATTGGTAGATACAGTCTGGGCACTCTCATATCTAACGGATGCTGGCAATGAACAGATCCAGATGGTGATAGACTCTGGAATAGTCCCTCATTTGGTTCCTCTTCTCAGTCATCAAGAAGTTAAAGTGCAAGTGAGTTTGGAGAACTTTAAGGAAGTGTTGCTAAAAATGTAATACTAGAGAAAGTAGCTGGTTTCTTTTTGTCATTCACATTGAAATTGAAAGAATACTTTTTCCCGTGTGGTACAGCATTTGCATAAAATCTTCTGCTATTAGAAAGAACGTGCTTGACTAGAAAAATCTTTGATTAAAAACTCTTTAAAGAAAACTCTATGCTTACCTTACATACTCTCTTTAAAGAAAGTGTTTTGTTTCAGACTGCTGCACTGAGAGCTGTAGGAAACATTGTCACTGGTACCGATGAACAGACACAGGTAGTTCTGAATTGTGAAGCTCTTTCACACTTTCCAGCACTTCTGACACATCCCAAAGAAAAAATTAATAAGGTAAGTAACTGCAGAGATTTAACCCAATTGATAACTTTTTTTTATATTTGGCTTAGCTGTCTTGGATTCTACATTACATAGTGTGGTAGAGATTTCAGTAATTGACTACTTATATCAGTTTATGGCGAGAGCAGGCAGGGTGCTGAAATTTTTCTTGAAGTTAACAGCTAAAGAAAATGCTCTAAGGAGCTGCAAACTTGTACTTGACAAGAATGTTGCTTCCTGATTCTCCTAACTGAATTTTTATGAAATTGAAGCTTTATCTTGTAATTCTGGCTGTTGACTTAAAAGTTAGAGTTCTTGATATGTGAAATGTCACTTTAATTAAACTGACTCTCTTGGAAGTGATGAAATAGAGATAATGGGATGTCATTTTGAATGGAGTGTGTGTGATAAATGGACTGGGGGTGGGGTGTGGGGAATGTGTGTGTGCGTGCGTGTATAGAAAAGGCTTTAAACGGGGGCACTGATAATGCAGTGCTGATTCCGGAGTGCATCTGAGGCATGTTGTTAAGTTCTGGGGTGCCACTTTACAACGTTGCCAATGATTAAAGCCCAAAACAAGCCCACCAAGACAAGCCTAGGCATCTTAAATCTCTAACAGGTTCATTAATGAAAGTGATCCTGTGATCTGATCTGAGAGACTCAGTTGAATGAAATGTGAGAATTTCTGAATCTCGTGTTGAGAGAAATATTTGTCTAAAGTTCTCATACCAGATGAGAGGAGAAGGGAATTGAGGAGTGATGGAGGGTTTCTAGGAAGGGAGAAATTTATCAACTGTAAGAATAAAAAAATTCAATGCTGGAATATACTTAAAATTTTATGTAAAACTTATTTCTTGACTGAAGTACAGATTCCCACTTAAAAAGGGGGTTGGAGAGGGCCTCTGGATCCTTGTTTAACATAAGAATGAAGATAGTCTTTGGCTTAGATCAAAATTTCAGCTGTTCAGGACTGGGAGGGCCTACTGGGGAAAAGATCCCTTCTTACCCACTCTCCCAGGCACCTGCTGTTGGGTGTTGCTGGAAGGAGAGAGTCCCGGGCTTATGGACAGAATGATCATAAAGGGTCATATAACTCTACAGTATTCTCGAAAAGCAAGCATTTGAGTAATAGGGGTTGCATGTTCTTGATGACTGATGCTAAGAAAAGAAAAATTATGAAGCAGGTAAAGAACATAATTGTCTTCTACCACTCTCATGTCTGGAAAACATGATGCTGTAATGCGTTTAGGAGCTCACCTGACCATTGGCTGAAAACTGCTATAGCGTTCATCCTCAGTAATGGAATCGATGATGAGTGCTTACTTGTAGCCTTGTGACTTTTGTCTCCAAATAATTTTTCCTTTTAATCTGTGGATGTGGAGTATTTGGTTGTAACTTGGGAACAATGAAAGACTGAAGAGTTTTGTGGAGTCTCCTAAGGCGAGGCTGTCCGCTTTGTTGTGTGTATGTCTAGTCTACTTACTAGGAATTCAGCTATGTGCAATAAAACTAATACAATACTTAATTGTATTTAAGATTGGCTAGTGTATAAATTGCAGCTCTAAAAATGTGCATGTATAAAATCTTGCTGGAGTGAAAATAAAATATGATATAGAAGACTATCTGAATTCGTAATTTCTCACACGCTTTTATTTTGCAGGAAGCAGTGTGGTTCCTATCTAACATCACTGCAGGAAACCAGCAGCAAGTTCAGGCAGTAATAGATGCAAACCTTGTTCCAATGATAATACATCTTCTAGATAAGGTTAGATAACAAGAAGGATTTAACAGTTTGTTTCCTTAATTGGGGAAAGTGACATTGAATTCCTTGCTTCATGTTTTACATCGCACTGTAAATGTGGGGGGCAGGGGTAAACTATACCCTTGAGCATTTTTTGTATGTTGCAAGATAAAATACATTACTGTTGATGTTCTTTTGTGAAGTGCTGTGAGATAAGTGCCAGATGTAGTGGGGAAAGGAAGCAGATCGGGGGTCTCAGTTCCTTCTAAATCCCATTTAAATTCTTTTTCTCACTGTGTAAACAATGGGGATAGAATTGTTTACTCTCATATGTGAAGAGGTGTGGGTGGGAGCAGCTTTTTGCCACAGCTTAAGGACTTCATCCTTTTTCCCCCACGTTATCTGGAAACACAAGGAGGTGCTCAACAGTGGCATTTATTAACCTATTTGTGTTGCCGCATTTATCTAGTGTGAGAGCATTCTGAATAAAGATCTGTGACACTTGATTATGTACTGGGGTTGTCCCATGTATTTTTTCTTTAACAAGGAAAACTGCATCAACAAAAAATAGGTTGTCATGGAAAATAATTGTAGCTTTTGTGTGTTCAGAGTTTTTTCCCATAGAAAAGCAGCAGACTGTATGCATGTATGGATGTATGCTGCTTTTCAGTAATAGATGAAGCTTGTTGAGATGAATGCTTTTATTACCTTTTTTATTAAATAGTAAAGTCGAGTAGCTGTTTGCAAATGCTTCTGAATGCTTTTCTCATGCTTTTTTCACAAAGTCTCTCATTACTTGTTGAATACTAGAGGTTGAATGCTAATGGATCATCATTTCAAATACCTGTATTCCTTTCCAGTTGTTGGGCGTTAGTGTCTTTTAAAACATTAGCTTTTCAAACCACGTTGTGCTCCCGAGGATCTGCCTTGTAAGAAAGAAGGGTAGCTGCAAGCATGTTTCTAAACAGGAACAGCAAAACATATCTTTCAAACATTTCCTACTTTTTGTTTTATTCATGACTTGATTTTTCTTTCCTGAAGTGTGGAAGGAAGCCAGAAATACCAACCTTACGATGTGTTCAGCCCATGACAAAGATGCAGTTTCTTGCTTCAGTTTATAGGCTAGGGTTGAGACTGAAGAAATAATTGTCTTTTCTCCTAAGTAACATATAGCTGTTGACAAATAGTTCAGTTAACTGTCAATTTATTGATCACTGAGAAAAGAGTTGGAGACCTTTTTCTTTAAATTTAGTAAGCAGAGTTAAGCTGACTAACTTGAGGCAGATACAGTTATAGTATGTACAGTGTTTTATCAAAATTGACACTTACTGCTTATCTCTCACTGTAATATGACAGCTGTTGATAAGGAATGTGTGAGAGTGGAGTACTACACTTTATTTACTTTAATGCAAACAAATTTCCCTTCCTCTGGAAAATCAATTTAAAAACACAGTTGCAGGGAAGGGATGAATGTTCTGTGAGCCAACTCAGGCATCTACAGGATTTGTTAGTTACCTTCCTTGCTTACTGAAAACTGATATGGTGATACCATGCAAGCTTTTATTAGAATACTACATTACATAAAAACTTTATGTAATTAGTTCTATTTATGGTTTTATTTTTAGGGTGACTTTGGTACTCAGAAAGAAGCTGCTTGGGCAATAAGCAACTTAACGATCAGCGGAAGAAAAGACCAAGTGAGTCAAACCTTAAGAAAAGGTCCATTATCCTTCTCGGGTGCATTTGAGAGAGTACACCAGCTGGTTGGGTTAGACAACTTCTGTGCCAGGATTATGAATGTCTGTGTCATGTGTGGTGTTCGTCCCTGTCCATGTCCCCCAACCCCTCGGTTCAGAAACACTTCCCTTTTCCACAAGGGATTTACAAGTGAACTTCAGTTGTCTCTGGAATGACCTGAGATAAGGAGTATCAGCGGGGATTTGGATGGAAGCTCTTCTGTTAGGATGGCGTAGTAGCTATGAGAGACCAAGACTCTCAGAGCCTGAATGGAGTCATTCGACATCTTTCTACTTTTTTTCCCCTATGAATAAGACTGTGATAATTGTAATGCTAATAGCCATTGAGTAGAAATACACTGGTTCCTCGTAAGTCCAGAATATTAAATTTGTGGCAGGGTTAGGGGGGTGGTGTCATTCTTTAAAGATGAGGTTGAAACTCCTTGTCTAACTGAAAAATTCACAGTATCTATTACTTGTGTGTTCTAGACTTGAAATATGTTTGTAACATAATTCATAAATGTTATCTTTTCATGCTCTAAACCAAGAATTTTTGAAAGTGATGGCTACAGAATACTTCTACCTTGTTGAGTAACTTTGAGTACTTTGACTTCATTAAACTTGTCTTTACTTCTGTCACACTCCTGATGTAACTATTTGCTTTCCCCCTTCAGGTGGCATACTTAATTCAACAAAATGTAATTCCTCCCTTTTGCAATTTGCTGACAGTAAAAGATGCGCAAGTTGTGCAAGTGGTTCTGGATGGACTAAGTAATATATTAAAAATGGCTGAAGATGAAGCGGAAACCATAGCCAATCTTATAGAGGAGTGTGGAGGTATGATGCTTAATATTTTGATACTGTTTTTTCAGAAATTGGTGGTTTGGCTTCCTACCACATGCATAGGCTGTCGGCTTTATTGTGTGTTAGCACACATGTTTTAAGCAAACCTTTTTTTAAACGTGATCTTCTTGTTCCTCTAAGGTGAATGAATATACTTAGTTTTCCCTAACTGATTACATTCATGATCAGGTAAAATGTGAAGGAGCTGGATAACGGCAATAAAGTTCTAGTTGCCAATTTTCTAACAGTCTGGTGTACCTGACAAATAAGTTTCTGTTAATGTAGGGATAATATGCTTACCTTAATCATGTTCAGGGCATGCCCAGGTGAATATGTGTGTGTGTGTGTGAAATCTACATAGAATGGTTGCAGAAATATGATAGCTTTGATTTCCTGATAGCGCTCAGACTTTCTCTATATTGGCTGCTATTTAAGTTAACTGAAATCCTTCAAGGATGAAAGAACAGTGACAGGAAATTTGGGCACAGGTAAAAAACGGTGGGATTTTGTTAATGTGGAGTTGAATAGTCTTTAAAATACAAAATCTTGAGGGGGGGGGGAAGCTTAATTGATTTGTGATGGTTTAAAAAACCATGTTTTTGTGAAAAAGGAGCATGTCCTAGTGCTTGGCCCTTGCTATATTACCACTGATTAGCTTAGTACTCATAGCTGGAAGAGAAGGGAAGTACTATTGCTGCTGGAAGTGACCTTTTATACAAATTTTTTTTTTTGGTCATGGTATTCCTCAGTCTCTTAATATATTTCCTCAAATCTCTAAGAAGTTCTTACGCTTTAAGCATGTCAAATTAATTTAACAGTATCTTATTCGTGGTCACTTTATTCCTAGATTTGTTCTTAATTATTCTGTGTGATGAGGCTTTAAGGAGAGGGAGGTTGTTTTGTCTGAACTCCATTACATTTCTTGTGTATTTATTGTAGGCCTGGAGAAAATTGAACAGCTACAAAATCATGAAAATGAAGACATCTACAAACTGGCTTATGAGATCATTGATCAGTTCTTCTCTTCAGATGATGTAAGTGTGTAATAGCTCTGCAATCTGCTTTTGTAATTGTTTATAAATGTAGTCGAGATAAAGGCATCAGCTCTAAAGCCTGCTCCATGACACTCGTTTGGTTTTTCAGTGAAGAATGAGCCCTTATTGGAACCTGTAGCATATCTTATCATTCTTCATGATGGAAGTATCTAAAGATCTGATGCCTAATTTAAGCCTCATGTCTAGGGATTAAAATTCTAGGCTTTGCCTAGAGTAGTTCTCAACTGTCAGCTTCAAAGCTTGGCATTTCACATTTTATAAACTCCCTGCTGACTTGAGTACCAAATCTGAGATTCTGCTTCTTAAGAAATAAACTATTTTGAATATTTTAGTAATTTCAGAGGTAGGATGTGCTGATCAAGAGTAATGTTTTCAGTTTAAACATGTAATGTAAATCAAAGGAAAGTTTCAGAGGTGTATGCACTTTAAATCATAAAAGTTAATTGCATATAAGGGAAATGCAATCACGTCAGTGTCATGAAGGGAGAGGATGTTTTCTACAAAATGGTGGAGCTCAGTTGCATTCATGCTCTACTGTCCGCATTGAAGTTTTTGTGCTAGTTTCACTTTTATACAAAGAGTAAGGTCTAAATCTTGTTTAGCAACTCAAATTTTGTATATACAGCAGGATTTGGAGTTTAATGTCAATTTGGTAACCCGTACACTACCTATTTAAATCAAAACTGCAGTTTCGACTTAATTCTTACTTGATTTAATGGTATTGGTCTTCTCTTGAGAACTGTGGCACTTTAAGCTGGCAATAAGGATGATGCGTGACTGAAAGAATGTTTTGTAGCAGTGAAAACTGCACAAACGAGAGACTATTGGGTGCCATGTCGCCTACCTACTAAATACGAGCTAAAACATTTTGGCCTAAATTACTTTGTCATTTTAGTGCTCTTACTAAATTGGAGGAGAACAACAAAAAGACTTGATGCAAGGAAGTGTGTTAGGTGAAAAGATAAATGCTCTTTAGGGTTGTCTGGCTCCTTTTTAGTGAGGCTTTTGTCTTTATTCCTACTCATGATGTTCTTGTTCCGTTACAGATTGATGAAGATCCTAGCCTTGTTCCAGAAGCAATACAAGGCGGAACATTTGGTTTCAATTCATCTGCCAATGTACCAGCAGAAGGGTTCCAGTTTTAGAGTGGTATTTTGGAAGTTAGGTACAATGCAGCACTGAATAAAAAAAAAAGGTTTGATCCATCAATCTTGGCTCATGGGATCCGCTGCTGCATTAAATCGGGGAAGAAAATGTGAAGATTTCATTTGGAATCACAGAAAAGCCCAAATGAAGTCAAGATGGCGAGTGGGTGCGAGTGAGAATGAGTGGCAAAATGTAATGAAAAACTTCACACTGAATGCTTATTTAGATTGTTCAAAGAAAAAGGGCTACAGGTCAAAGATCTTCAGTGCCTGAGAAGGAACAATGACTTACTAGAGCAATTGGGGGGAAATGCAGTACTATCATCATCAAGCCTTGTAAGCATAAGAGAATAGGATGCCCATATAAGTCCAAGGAGAACGAGCCCAGGCCTTGCTATGAAGCACCGTGTGAATGGACAACATTGAATGAATGTCTGGACTCGATGCTGTGGAGCCAGGCTCGTGTTTCAAATACGGGGCTCTTCAGTCCTGAAGCAGGCTCCTAGTCCTGGAGTGGCGTGTGTACGAGAGTATGGTTGTGATGCTGTATGTGAACGCATGCAAGCTTGATTCGCCTTCAGGGGGCTGATAATAAACCTAGTAAATCATCAAAATGAGTTCATAAGTGTTAACTTACACTGGACACAAAAACAAAGACCGGTTTAGCAGCAGACTCTGGTTTACTCCTACAGCCTGTGTTTCTTTTTTGGTTTTTTTTCCCCTCTTATTTTTCTTTTAGTTATTTTTAATTTCTTTCCTGTATGGCTTATTAGTTGTTTGTAAAGTCAGAATTTCAGGAAGGCTTCCCTGTGCATTTGCACCAGATGAATGTTTGATGTTATGAAAAGCTTTCCATATCATCAAAACTAATTTGTAGATTTTTGCATGAAAAAAATCATACATTTCCCTTCAAATAGACTGTGTTGCAGTACACAAGTTGCCATAATAGTAGAAAACAGTAAAATGTGGTAATAAAATCTCATCCTTTTCATTTTCAAAGATAACATGAAGACCTTTGCATGTGGTAATCTACAGCATAGTTCATTTTTAGATTTTGTTGAGTCCTGTAACCAAATGTTTCTGTTGTGGTAGAATACCGTGCTGTGTTTCAATGTTACTTGTTTTCAAACTTTGTTTTCTATGAAAATGATATGGAAACTTCTAAAAATGAAATTTGGTGCATATGTACTGCCGAATAAAGACCGAAAAAGAGGTGTGAATAGATGTACAAATCAAGTCATGGTTTGAACACCTTTAATATGCCTAATCCAATTGTTTTAGACTCTTTTTATCTTAGATGTAGGCAGCCATGAACAATCTATTTTGAGCCACTTTAGAGAGAAAACTTTGTATTTTTAAAACTTGCACAAAAAGGATGCAAGTGTTTTTATAATTGGAGTAATGCCTCAGTTTTGAGGTTCTGCACACTAAATTAAAGGTGATGTTACAAATTTGTACAAAATGAACTCTTTATAAGGTGGCTCATTGTAGGAAATGCTGTGCCTTCCCCTTTGAGCACAAGTGTTGCATGAACAACAGTTTGCTATAATAAAACATACCAGATTAGCCACCATTAGCATCTATATCTACCTTGTGTTTTAAAATCAACTGGTAATTCTGAAACACTGTAGAATGGATAAAGATTATTTTGTGATCATAACTCTTTGTTGGACTAGAGTATTTTTGCAGCATTCCTTGTCATCAGAAACATGGTTAAAGTTTAAAACTAGAAGCAGCGGAAAACTAGCTTGTGAAATTTATCCAAGTAGAGTGCAGGCTAGGCTGTCTTGGGGAAATAAACATTAAACTTGCAACAGTGTTGTATTCGCTGTGTCTTTGTATATACCCTCCAGGTTTCATCAAAAGGAGAAGATGGCTTGAAGAAAGTTATGTTTCTGAATCTCTATCTAGGCTCTGTTTTTACCTGCCAAATGTGAGTGTGTTGTTTGGTATGTTATGTAGGCTTGAGGTAAATAACTATTTTGGTATAAATATTAAGAAATTACTTAATTACATAGTATGGATTTATGATAATTAAGTTAGGGGTGTTTCCATGTAAAATGTAAGCAGTGCTTAGAGGAGATAAAATGTTTAAACTGGTGTTTTTAAGGAAGTTGAGATGCTGTAAGTTAAATTACACTTACTAGTAACTTCACACTAAAATACCTTTGTGAAGGATATCCTGTAGAAAATTGCTGTGTTGTTAGAATCTCTTCTTAATAGGGGTAAGAGGAGAACAGATGCTTGTAGCAACCAGTAGGTTTCCAAAACAACAAAAACCTCACATTGTGGCAAGGTCTGCATTTGCTGTCAGTAAATGCCTCTCTGGCACTTCCCCTGCTGTGATATACTTACAGAGAATTACCTTCAGCTGGTGCTGTGCCACTGCAGCCTTTGTTTTCTTACACTGGTTTTTAAAGTGGAAAATGTTCTTCACTCTGTTAGATGATGAAAATATGGGAAGCTTACACATGTCAGCATCCACAGGGTGGCACTGTTCAGAGTTCTTCAGTAGCAAAACTGAAGTGGGCTTGTCCAGTGCTTTTTTCCCCCAAAAGTTGCAGTTTGAGGTAATTAGTTACATTGTTGGGGAAAGAGAAGTTGTTTGGGAGGCTTCGGATGCAAACTAAAGAACTTTGTCATAGACTAATTTTCAGCCTATGTGTGAAGATGAATAAATTCTAGTCTCTGACTTCATTGAGCAGTGGAATTGGGTCATCAACAGAAGCAACTCAGATCTTTCCTCTTTAAGATTAAAGCTGTGATGTCATTGAGTGTACTTCTCAAGCTGTTTGGTATCGGAACACTGCTCCGTGATATTTAGATTGTCTGTAACCATGCAGATGGTAGCTTGGTCACTGTTCTTCAATTCTAATAAAAATAACCAAAGATGCGGAGGTGAGGTTGTATGTTAATGTACTCTTTCAGGGTTTTGAAGTAGAAAATTAGCTTTTCAGCTGAACTTAGGGTAGCAGATATCTTAAAAAAAAAGATCTTTAAAATATTAAAAGGACAAAGGTTAGTCCATAATATGAGATATTCCAGGTAGGATTTTTGTTCTAAGGAGCAGTATTGTAGGACCAAATTGGAATTTTAGGATCTTAAGGTTGGACTAGCTGATATACAGAATCACAGACTGAAGGGGTTGGAAGGGACCTCTAGAGATCATCTAGTCCAATCCCTGCTAAAGCAGGGTCACCTAGAGCAGCAGGTAAGCTAGGAGGAATAGCTCTGTGGAGGGAAGAACAGTGTGCTGAACTGAAAGGGATAGCTTGAGAGAAGTTCACCCTGTTTATTTCTCTTCCATTACTGGAAGTGGAATAGCCCCTGACTGTGAGAGGCCTTTCAGCACAGGAGAGCCATTTGCTGGATGCATAGACAACAGAGACAGATCTTTCTGCGTAGAAGGGTGTCTTCTGGTGAATCACAAGCATGCCCAGTAAGTTGTCTGTCTGCTGTGTTGGTAGTGGAACAGGCTGGTTTGACTTAAAAAAAAAAAAAAAAAAAAAAAAATTTCTGGATAGTGTGTTAAGATACCAAGCAACTTAAAAGGATTTCAAGTAAAATGAAATGCTAGTGAAGGCAACTTAACCTTAGCAAGAGAACCCGGTGAATTCTGTGTAACCAGGGCTCTGCTCTTCCACAATTTCAAAAGCCGGAGAAAAACAGTGATGTGCCAGGAAGAAGGAGGTAACTTGCTTTCTGCTTAAAAGTGAAGAAATCAGTATGTTTTTAACAACTCCCCTATCATACAGTATGTTGCATAAATCACCAAATTACTTTTGCTGCTTTATAACCAAGAATGTTTTCATATTCATACTTGTAGACTGCCATTTTTAACTATAAATGTTTCCTGAACTCTGCATGTCACCAAATTACTGGCAGGAATGCTGGTCACAAGGCTGGAAACAATTACAGATGTCCTACATCTGGATCAAGTAGACTTTATGAAAGCAAACTTAGTAGCAGAAAACATGTAAAGCTTACAAACTCTTCCTAATAGTAAATTTTAGCTACTGCCAGGGTAAAACTCAGAAGGCACACAAAATTCATTGAAGAAGTTAATATTGCTTCAATACTTACAGAAAAGTGACTGGAAACTTTTATTTCCATAAAGGAATTCCCATTTTTGCTTGTAAATCCCTTGAAATGGGGAGTCCTGTACTTACTCTGCTGGTTTGGTGTGCTTCAAAGCTGAGGAAAAGAGTTTTCTTGAAGCCATCATTAAAACTTATATGTAAATAACTGATATACTTTTTAAATTTCTATAAAGCAACATTGAAAGCTACTATTACTAGAAAACAAATGTGGGAAACTGTAAATGCATTACAGAAGTTTTGTAATTCAGCAGTAGTTAAAACTTCATATCAGCAATGCCAGATTATGGTATGAAACCAGTAGGTCATTCATAGAACAGCAGGTTTTCAGGTTAAATGTTGCTTCATCTTGAATTCTTACTCTGTAGATCAATTATTTATATTGTAATTTATTGTCAAAAGCTCCCTTGTTTGGTCTTCTGCTTCTGTAGCTTTTTCCTGAAGATTTTCCTGGTGTGCTGAGGTGGGTAGTAGAGGGAAAAGGATTAAAACATAGAATAAAAAAAAAAATGTAGTGCATGTACCCCAGAAACAAAACTACTCCCAGGTTGAGTGCCTGTGCCATTTGGACTCTTTCAGGCACTGTGGTTTACTAGAAAGTAGTCTCTTGTTGTGGTGTACTTACTATAGGCCCTGGAGTAAAGTATATGGATATGTTCCCATCCACCATCACAAGATGAGCTGGAGAGCATCTTTCAAGAAAGATGAAACAGATGCAGACTTTGATGAGCTTGGGGTGGGGAGGGGGAGTAGTCTGATACCATGGACAGCTACAGGATCTTAGTCTGAAAAATACAGTTATCTCAAATACGTTAAAATGAGAAGAGGAACCAGTAAGTATAGTAATTGGTTTGGCATTGAAATTGCGGCAGAAATCTGTGTGCGTTGTCAGCCTCAGTTTTTCTTTAAGTGCCTGTCTGCAACCAGTGAAGTTCTGTGCACAGCTATCATGGGTAAAACTCTTGCCTGAGCAGTATTGTGACAGTAAAATCATACTCTATCCTACTATGTTACTTCCCTTCTTACAAGCCTTCAATTTTTTTTTTCCGTAACTACCTGCCCAATTTACCTCTTTCTCACTTAAGGAGTTTGGAATCTGTCACAAATGCAGACTCCTTGACTCACTCATTTTTTTTACAATGTTTGGTGGGGTATTTTTAATGAACCAGGAGTGTGCAGCCAGCAATTTGACTTCTGTGGTGGAACCAAAGCCTTAGTTTGCAGGTTGGTTGTATTGTGGACCTGAAGAACGCTTTTCTCACCTAAAATATTGTATTTTCTTTAACTGTATCGCTTGTAACTGAACATATTAGAACAATCCTTGACCTGCTTGCTTATTATCTTGGCTATATAGCATTTTCATTTTTTTAGCTGCTCTGAGTTTGTGTGTTTTGCCACATGAAAGCCTTCTAAGCTTTCTAGAAATGCATTTTTTAATGAGATGAACCTGTGAAGTGCGTTCCAGATTACTTGGTTTGTCCTGAGACACAAATGATATCTGTGTTGCTCTGTTTTATGTTAGTAGACTAGTGGGATACCTATTTTGCACTAGCTATGCATCTTCAAAACATAGTGCTTGTTAGGATTTCTGTATTTCACCTGACTGAAATTGCAGAAACATCTTTTAAGGCTGTCTCTTAAGCTCATGTTTTCAGAATGGCTCTGGCATTAGTACATTGCAGAGTGTCAGCTGTGCAGATTGAACACTGGCCCATTGTCTTGTCCAGGGCAATTTCTGCCAGATGCAGAGTTCTGCTAAAAGATACTTATTCCCAGAATTTCATTTGCAAAGATTTGCCACTGTGGTACAGTTAATGTAATGCTAACAATGGAACATCCACGTGGTTGCAGCCTATTCTACAAATTGGGCACAAGGGCAGAATAAACGGAATGTGAAGATTTGTATATCTAGCTTAATATTACTTTTTCTTGTTCAAATAGTAAATAAAGTGCTTGAGATGACATCTCTGTAATAGAAGGTGGATTACTGATTTGCTGGTGAATGCACACATTCTGTTCATCTCTGCCTTTTTATAAAATGTGCTCTCATCATCCTGGCATACCCACAGCAGGTGGTTTAGTAATGACCCATCTGGTATAATGACCCATTATGTGGCATAATCCTCCAGCCAATAGATCTGTTCTCTGAAAAACAAGTTATTTTCTGGGTTAGTTTTCAGCTAGTTCTTTGTGCCTGTGTGGCTCCTTGAGCACAAGGGAGATGGATGAGGCCACCTTTGTGATAGGTGCAGACTGGCCTGAGTTGTGAAACTGCTCGCTGGGTTAGCAGGGGATAAGGAAGGTAACTCACAAACCAAACTGTCTGCAGAAACAAGGGTGTGGAGGACTCTGGTCTCTGGTACCATCAGCAGGCAGGATGAGCACAATCAGCAGGTCCACCTGTAACTAAAGGTAAGGTCATGATTTAAAGAATGTTTTTCACAGAGCAAGCAACCTTTTCAAACCTGGTGACTTCAACTAAGTCTTATGGCTTGAAAGAATTAAACTGTAAAGTGGTAGAAAGTAAAGGGGGAATTTCCCCAGTTTACCCCAAACTACTCCTATAAAACTAAATGTAAGATGTACTGATTATTTATGTAGCAAAATAGGAAAATAACAACTAGCACTAGCTCTGGATTGCTTGTATTTTATCTCTTTCCAAGCATAACAAGAAAAAAAAAATACACCTTTCACCTACAGTCTTGTACTATCCTCTTTGATCTATTCCTGGGAATAGTTTGGGCATGTGAATAAATCAAATGAATGCTGTTAGCAAACTTCTACTGTGGGACATATGGAATAATCAAATGGACTATATAATGAAGGAACACAGCTTGAGAAAGAAATACACCATGTTTGGACTACGTATTTGCAAAACATACATGTAAAATATTCTCTCAATCCTATTGCAACATTACCAATATGCAGAATTGCCCCAGCATGGAAGGAAAGCCAGAGTAAGAAGTCCATGCTGTTTTAATCTTTATTAACCGTTTTAGGTTCCACAAATCTAAGGCAAACCTAAACTGAAATTGGTTATTTAAAGAACCATATCTATAATTTTGGAATTAACTTCAGAATTAAATTATCTCTAATTTTAGAATTAAGTATTTAGACTTTTTTTCCCCTCACTTTTACTGCACCTCTTCTGGAAAGGACATTGCCTTCTTTGAGAAGATCACTTTTAAGACATCTAAGTCCCGTTATGAAGTCTGGAAGGACTTAATTTTTCTCCAAACTATGTTTTTTAAGGAAGGATTTGGTTTTCACCATCTTTTATGGCAAAATAAGAATTTTACTGAAACTTTAATTCATAAAGTTTTCTGGATAAATATCTTAGTGTGGTGTCTGGATAGTTGCCTGAGCAGGCCTCATGCGGCAATGAAGGTAGTGTTCTCTGGGAAGAGCTCTTCCCTATGTCAGTTAGCCTTTTCCTTTATCCATGGGAAACAACTTTTTCATCTTGTCTTTCCAGTTTTGAAGGAATATCCCTCTTCCATCTTGCAGTCAGCTGTCTTCTGCTCAAGAAGGAGAATCTGTGACATGTGAGCTCCTATCTACTGGTTTGGAATATCCTTCTGGCCGGTTTGGGTTGGCCGTCCTGGCTGTGCCCCTTCCCAGCTTCTTGTGCACCCCCAGCCTTCTCACTGGTGGGGCATGAGAAGCTGTAAAGTCCTTGACTTAGTGTAAGTGCTACTTAGCAACAACTACAACATCCCTGTGTTATCAACACAGTACTCCACCAGCTACTAGGAAGAAAATTAACTATCCCGGATGAAACCAGGACAGTAGTATTGTAAAATCTGTGCCCATCAGCTAAACTGTGATGGTTAATTTGTTAGAGCATGAGTTTGTTTATTATGCAAAACATAATTCCAGATGTCTTCCAGGTATTTGTATAAGGTCCTCTACATACCAATTTTAAGACAGATGTTTTAGGTAACTTTTGAATGATGATGTATTATGATTTACATTACAACATTAAATGAATTTAATTTCTTTCAAATTCGTAACATCTGAAAATAACTTTACAGTTTAGTGTAGTTCAATGAACTGTAAATATAGAATAATCTGGCATATGAGGAAGGTCTACACAGCCTTGGGAACTTTGATAAAATCTTGCGATTGAGCAGTGTCACAGATGTCAGAAACCATAGTCCTAATCCATTCACTTTCTACTGCAACCTCGGGTTTTCTCAGTAAGGAGAAGATAAGCTCTGTATTCTTCATTGTAATTGCCCAATTTTAATGTAAGGCAATAGCAGTTTTGCTTCACTTAAAATACCTTAACTGTCTTCAGTAGCCAAAGAAGGTAAATATGCTTAAACTGAAACGGAACGTTGCCACTTACATTTCTTTCTTTTTTCTGATTAGTAGTTGGCAGAGGGTCTGTTCCTGCTCCTCCCGAAGCAGATGTCAGAAGTTTTTATGTGTCTCGGTTTCCAGCTTCAGGGTAAATTTCTCCCCAAACTGTGAAGAAGAATGGGTTTGGTTAGCCGTTGATTACAGTAATTGCACAACAGAGCAGACACCACAGCTGTGTATCACGGTGTTCCCACTTGAATTTCATTACTGCCTCGCATTTCATTACTGATCATGGCATCAAGTGTGTCATTCCTGGTTAGCAATTTTCCTGGTTTGTGCTACGTGTCTGTCTTTGAAAATGACACGCCACCCCTCCTTTCTTTGAGCTCCACCTGGATTCCTCACGGCTGCAGAGAGCTGGCAGGTGAGGGACGAGGTGCGGGGCTCACGGCTCGGTCCGTCCGTGCGATACCCTCAGCACCGTTTGGTTTAATTGCGCCGTTTTGCGTGGGTGCCCTCACGGCGGGGCGGCGGCGGGCAGCGCTCTCCGGGGGCCGAGCCGCCTCCTGGGGCGGCCGTTAACGGTCGCCCGCCGGTTTGAACGCGGCGCCCCGCCCCGCCGCCCGTTTACTTTCGAACGGCGCGGCCGTTGGTCCCCTCGCGCATGCGCGGCCCGGCGGCGCTGTGGAGAGCGGCGGGGCGCGGGCCCGGCGGTTTGAAGGTGGCGGCGGCCTCGTCGTGTGGAGCCCGCCGGCTCCCCGTTAGGAGGGCAAGGTAGCGGCTGTCTGGCCGTGCCCGGGAGCGGTGTGCAGCCCCGGCGCCGAGGTGGCGGCGGACGGAACGTCCAGGTAGGTTACGGGGCGGACGCCTCGCGGGCAGCGCGGCTGTGGGAGCGGGGCAGCAGCGGGCTCCGGCTTTACGAGGGCTTGACCTGGCGTCGGAGCTCGCACGGCCTGTGCGGTGCGCGGCCTTCTGAGGTGAAACTGCCCTGCAAGCGGAGCCGTGGCCGGAATGACCGCTTTCCCCTCCTTCCAGTCAGCCTTCTCCAGCTCCCGGGCTGCCGGCAGCCTGTCCCGCCGGCGGGGGGGACCGCGCTGCCACCGGGAGCCATCTCTGTTCTCGGGCGGTGCCCAGGTGACACATACCTGACCGCTTCTTTCATAGTCTTCAAGTGTGTTTCCGTCTTTGTAACCTTAGCGAGGTTTTGGTGTTAGCGTCGATCCCTTTTTCTGGTTAATACAGGCGTGGTTCCACCTTTGCTAGTAGCCAAATTGTGGGAGCTGGCAGAGGGTGTGCGGCAGGCAGGGGCTCTGCAGGTGACCGGTAAAGGCGTTACCTTCCTTCGAGCTCCGCTGCCTAATGCTAAGAGACTAATGAATGCTCAAGGCTAGAAGCTTTGACAGAGTTCAAGAGATAAGGGATGGAGAGTGAGTCTCAGTGATGGAATACAAGTATGGAAAGGACAGAGCAGTATAGTTGTTGGTTTTGAATGTGGTAACTCATGTAAGCTTGTGGTAGTAGCAGACCAGGAGCTGGTGGAGGGATATACAGGAGGGAACTGTCAGGTCAGTTTGACAGGGAAACTGGGCAGACTTCTCAGCTGTGTTCATCTCCTTTCAAGTCATAAAAAATGTGTAAAAATCTGTGACAGTGGTGTAGTAGCTGTGGTAGGAAAAGGGACTAGGGGCAGAACATCCCTGGTTGAGAGTTGCTGTGATTTGGACATGGGATAATTGTGGCATGGGGTAAGGCAGTACAGCTGGAATAGAAAGGTTTAAGGTCTAGCTGTCGTTTCTGATTTCTGGCTTGTTAATACCACCAAACCCGGCAGCTGCGTAGCAGGCTTCATTCCTAAAAAGTTCTGTCACCCTTTACTATGAAGGTGACTTACAGATGGAAAACACTGCCCATGATGTCATTTAATCTCTTTTTGCAAAACATATACTTGAGCTTCTACATTAGTGCTACGGGAGGACTTCAAGGACCGCTATGGGATGGGGAGACAGCATTTCTGATGTGGATTTAGTTAAGTGCGGTACGGTTTTGAAAGTCAAGTGTTACGGTGTCCTTCAGGAGAAAGCAGATGTCATTTTCTTTCCTGACAGTGGCATGAAGGAGGAGCGGGGAGCCCGGCAGCGCTGACTCCTAGGGAGGGTCTGCCTGAGTGCCCCTGTAACCCTTCGTTTAGGCTGTCACAACTGTTACCCAATGCTAACTTCACCTTTTAAAACCCTCCAGAGTAGAATGGGGTGTATACTTCACCTTTTAAAACCCTCCAGAGTAGAATGGGGTGTATCAGCTTGCGTCCTGATCGCAAGGCGAGGAACACAGTGTTACCAAGGAATGCGCTACACTACTTTGGTCTGCTTAACTGAAAGCTTTGGCAGATAAACAGTAATACAGGTATGCTGTATTATGTGTTTTCACCTTGTCTACGGTATTGCAAATTAGAAGAGGATAAAATCATAGCCACTTAGGCCTTCTGTTGCTGGAAGATTTCTGAAATTCACTGTGTTACTGGCACAATTACCCTTCTGAATTTTTAAAATACCTTCTAGTTTGTAATTTGCTTATACTGAGGGATTCTTATGATAAATATGTGTATACGCATGTGTATTTGCTACCACAGTTGTTGGGAGCATTTAAGGAGAAGTATCTGCTCTGTGCAGGAAACTATTTATGAGCTTCGTGCTACTTTTTTTTTTTTTTTCCTGGAAAACTTTTTTTTCTTTCTCTTTGCTTAACTCTGTGATGTTGGGTCTTTTCTGTCTTTTTTCACTGGTGTTCCCAGTCTCTCTGTTTCTGATAACCATCTACTGATTTATTGCCACTGTTGTTCATGCATAGACTATTTCCTCCGTGCTGCTGCTAGTGCAGGATGAAACTGAATTTCGGGATTTCTACCTTTTGCTTCCCTGGTACAACTGTGGAGTGATTGCCTAGAACAAATTAAAAAAATCAACAGGGTGCCTATAGCAAACATCAACACTAGTATTCCAAATGCTGTTTTGAAATTGATGAATAATAAATAAAAAATGAAGTGCAGTTTTTCCTGGAGGTGCCTGGAGTGGGATGCCACACGCAGCCTTGGCCCGTGCCTGGAGCTGAAAGCAAAAGCTCCTGGCTGAGCACAGCTGGCCCAGCTTTCCAGAGCTGCTCGCTAGCCGGCAACTGCTGTCACTCTTTAAATTTCTCAGTTGCCTGGGAAACCGAGCGGTGTGTTTCTGTGGAAATGGGAATTTCAGTCCCTTTGGTTGGGAGGGTTATGAAATGGCCCTGGACGGAGTGCAGGCCTCCAGGCTGGCTGGCTCGTCCCTGCTTTAACCTGCGCAGGCTTGCGGCAAGGCACCCCGTTTTGCTAGGGGGAGGCGTGCCTGGTTGGGGGGGATACTTCTGCGGAGTTTGAGGTGATTCCTAATAGTGCCATGAAAAATTCTGTACAGTTGTTCCTTCATTTTTAGTGGCAAGCAAGCAACTACTCCGCAGTTAAAACATTTTTTTTGAAGACTAATTTTATCTTGCCCTCTACATAGCTCAAGCTAGACGTGTATCCTTTATAAAGAAAATTTCCCTGCTGTAACAGTTCTTTTGAAGAGAACTTCAGCCCTAGATTTAAAAAAAAATAGAGATTTTAAACATAGAGATTTTTTTTTTAAACTATATTCATTCCATATATATAAGAGAAAATAAATGAGGGTACCTAGTACGGCTTCTTTCTTTTCTAATCATGAACAAAAACTTAACTGATTTTTTTTTAAAGTGGAAATGACATTCCCAAGATTCCTAAGAACTTCATACATATATAAAAAAAAGTAAAACTTTTAAAAGTATTTCCTATGAGAATTAATTTAATTATAAAAAATAATTTATCTAGACAGTGGAGTAGATTTGTTATTCAGCTTCCTTTCATTATTGACACATTTCTTCAGTTTCAATGTCTGGAACATCACTTAAAAATGTGAAATTATTAACATATAGGCCTAATGAACCTAGTGTCACCACAGTGGCTGATTGGAAAAGCTGGAAAATAAAGGTCTGTGGCTCCCTAGTAAAAAGAGAAATACCTCATGGTCTTTAGGAAGAGCAGTGCGGTACAGAAGTAAATTTAGCGTCATAGTGTTGTGAATGTCTTGTGAAATGTCTGTAGTACTTGATATTAATTCTCTTTAGGAGAGTACACTAGTTAGTTATAAATGCTAACACACTTTATTGTTCTTATTTAGAGGGTAGTTCTTAAGAATTGCATTTCTTTTTAGTAGATTTTCTTCTGTTGTCAAGGTCTCTTTTAAAAAAAAAAAAGTGGAGTTCAAATAAGTGAACCAGTATTTTGTATTAATTAGGTGAAAAAATGACCCAAAGTGTGTTGGATAAATTTTTTTAATTAATTTTTTTAAAGCTGAATTAATCAAAATGTGTTTTCGATATAAAGTTGACATACTCAACACCACACAAGTACCTCCTTGAATTTAACTGAATGTTTTGGGTGACAATGGCCATTATATGATGATGATTTGTTAATTTATTATTATTCAGTCTGGTTTTCACAAGCTAGAGAGTCTGATCAGGCTAGCAGAGTTGAACACTTTCACTTTGGGATGTACCAGCCTATCTCAATAAAGTGAGATAAGCCACATTTACTTCTGTACAACCAGAACAGGTTTCTCTGTTCAGGGCTGATTTAACTCTCAAAGAACCAGGGTCTGGGTATTTAGTGTCTGACTTCCATCAGTTTAGCTCTGTGCCTTTTGCAGGAACAATACTGCTTAATTTATTTATTGTAAATTGTATATTAGTTAGTGACAAATTTAATCATTAGTGGTTTTCATGATTCCGAATGCAATTTAAGGTTTTATTTTCAAAGGATAGTATAATATACAATTAAATTCTTTTTAAGTAGATTCACTTAAAACCAGTCAGACTTTGTTAATCTTGGTGTCAGTGAGAAATGCTGATAGATGGATGCAAAAATATATTACTGCATTGAAAAGATTAGGAGGGCACATCTGAATAAAATAGCCGCCTTAAGCACACCTCATAGCTAGTTATCTTCCTGACTGAGTCAGACAAAGGTTCAGGAGCACTTTGAGCAGCTGCGTCAGCCCAGCTGCACGGTACGGTTTTCTGATCTAGAGTTAGAGCCTAAATTGAGAGTCTTTGACACCAAATGCCTGGACAATTTCTTTTTGCAGTGTAGCAAATTCTACAGAGTTGACTTAGAACTGGGGGACTGGAAAATGTGACACAAAGATAGGGAAAGTTCATACTAATTTCCCCATTTTTTTAACAGAAACAAATCAAGAATTATGATTTATTATGAAAACTGACATTAGAGTTATTGTTATTTGTGACTTTACAGTGTGATTTCACTAAGCTGGCAAAGAAAAACAAGGCAATGTTACAAAAAATGGAAAGCGAAAGTTAGTTTTTTTAATTTTGTGCTTAAAGTAACCCAGGAATAATACCACAAGTCTAATTGCTGTTAGTGTTATTGTATTGAGTTAGACTCTCATTTGTGCCAAGTAAAAGCTAGAGATAGCTTTTAGTAAATTTGACTGCTTAATACCGTAATGATTATTTATATTACAAAAGTAACAGTTGAGAAAAGTTAGGGAAGAAAAAAAAGCTTCTGTACTTACTGTTCTATTCTCGAAAATGTTACTCATAGTGGGAGAA
This sequence comes from Grus americana, assembly GCF_028858705.1. Taxonomy (NCBI): domain Eukaryota; kingdom Metazoa; phylum Chordata; class Aves; order Gruiformes; family Gruidae; genus Grus; species Grus americana. The sequence continues at coordinate 26,584,009 of NC_072860.1, forward strand.
AATTTTCATAATTCTTAGATTATTTAGAAGCTTTAGTTCTAACTTTTATCACTCTCTCCTACTTGCCCACTGTAAAAAATATATAGTAGCAGATTGCTGCTTTTCCTAGCTTTTTAAGGCAGAAGTTGGAGGAGTGAACATTGTCGAGTCACTTAGATCGTAATTTGCTGAAATCTTTGAACCATTGATCACTTTCATTCTTTTTTTGTCTTTTTTCCCCTTTACAATGAATTGCTAGTGTTACTGGTCGTTAAATGTCAGGTGTAGGTGCTTAGGTTAATAAAACAATTTTAAATGAGTTCATTGCAAAAAGACATTAAACTTTTTTCTTTTTGTTTTTCTTTCGTAGGACATGCATCACTTTGAGGAAGAGTTAACCTGCTCCATTTGCTATAGCATATTTGAAGATCCACGCGTTCTGCCCTGTTCCCATACGTTTTGTAGGAATTGCCTAGAAGGTGTTATTCAGCTGTCAAGCAACTTTTCGATTTGGAGACCCCTGAGAGTTCCTCTGAAGTGTCCTAACTGTAGGACTATTGTTGAAATTCCTGCTGCTGGTACCGAATCGTTGCCTATCAACTTTGCATTGAAAGCTATTATTGAAAAATACCAACAGGGAGATCACTCTGATGTTGCAACCTGCAGTGAACATTACAGGCAACCGCTGAACGTTTACTGTCTTTTGGATAGAAAGTTGGTGTGTGGCCATTGCCTTACAATAGGAAAACACAATGGTCATCCAATAGATGACCTTCAAAGTGCCTACATCAAAGAAAAGGAGACTTCTGGAAAACTCCTTGAGCAGCTAACTGATAAACACTGGACTGATGTATGTTTGCTTATTGAAAAGCTGAAAGAACAGAAGTCCCAGTGTGAAAGCATTGTTCAGGATGATAAAAAAGTAGTCATACAGTATTTTAAGAAACTTAGTGATGCCTTAGAGCACAAAAAACAAGCTCTGCTGACTGCACTGGATGAAATTAACACACACATTTTGGAAGAGTATGAGCCTCTCATTGAGAAGTTGAAAAAAATAAGGGAAGAACAGCTGGAATTAATGTCACTGAATACATCTATTCAAAAAGAAGAGTCCCCGCTTATTTTTCTTGAGAAGGTGGATGATATGCATCAACGTATAAAAGCTTTGAAACAGAAGCAACTACCGGATGTTAAACCTGTGGAGATTTATCCAAGGATTGGGCACCTGCTGAAAGATGTGTGGTCTAAAACTGAAATCGGTCAGATCAACAAGGTCCTCACTCCAAAAATAAAACTGATTCCGAAAAGGAAGTTACGCAGCAAAGGCAGTGGAAGGGAAGGAAGAGAATCTAAAGAACTCCTCCAGGCTGTAAATCCTTTAGCAGTCCTGCTTCTTTTTATAATAATAGCGGTAACTGTGTGTTCATTTCACAAACGGGTATATACAGTTGTAATTGAAACTACTCCCACTTATATCGCAGAATTCTTGCTGCTTACTTATCAAGATTTCTGCACCCATTTGCAGAATATGGTGGATGTGCTGTGCCATAAATTTAATTTATTGATGGAGTTTTTAGGGAGAATTGTTTCTCTTTGACTATTTCAATGATTAGATGAAAAGTTAGTGTAGGAATCCACACAGGTGGTTTCTTTTTTTTAATTTCTACTTAAAAGCTGGATTCCTTTCTATTTCCGTATCCTTCCTTTTTCTGTACGTTTTAGATTTCCTCTTAGCTAACTCCTAGTTAACTAAGAAGGTTTGCAATAAAAAAGGCTTCCTCTTCTGCTCACACAATACTATGGTAGGCGTGTGTTGAAACTGGAAGCTAGTCAGAAACAGCGTCTGCGTAAGAAAGCTATAATCAGCTTACAAAAGTATAATCTGGAGTCTTGTTTGTAAAAACTCTTCAAACATCTACTATTTTTTTTTTTTTTAATTTTAAATGTTAATTTTTTTTAAATAAAAGAACTACTATATTAAAAGTTAAAAAAAACCACATCAGGCCGTAAACTAGCCAGTCCTGGATGGGTCAGTCACTAGCTCTGGTGTATATAAAACTCCCATTTTGTGTTTTATGGACCTCTCTCTGAATGTATTTTAACTGATACACCTGTGGGCTTCAAAGCATATATTCCTGGCCCTGGGTTTCATTTTGTGTGTTCCTGGTTGCTAGCGGATGATGTGATTTAATTTTTTTTTTTTAACTTTGTGTCTTTCAAATGCTTCTCTCCACTTTCCAGAGCAGTATCTCAGTATTTGTAGGGCCTCTGGTGAAAGACTGCATCCAGTTTTTCAGTGCCAGCTGTCACAAATCGGGTGTTTGTTTAGTCTGGCAGGGAGCTCTCACTGCTTACTAAAATGAGCCCTGACTTTTTGCTAAATCATGTAATATGTAGTAAAAGTAGATACATACTGTAGTAAGTAGCAAAGCTCCCATTGAAGTCAGTGGTTTAAGGATTTCAAATGTTGTCATTAAAACAACATGACAGTGAATGTAAAGTTACAGTCAACTTTTCAGCACAAGTAACAGAGATCTTTACCTTGACATAGAGGAAACATGATAGCATTTTATTCTGCAACCAAATGATCACTAACACTGTTCGCTACTTCTCATGAGATGTTCCAGTCTAGGCTACGCTTGGGAGCAATATGCCCAGTGAAAGTCATTTTTGGCTTTCAGTTATTAGCAGGCTGATTACCATAAGTTCTGGGACAGCCTTGAAGTGTTGCAATTACAACAGCAGAACACAGATGAGCTTACAATTCACTAAAATCCAAAAATGAGTATTTGCCATATCTAATTGTACTTGATAAAAATGATAGTGTATTCTAGCATGGCAGCATTCCTTGGCTGTTGTATATTTTTAAATAATAAAGCTGTTTAAATAGAGATTGAATTCTGAGGCTAGCCTTTAAGTACATGGGATTTTAAACCCTTGTGTAAACCAAAACTTGCCCATTGCTACCAGCAGCCATTACTGGGGTCCTGCAAAATACCAGTTGCTGCCAGACTTCAGTGAGAGCCGAGAGCAAGGTCAATCCTCACATCCTAATAACAATATCAATATCCTAATATTGCTGTATTGATAAAACACTGAGTCTTGTTAAACAGCTCCCATGCAGCTCAGCGGGTTTGATTGTTCAGGTTTGCCTGAGGTAGAGCGGTTTCTACAATCTGTACACACTTTTTCTATGATCCTTTAGAGTTACAAAGGCAAATCTCATCAATACCACTGGTCAGGTTTTGAAATGGTGTTTAGGTGTATCCTGGGACTGGATAAATGCTGTTGTATTAATTTCCCAATAAAATTGGGAATTTGTCTTAAGCCCTGCTTGAAGGCTGTCACTTGGCATTTAAGTCTCTCAACACCTGGTGCTAAGTGTCTGTCTGCAACCATGTGAGGCTTCTGTTTTGATTTCCTATCTTTTATTTTCTTGACTTTTAAAAACTGACAGAGAGTTTATAATGCAATTTTATTTTTCAAGACTACAGGAATTTGTAAAATGCCTTTACCACTGATTGAAACATTTAATACTTGTACTTATAACACACTATATATTTTAATAAAGCTGCATACAAATAAAATATATTCTTCCAGTAGGATTGGCTAACACCTTGATTTCCTTACTGCACAGAACCTTTCCTGTGATCCTACACAGCGCTGACACATGGGGCTGAGCTGGTGAGGAGTAAGTGCAGCAAGTCTCCCCAAAGCAGGAACGTGGCTGTTCAGCACTGCTTCATTTTCTTCCAAGTACCCTGAGTTTTTTTGCAGTGTGAGCTTCAGGAAAGTTCTCTGCAATGGCATGTCACAAGGTGGGTCCACATGGATTTCAGTCTTTCACATTGCCCACCACAGGCCTGTTTTACTGATTTTTCTGGCTAGAAGCGTGTTGGTGAAGTGCTGTAAGCAGCTTCTCATTTTTTCCCTTATCCCACTGCTGTGGGGTCATAAAGCTGAGACGAGCTGCTTCAGCCCTGCTCTTTGCTGTCATCTCTGTGCCATGTGCTGATTTTTCAGGGAACAGAGATGGAGACTTTTTCAAGAAAAAATAAAATCTTTTTTACTGCATTTCAGCTGAGGTGTGAGAGGGGTTTGAACTTGTCAGGGTTTTGTACCCTAGCAAATCTAGGGTGGGGTTTTTCCCATCTTTTGGATTATTCTCTTCTGAAAGCTTGTTCTACAAGTGCAATTCTTCCTATATTTTTTTAAAAATTTTTGTTTGCTTGGTTTAGAGGGGAAGTCTGGCTGAAAAAGTTTTGAGATCTAGTGGGGGAAGAGACTTGTTTCCAGGCTATACCTTAGATTGCCACCATTTTTTATTGTCAGGTGTCCAAGCAGCCCCCTGAGAACAGCGCAGGGCATGGTGATACTGAGGTGGCCTCCAACAGCATCATCAGAATATCGCTCTTTCAGATGAAAGCAACATACTGTTCCCCCTTTTACCTTCCCCAGCTCCTTACCCAAGGGACTGTGCTGCCCTGCAGCTCCTCCTGCAAAGCTTCTAAGACCCAGTCTTAGTGCAAGCTCAGAAGTTACTGTGCTTACCTGTCCTGCAGCTTTCCTTTCATTATTCCTCTGCTGCTCTTTAAAAGAGCTTCCACTCCTGTGCTGTACCTTTTTGTTCATGGCTGATCTTGTCCATGCATTTATCCTGGAGCTGTACTGCAAGATTTTTTAGCTTCATCTTGAAATGGAAAAACCAAAACTGCACAGTGCTCATTGCTGGGGGCAGAGAAGCATTTTGCATTTTGGTTTTCTAATTTGGTTTTGTGCTTGTGACTGTTGCTGAGTTGTAGTTTTCTGAAAACTGCCCCAATGAACAACACAGAGCAGAATGAGCTGGCAGTCTAGGGCTGTTCTTAGGCAGCTTTTCTACCCCCAGCCTTGACAACAATGATTGTTTGGGGTTTTTTTTGTTTTTCAGGAAGCATACCACCAACAGACAGAGGCACTTCTAGCTCAGCGATCAGTACTAGTGCAAGTGTGCCAGATACTGGCCAGGAGTAAAACACACAATTTCAGTTCTTGAAGTAGAAAAAAAACCCCCAACACAGATTTAAAGCACAACCTGTACCCTGAAAGGCTGACAAGATGCTGATGGAAATGGAGAACCATCTGTACCAGGCAGGTGAGCAAGAGAAGCAGGGTACAAATTTACCTTCCCTCTTCCCTGGGAACAACAACGCCCTTTGTGAAATGACAGTAGAAGGGAGCAGATGGTAATTAGTAATTACTGTGTTAATAGACCCTGGGAGAGAGGGAGGTGTCATCCCTACAGGAGGGGAGAAGAAAACAACTGAAGAGCAGCTATCCAACTACAAAGGTCTGATTCCCAGACTGTGCAGCATTACATACATCCTTGTAATACGCATGTAAATTATTTTGTATATGGACTTACTGGAACTCATAAAGTGTTACAGGACACTCTAGTGACATTTAAAAAGCAATTTGCTTACTTTAATACATACAGTAAAACCCAGGCACTCAAAACCAAAGGCAGAACCCAAACATTGACCTAAAGCCTACCCATGGAATATTAAAATGCAGCCAGATACATCATTTGAGAAATAGCCTTTTATTCAGTTCATATAATTAAGATCTATATAGACTGTATAATTTAAAAAAAATGGAATTTATTGATGGTTTTATTAACAAGCTCAAATAAACACAAAAGAAAAATCTCCAATACAAAAGTATATTAAAGTGAACAGCAGCAATGCAAATGGAAGTTTACTCCCTTCTATTTTTGAGCTATACTATGCTCAAGAGCGCAAAGTTCAGCGAGTCCTTTGGATGCAATAATTTTGGGGTTTGTTGCCACACTTTTCGTGGTGTTGTGAGTCTTATAAATTCCAATTAATCTGTCTGCAATCTCAAACATGTTGTTTCGCAGGGAAATGATGATAAATTGTGCGTTTTTTGTTTGCTCCTGAAAAAGAAGTTAACTTGTATTAGTCCACAGTATTTCAAAAAGCTTGGTTCTTGTATAAGCGCTATGTTCAGGTTTTAGGAACTAAGGACTACATCATAACAAGTATGTCATTCAACAAATTTGCAGGTGATGAGGCCTCAGAGTTCATGCTGTCCACAATCGGTACACGCACACCACACTCCCCAGCTTGGCACAAAGCACTACAATTTACTTAAGCCTCAGCTTCCTCCTGATGTGTTCAAGTGAACTTGATGAAACATACATAATTTCTTCCTGGAGTTGCAATTCATAAGTTTTAATGTGAATTCCACAAGACAGTGAAGGTTGGTAATTTTAAGTTACCTGAATTGTTAGAGCAGCCCTTACTACAAGAATGAAACCAAACCTATTCCCATGCCCCGACAACAGGGGAAAGCAAGCCCTTTGCTAATGAGGACAAGCCTTGATGAACACTAGTTCTGTGACCCTGAGGCACAGCATGACAACGCCACATGGGAGAAACCCAGGAAGGGCGGAATGGTGCTGGAACAGGACAGCAAGGTTAGGTAAAATCCAGCCTGTGGCATACAGACAGAGGGCTGGCCACCTTCCTCTATGTTAAGGAAGCAGCTCTGATCACTTTGAGGGAACATGCAGCACACAATGTGTACGCACCTTTTACCTTTACGGATAGTTTTATGAGGTTAAGAAGCTTCAGGCTGGATGTAACAAAAATGGCTCAAATATCAATTATAATCTTTTCTCCTAGGATAGTACTAATTCAGAAGCTGTATACAAAATATGAGCTACAGCTATAATTTGCATGTAAGAGCTAAGTTTCAAATTTAAGTATTAGTTGTTAGCCAACGCTGCAGTTGAAATTAAACTCTTTGCTCTACCCAAATCACACCTGGGTGATGGACGCTCCTTTGTGAAAAATACATGCAGTATGGAAGCAAAGTTTAAAACTAGTTGCAGGCAGGTATCTTTAAAGTGTTTCCGTAATTTTAAGGAGGTAATCATAATCTTTGGCACCTCTAGGGTGTTCCCAAAACTGTTGATTATACATTGGATAATTCTGAAAATTCTAAGTTTAAATTAGCAATCAGACCTGCAGCAATGTAAATGTTTGCTTGACTTAAATATGGTGATGACAGAATTTTTAAAGGCATGAAAGCCAAAAAAAAAAAAAACCCCAACCCTAATAAAGACACAGATCCAAGAAGCCTATGGGAAACAGCTCACTGTAATGAAGTGGAAGTATAAAACCAAGGAACCTTGGCTGCAAGGTTTGAGAATGAAATCATGAGCTTGGATGCATGAACACCTTACTAAGAGCTAAGTAGGTTACTGTATCTCAGCTGCCTATTCCTGGTCAGTTTAGGGAAAGTATCTCTATTTTAAAGAGGAAGCAGTAGCAGCAAGGATACAGGGAAACGAGGCACCTTTGGCATACTCTAGCACTCTTTAGACAGCTTTTGGAACTATGTAATCAGGATTTGGAGAGGAAAAAAACCTTGTAAATCCTCTACTAGTTGCCTCACTTCAGGAAAGCATCAAACTTAGCAGCTTACAGAAAATATGCAGAAAGCAACATTCTAAGCACCTTCCTGGAAATCTGCTTAGTACATAGTTTCCACTTAATTACTGGAAAATTAGCATTCCAGATTTTTAAATCTGGCCATAATTGTGTTACCACTTTGGCTTTTCTGGCAGAGAAGAAAATATCTTAGAAAGATTACATTATAGTAGTTACCATGAAATACTTACATATATGTAATATGCCACAATAGATACATTTTTGAAGTCAAGGGCTGCATCTATCTCATCCATAAAATAAAGTGGTGTTGGCTTGTAATGATGAAGAGCAAAAACTAGAGCCAGTGAACTAAGAGTCTTCTCTCCTCCTGATAAGTTAAATATCTTCTTCCAACTTTTCTTCGGAGGCCGAACGCTGAAAGAAATTAAGAGTTTGGAAGTTATTTCTGTTCACGATAAAAATAAACGTGGTGAAAAGCAAATCACAAGACAGGAGGGAATTCTTGGAAGACACAGGCACAAAGAAGCTCCACTAAACCCACGGATGAGCTGCTTGATACTCTTAGTCCTCCGCAGTGGAGAGGTAGCAAACTGGATTATTTCTATTCACCGAGGAGTAACTCCTGGGGTGCAGGCACATCTACGTGGTCAGCTGACGTTTGCCTGAACTCAAACTACTGTAACACTCAGCTATTCTCTGTAGGAACTGTAACACTTAAGAACTGCTATTTAATTATCTTTCACAAGTGCTACTCTACTCTTAAGTAATGAATATACTCTTAGGACCATTTATGACAGAACAGTCTCCAGTTACCAATATGATTGACACAATTCCCTAGCAGAATGGAACAATTTGGGAATTAAGAAACCCTGAGAAAGTACTTTGGCAAAGTCAAAGCTTTCTAACTGCTGTTAGTGACTTAGTTCTCCAGGAGAAATGAATCTCTTCCTTGCCCAATGCTAAAAAGCTGTGGCTCCTCCCAGTGTCTCGCCAGTATTTGCCAAGAGGGAGGCCTGGCTTGGTTAGCTGATGATCAGTTAAAACTTACTTAAAAAGCAGGCTGAAAAAAGGAAAAACAACAAATTAAGAATGACAGCAATAATACAAAGTATTTTGACAAACCTAAACATGATTCCCTCAGAGAAGGGATCCAGACTGTCCACAAGTTCTAATTCTGCATCCCCTCCCAAAGTCAGCATCTGGTAGTTTTCCTTCAGCTTATTTGTTATCACATTAAATCCAGCCATAAATTCATTTAGCCTCTGTTTCCTAAGATCTTCAAAAGCTTGTCTGAAGTTGTCTCTCTCATTGGTAATGTCATCCAGTTCAGCCACACGTTTCAAGTATAGCTCCTCCTGTAGAAAAACCCAGAAGTACAGTTAAACAAGCTGTCTCCTTCATTTAGATTTTAAACCATTTTTCCTACCATTTGAAAAATTGTTTTTCCTAGAACAGCAACAGCCTTGAAACAAAAGAACAGAATCAAACCATCTCTTTTTTTCTCATCTCTATACCCTGCTGATCTCTCTGTACTGGAAAGCCTGTGTTAAAATAAAGAAAATAAAAATAATTTAATCTGTTGAATAGTCTAATATTACTGAAGTGAGTATTGTGAGGGAAAAAAAAATCCTAGCATTGTCATGTATCTGCCTAGACTGTCAAGACTAGCTGACTGTAAAGAAACTTTCACAGGAGAAAGCTGTCTCCACCTGCCATCTCTGGTACCAAATACAAAAGGTGTACGAAGCTCCTAGGTACAACGTTTGCCCTTGGCTAAGTACAAGCCAACAAATATTCAGGATGCTGCTAGCAACAGCACAGCTCGCACAGCAGGAAGGGGAAATTCAAGGGTTCCGTTTCGGTTTGCAGAAGCAAGGAACTGGAGGAGAACAGGACCACCTTTCCCTGGTACGCCTACAGATGTCACCTAGACACAAGAGCGCAGCTTCGCATGCATCTCAGGCGCAGGATCCGCTTGAGCAGTCACCTGAAGAAAAACGCACTTACCTCCGTGCTTCAGTAGCTAGGATGTGAATTCCGTACAGCCCTGAGTACTGGAAAGCAATGAAGCTGTATGCACAATGCTTACCCTAGATCAGGGCTGTACCATATTGCACGGACAGGCAACACAGTATTAAAAAGATGAATCCAACTGCTACACGATGGTAAACAAGCTTACCTTCTTCTTATATTCTGCAATAGCACCAAGGTTGGGCTTCATTTCATGACACTGGGCTTCCAGGAGAGCTATCTGATTAGTGATAACGTCCGGGTCCTTGATAGCCTCAAGCTCTTCTTCGCTTAGTACTGGAAGTTCTTCTGGTGGTTTATCTTCTATGGGGTGCAGTGATAATTTTGATATCTAAAATTCAAAACAATTTACTAGAAATCTTTGAAGATCACATTAGTTATCACATGAGCATGTTTCTAAAACAGTTTCTGCATTAGCACATACTGCAGCTTCCAATCTCAAAACATTCAAAGATTCTTCACATAACTCCCTTTAAACATAAGATGCGAAGACGACAATAAATATCCTTTTATCCTATTATTCTGTTCCTGAAAATTATATGCATCATTCTTACAAAGGAGATTTCCCTGTAGTAGATGCAGTAGCAGATAAAGAAATCACCTCTAACTGACACCACAGAGCTTTAATAACTAGTTTGTTATTGTGTTCAAGATTGAGAAGTAAAGGGCACTGTGCACTGCAAGATCATCTACTAGGGTAGGGATGTAGACCAGCAAAGATTTAAATATTAAGTAGGAAGGACACAGAATAAAAACAGAATGTAACCTTGAGCTCCAGGCACCTCACTGGCCTTATCTCTGAGCACACACCTGATTTTTGCTGTTTCTGTAAACCAGGAAAACCAAAGCAAGACCCAGCCCCAGCATCGCCTCTCGTTGGCTCTGCACTCAGCTAAGCCACGGGCCAGAAAAAGTCAGTATTCCGTGCAGAATTGTTTCTGAAAGAATTAAAAGCCCTTCCCGAAGTCGATCAGAGAGACTTTTGAAGTCAACGCATCAAATGTCAGACAATGCTTAGCACGAGCTCAGCAGTTAGAATGGACACAATGGCAAGAAATACTGCATGTTGACTGCCTGAAGACTGCCAGCAGTCCTGCTCGGAAGCAGCTCTGAGGCTGAGATGAGAAACTAGGTGGTGTAGCACCAGGAGTTACCAATTCCTTCCTCCCACTGGCTGTAATTTATTTCATGAGATGGTTCAAGCAGCAATCTCGGAAGAGCAGAGGTTCCTCCTATTGGCCCAATTATCTATAATTGGGGAAAGTCAATCTGATGTACTGAACAGACTACAAGTTTTAGGTGGAATGCTTTCAAGGAAAAGGTCTGGCCATTTTATGCAGAACAGCTTGGTGGGCATAGCACTGAACACAGTTACACATAACTTGTGGTTTAGTTATCAACATCTTACCTCCTCTTTGCTCCTCTCCCCTGCGAGGGTGCCTACCCTTTTAAAACATATTTTAGTGTGCACAGAGAGGAAACGCAGGCACAAAAAGTCTCCTGGTTGCCGTTTATGGCCTACTTATTTTTCCCTTGTTGCTCTTAATTACTTGTAGCATTATGTCAGTTAAAGTTATCCCACTGTTCTTTCATAAATAAAAACACCTTGAAAAGCTGGAAGCTAAACCATTGAATTCATAACTCATCCATCACCTTGCATGTAAACCAGAAAGTAAAAGATGGAAAGGCCATCTTTTTTAGAGTTGTTTTATAGCATAAACACCAATAAACCGTGAGCTGAATATGAATTTTCTCCCAAATTATCTGTTTTCTAACTACCTGTTAATCTTAAGAGATTTTACAGTTCAAATTTTAGGAACTAAGTAATTTCCTTACCTCTTTTTGCCAGTATTTAATCTTTGACTGGTGTGCAGAAACATGATTATCAATTTGTTCCATTTTCAGCTTAATATTAAGAGCTTCCTTTTGAAGTGCATGTTCATCATCCTGAATAGTTTTAATCTCCTGGAGTAAACTGCGATGCTCCTCCTGAACTGCTGGCAACACCTCCTAAACAGAAATGACCAAAGAAAGTACATTGAGCAGTTGCCTACAAAAATGTTACAACTTTCTTGGGTTATAGATTTATTTTCACTCTATTATTCACAGAGCTTACTCCCCACATTACTAAGTATGGATGTAAACAAATACATGTTCTTGTAGTTAGATTAACCTGGTCTCTGAATTCTGGAATGACTGAAAATATGCTGCAGTTTATATTTTCATTCCAGATCTGGATTAAACAAGTCCCACACTCAGATGCTTTTAGCTACAAGGCAGTTTGAGAGAAAGACAGTCTCGAAGAAGCAGCTTTATTTGGAAAAATTTCAGCTGTCCTGGTTGTTTTCACACTCTCTCATACATATATCTAGATGGGAAACTAAAGTCCCACATAACTGGATAAAATCTATTTTTAAACAAGAGTGTTAAACCCAATAATTTCTTTGGGGAAACTTGGTTTAAGTTTTTTCTTAGCTTCAGAAAATTGGGTCAAGATAGAATTTCCAGGTAAGTATAGAAAAAAAAGCAGCACTCTTCCCATTTCCTGACACTGTGGAATGGCACTCTGCAGCTGTACAACAAGATTTGCATAAGAATAGAATAGAAGGACACAAGTAGAATAGAAAGATATAACTCATGACCCTGATTTTACCTGAAGACCAGACCACTTACTATGACTGTTTTAGCCTAATTTTCCCCCCCAGCATCTGTATTTAAAGGTCAACTTTGATTAACGATTAATCAAAATGATTCATTTTATATGAATAGAAATGTTCTTTGCCATTTTATCCCTGTGTGAATTTTTGGAGGACGAGTAGCAGAGTAACTGAGAAAAAAAAGAAGATACTTGAGACCAGCATTGTCAAGTCTGAGACTGAAATGGCAAGGCAGCTTTTTTTTTTTTTTTTTTAAAAATAAACAAAGGTCCAATCAGGTAATGCTACCCCTTGCTAGGTCTGCCTGGAGTCTCTAAGGATGAAGGCTAACAGACATCAGCCATTAGGACAACTGTGACACAACAACTACGATCTAAAATTTATGTCAGACTGGATCCTCTACAAAGGAATTAACACTGAATTAACATGACGCTTACTTCAGCTTGCTTGCAGTCATTTATAACCTTAGCAGCTTTGTCTTCTAGCGTAGTCAGCTCCTCTGTTAAGTCTTTAATTTCTTTCTCGTTATTTTCAATTTCCTTCTCTGTGCGAAGAACACACCCTTCAGATTTTTTCAGGTTTCTAAACGGGTACAGAGATGTTTGTATACCTCAGATGAGTGCAAATATGGCATAAGATAATCTAGAAACACAATTTTACTTTAAAGATTGTTCAATAGCTATTGACAACTCCCTAGGAAGCGACGATTTATGCATGAACTCTCACACTCCAGAGATATCCAAGTAAAACAAAGTTGTCTTCCTTAAACATATAGCAGACAGGCTTCATTAAATGACTCAATTCTTTCTTTCAGAGACAGTTTTGACATTTGTTCTAAGTATTCATTATGCATTGTTAAGCTAGCATAAAAAAAAACATATCACATTTTATTTCTTGACATGCCTCATAATAAAGTTAGTACCTTCAGATTCGAACTGCTCCACTGCATGGCAATTAAGTGCTATTTTGAATCTTTATCTCAAAATATTGCATTTTAGTGATAGGCAAATATTAGCAGAAAAATAACAATTAAATGTTACTTTTAAACTGCCTATTAGAAATGACAAAATTTTATTTCCCCTTACCTCCTCGACACAAGCAACATTTAGTATTAGCCACGCAAGTGAAAAATTAAGATTTTAAGATCAGAGGATTTTTAGCTGTGGAGATTACTTAAAACAAGCAAACATCCCGCAGGCACAGGTGTCAACAGAGGTCTCCCAAGGCTGACTCTCCTTGGCCAGGTTTCACTAAGCTTTCTAGGTCTCTGATCCTTTGCCTGTAAAGCACACTAATTAACAAAGACTATGGTTCTTAATTAAGAACCACTCTCCCTTTGAGGTAAATCAGTTTAGAGAAAAAGGTTATAACCTTCTCCCTCCAGTTCCCCTCTTGCCATAAAGAGGTGAAAACCATCTCCTCTAGCCTGGCATATCCCCCTGGAAAGGTCAACTGTAATCAACCACAAACGGCAGCAACACACAATTACACCCTACAGCTTTACATTGAGCGTGCTGATGTCTACTATACCTGTCCGCAGTCTTGACTGCCACCTGGGCTTTAGTAACAGTTGAAGTACATTCATCTATTTCTTTGTTGAGCTTATCAAGTTTGTCTTGCTGTGCTTTAAGTTTATGATTATTGATCTCAATTATGAGGTTATGCAATCGTTTAATTTCATTTTCTATTTTGCCAGCTTTCTCAGCAATGCTGTCATAATCTGTCAACAAACAAAACCAAGTTAATGTCATTATGCCACCCCTAGGAACGCTGCACTGCTGCAATGCATGAAGATTTGAGGGATAAAAGCTCTGCTGTATATTGAGAAGTGTTCTTCATACTGTGAAAAATGTTGTTTGGGTTTTTTTTTTTTTTACTGTGGCAAAACCAACACCACCCGCATCTTTCTGACGCTATTATACTACCACAGCTGTTTTGGTGTAAACCACCAAAAATTGTAGTTAGATTACTTAATGTATATAGAGTACACATCAATACATGAGATAGTACATAAGCTATTCCAAGCTCATTCTTTGCATTTATTTAATGTGAAGATGCTCAAAGGGGTTAAATCCTAAGAACTAGCCACTAACTGTTGGTCAGTAGCTGGTATTATTGTGCAGTTACTACACCTGCTGAATAACAATATAGCCTACTCTACCTTCAAGGTAGATTAGTTTCCTTATACTTAAAACTCAACAAAACTATCTTAAGTTGAACAGCTTTCAAAAATTAAACAAACTAAAACAAACTAAAAAATCCCACACTAAATTTGCTACAGATTTATAATTTCCTTTTGGGGACAAAAGGGGTAAAGCAGAGACTTGAAAGGTGGAAGGCAGTCATGTCTCCAGAGAACACAGGTTTGTGTCTCGATTATTTGGTAGAAATGTTAGATTTATAACATCAAACCTCAATGTGATTAAAAAAGTAAAACATTCATACTCTTTCGATGCTATACAGTTCAAAAGAGGCATAGAGGGAATCCATAGTAGCATGCATTCTCTTTCCTAAAAAGCTATGAAAGTGGAACTGTGGAAGAAGGGAATGATGTTTTCCTGTGCTTGTATTATTTCCCCTGAGCAAGAAATACAAAGAAGCAGTCAAGGTTTACTTTATTAAGCTACCAACGTCTTCAGAAAAACTGTTATTCAAGTTCTCAGAGTAAACATCTTTCACAAAAAGAATGGGGGTACAGTGTGCCCACCACAGAATACAGGATATTTGAGTCATCTAATAGTTCACTTGGAGCACGGCAAAAGCCTTTACTTGACTTTAATATTGTTACCCTCCACATTAACAAGTCTCACCCCTAATTAAACTAAGCTTCCCTATGAATCTGTATGTAATACAGCCATTAAAATTAACCAAAGAAACAAAAAAATATTAAAATTAATGTTGACTTTATCTTGACTGAAACATGAACTTGAGCAATTGCAAAAAAGGGGTTTCTCTCTCTAATCCCCAGAAGCACATTTATCCCCCTTAAAAGATGTTCCAAACCATGATACAGTACCACACTGGTAATCTGAAAGAACAAAGCCGTAACCATTCATTCCTGTATTAGTAAAAGAACACGACTATAATTTTTATCTATAACCCCCTCTCCACAAAATGTACCTTTTTTATAACTATTGAAGATTTTTTCCAATTCCTTCTGTTTGTTTTTATCCGGAGCGGCAGCAATTACATTTGCTTCAAGTTCCTTAACTTGGTTTTTTAGATGAATTTCTTGTTCAGATAAACTCTACAGAAAACACAACTGTGTTAGAATCCTGTACTTTAAAAAGATCCCTGATGCTAACAAGGACTTTGTTAAGCTGAGGCTGAGGAGTGATTCCCCTGCACACGCATGGAGAAGCCAGATATTGCCTCAATAATAAATGTGTTCACCTGGATACTCGCTGTATACTTTTCTAAAGTATTTCTCATTTCCCGAACATCTTGGCACAGTTTTCTTATGGCTTCTTCAAGCTGTAATTTCTCTTCTTCATACTGCACTACTCTCTTAGAATCCTTCTGCAGTTGAGACTCCATTTTATTGACCTACACAAGTGAGATATGATCATTTGCCTAGTGTCACTCTACAAAACAAAGACAGACCTCATTTGTGTGCTTGACAGTCTACAATCTCTTAAAACACAAGAAGAAAGCGGAGTAAAAACTTCAAAATTTGCAGTAGCAGGACAGAATATGGAGGCTGACTGCTGAGAAGATCAATTATAATAGTGAAAAACAAGAGGAGCACACAGAAGGAAAAGTAAGCTGAAGAATCCCTGTCAAAATAGCTCATAATGGAGAATTGTTTTAAGGAAATAAAACTGGATTAAGCTTGAAAGGCCTAAGGTCAGAGTAGTGAAGGCAGAAACCAAAAACCACACAAAGCAGAAGCTAGGAGCAGATTTTACTGTAGTTAAAGATTTGATGCTTGTTGGGTTTTGTGGTAATCTGGGGTTAGGAGGAGAAGTTTTTGCACTTAGTAACTGGTCAAGTGACCAAGCCTTGCAATTCACCTTCAAGAGCAGAAGTAATAAGGATACATTTCAGATCTCAGCCCATTTTTCTGTTTTTACATGTAGAGAACCATCTATCCGGCGTGGATATGAACATACTTGTTCTACCTGAAGTTGTACACTAGGCTAGATAGGTACAGAGCCAAAACTCTTGAAAATGGACAAATCAAGTTACTGCTCCTGCTCTTTACTGAGTGCCACAGCATCTCTCACGGGCTAAATAGAAAACAGTACATAAGCCCGCTTCCTGGAGAACAAACAATGAATAAATCTAAATTGTGAAGACAAGAAGTAGCCAAGTCCCTTATTAGGAAGATCTAAATATGTGCTGCCTTATAAGCTCATTGACCCTTTACAAGGCTAGGGCAGTAACCCTTTGTCCATGAGGTTAGGGTTAGGTTCGTTGGTTCTCTTCAAGTACAGCATTATCTGAACAGGCTTGACAACATCCTATTTTCCACGCCAACTGAAGGTGAAAATACAGAGAAATCAGATAGAGAGAACCTTAAAGTTGAGTTTGATTTTGAAGTTCTCCGATTTGAAAGTATTTTCACCTAAAAAATACTAACTACTGTTTCCGTGTCCTTAGTGGTATGCCTTGTGTTGGCGTATAGCTCTCATTCCTAATGAGCAAAAGTTGGTTCTCCTGTAGGAAGAGGACTGATGTCAGGAGCTGTGGTTTACTTGAGAGTTATACAGAGGAGCTTGTTGTCTTGAAGAGGTATTAACATTTTGATGCTTGATCTCAGCTAAGTTGATCAGCACACACTAGGCAAAAAGGACACAGGATACATCCGCACTAAATAAAACTACAGACTAAAACCTAAAAGAATTCAGAGGAAAAAGCAAGCTATATCTTGATATTCCAAAACATTCTTGAAGCACAAACTGGAAGGAGAGCTCTGCCACTCCCTGACAAGGACATAGAATGAGGGACCAAAGCTGTCCTCTCTTGCTGCCAAGGTGTGTGTACTGCTCTGCAGCTCAAGACTTCCTCACGATCAGCACCTTCCACATTCCCACCCCTGCCTTCAATCAGTGTCCAAACTATCAAACATAGCACTACGAGATTAAAATTAAATAATAGGCGTGCAATAGCTGGGCTGTGAACAAATGCACTTAGGAACAATATAACCTATGCTAACCTGGTGAACTTTAGCTTTATAAATCATTGTTCATGTATCTTTCATCATAAGTTGTTAACTACTCACACTGATTTAAAAGGACATAGCACATGCGTGTATGAACTGCCAAAACATAAGGAACTTTGACAAAATTCCACTTTTAATTAAGATTACGTACTAACCTCTTCTTCTGAAACATCCATTATGACTGAGGAACCCATTCTGCCCTTCATTATTTTCCCACCACCACCAGTCATTGTTCCTAAAGTAAGAGAGACAAAAAGAAGTTAGCAAGCTAACTAACTGTGCTTAGGTATCGTCCATAAAGTGCTTAAAAGAGAATTGCAAGCTTGCACTGAAATACCTGACTGTTCAATGATTTGTCCTTGCAGCGTTACCACCCTCCATCTTTTATCTTTTTGGAATGCTACTCTGGTGGCTTCTTCCAAGCTTTTAGCTACCAGGGTATCACGTAACGCGAAGTAAAAAGCCAGGCGAACCTTCTCATCTTCTACTTTCACCAGATCAAACAACCGAGGAATATTCTCAGGAGTTGGGACTTTTTTAATGTATTTTTCCCATACAGTCATCTACATCAAAAAAAGTAAATAAATGAACAAAAGATTCCTTAGGATAAATTATGAGGTCATTTGATTATTCTAAGGTACGTTAAGGCTTTAAAGCAAACACAATCATGCTGCAATTAACAGTAAAACTTCCTTCCTTGGGGATCTCTACACACTTCCAGTTTAATTAAAAACTCACTGATAACTTGTTGTTCTCTTTCATAGTTTTCATAATTTAGGTACTAAATTACTTGGATTATTAAGTTTGCTAATTTGTAAATTTTACCATTTGCTAGTAGAATACTCTAAGGTACCAACAGCCTATTAAAATTATATTTTAGCTTTACCTGCATGAATACATACACAGCATAATCTATTAATATATAATATACATTTATACCCATGCATATTAAGACATTCTACATGTACAGTAATAGTACCATGCATATTAGGGTAAATCAACAACTTGTTTTGCTGATGTGCCCGTACTTACTTTGTCCAGGGCTATAAACGTGGCAGCTCCAATTCCTTTTGCCTTTAAGAAATTCACACATGCCTGTGCAGTATCAATAGTATCAACAACAATGTTGTCTAAGGCACTGCAAGACGATGAAATAGCAACATCATACTTTTCATCGATAGATCCCAAGTCTCCCTGATAATTGAAGGTCGGGGGAGGGAGGCAGAAGCACAGTGATTAGCTTAGCATCAACGTTTTGTCTTGGTATTGAGAAATAAATGACAAAAACTTTACACAAGGTGAAATGAGATGAAAACAAATTATAAAATCATTTTCTGTGAAAGAACTTAAACCATAATTAGAATTTGTAAAATAATACCACACCTGTCTTCTCCTGCACACTGTTATTTATGTATTTCCTATGCACTTGTTTCCATAGTAGAATTTCAGACAGTTAGAGCTTCAAAAGCAGTGCTTGTGGCAGAGCAATGCGGTAGCACTGAATTTTTTTTGTAGATAAACGTTACATTTTACATGCCAGCATTTTAGCGAGGCAGTCTGGCCTAACAAAATAACGTTCTGTGTCCTGTGTATGGTTCTACCCATGTCTAGCTGGGGAGGACCTAGCAAGGCATACACTGCTGCGTGACCCGAAATACAGGTCCAGGGGTATTCATCATCATTGAAAAATTCTGGTGTATCTGCAGATAAAAACGGTGTGCACAGCCAACCGTGAGTTATCCAAGAACACATTAACCTCACATTCCTCTCTGTGTGATAACAGAGCACAAGACAAAATACATTCCAGCTGTGTCAGACAGCAGTCTGCAGAAATGCTTCTTGGATGAGCAGGTGGGGAAAAAAGAAAATTGCAGAAAACAAAAATAGCACTTTTACATTACACTGATACACATGTATTGTTCCATGCTAGTAAAAAAAAAAAAAAAAAAGGAACGAACAACTCCACCTCAGCTGCAATTTTTCAGAACTTTAAGTCAACACTGCTTGGAAAGAACTGCTAACATTCAACGTTGTGCTATTACATAGCTTTGCTCGGTCTTCTGAAACAATGATACTGCTCTTTTTGATTTTACCTGTATGCAGGTAAAACAAGAGGCAACAAACAGCAAAGAGATCACCAAATATTATAAATTTTGAAGGGAAAAAGTGCACAGTTCCACATTAAGTTACAGACAACTAGTAAGGTGTTTTTTAAGTTTCACAGCAGTTCTACCAACTGTGCGGTTACCGATCAATCTACATTCCGGCAAAAAGCACTACTCCACGATACGTCTCCAGCCCAACGCAGAAGCACAGGTAGGACCAAAGCACAGACAGATTACAAGACATTTGTATCCTTGGCTTCAGCATATTCCCAAGGAGACTGCAGCTAACTGATTTAGCTGAAAGATCAGCCTACCAAAAACATAAAGCTTTCTCACAGCCTTTCCTCAGTGCCACGTAGAGGAACCTCAACAATCTTTTTCTAATTTATAGCGAGTCCATAGGATTTGCAGCTCTGCTGTCCAAATTAATAGCACCAGAGAAGCGAGGAATTCTACCGTTCACTCAATTACAGAAACACCACTCTGTTCCTATAAAGTTTAAGACTAAAAGTATAATAGCCTTTTAAAATTTACCAGTCTTCCATATAGTCCACGAATATTTCCAGATTTCTTCTGCTGAAGCAGAGCCTCAAGCACTTTTCCTCGACTCCGACTTACTGCTAACGAACTCTTGGCTTCTTCTACTTGTCGACGCAGATTTCGAACAAGATTCTTAACACCCAATTCTTCTCTTCCCAGCTTCTCAAGCTCGTTCTCCTTCTAATGATTTAGAGACAGACATTACCTTAGCCTCACGAAAACTACTGTATTCAGGGAGTCTTAGATTCGTGATTGTGTAGGCAATGAAACCAGCCACTGAAGAGCAGAATACCAAATATTTACCAGAAGAAAGGCTGGTATCTGGATACACTTTGGCTAGTATTTAGTACACTTTGATGCAAATATGACAGCTTATGAATTCATGAATGAGGCTTAGGACAAGGTAGTGGGATATTTTTTCTCTGGGGAATGAGAGAGGAGCACAAAGTGCAAAGAAACACAGAACCATAACCATTTATTTCACATCTTTCATTATGATTCTTAAACTGATTCCCTTGCGGGGATATACAGGATTTAATTTCCAGTGCTTAATGTTAACATTTGCTTAACCCAAATACTTATATAACCCAAATCAAATACTTAACCTCACCTGTTAACTGAGTATTTGAATGCAGTTTCTAAATGTTATTTTATTGGAAGGAGTTTTGCATTTACTTTCACCACAATTATTGCTAAAACAAAGAACGGAACTTCAGTTTGTGTGTTGCAACTCAGAGAAATCATACGTGAAAGTTCAGTCTCACCTCCTTTAATTCCTGTTCGGCTTGGGGTAATTTTCTGTCTATATCTTTGATAGCAGCTTTCCTTTCCTTAAGCACGTCCAAAGTAGTCGCCAGAGCCTCCTTTGCCTGATTTAACTGAGACACAGCAGTATTATGACGGCTGAGATGGATATCAAGCTCTGACTGGGCTACATCCATCTTTGAACGCGCTTCATTCACTGCTTTACTAAACTCCATAAGCTCTTTCTCTTTGTTCTGCAAAAATGGACAATGTTACAACTAAAACCAGACAACTGTGGGATTTATTACATCAATCACACCATATGAAAGAAAAAGAGGAAATGGGCATGTTCTTTTACTAGCTCCCCTTGCAGCAGAAAACAGTTCTGTTATCTAGAAGAACAAGTATTTCTTAATTTATTAACACATTCTGTATGGAAATGAAATAAGGCATTTTTCATAATTATGAAGGATATCAGGGAATTATCACACAACATTGACATACAAGCTTTGTATCATTTTCTCAACATAGTGCTAAATTACAGATCAAATGGAGAAACCATGTTTTCAAGTACAGAAAACACCACCCCCCCCAAATTTACAGGACAAATTTCCAGGCTCCAGATGCTTAGTGACAGGACAGCATATATCAACAACAATTACCAAGCATTACAGTAGCTGTCTATTAATTCCAAGAGAGATTACAGCTGTTTGAACGGTCTGGAACATACCGATTCAAACCCTGTTCGTTTATTTAAGCAACATAGAGGCTTAAACATTTTGATGGGAGAAAATTAAAGTGCATTCAAATAATGGAAATGTAGAATTATTTAATATAGCTATATGAATGATATACTTGATGGCACATGATCACTAGAAAAAGTAAACAACTCAATTCAGCTCTGATTACAAATTCAAAATTAATCTCCCAGTTAGGTTCCGTTGCACTAACACAAGAAGTAGTGTATTTGTCATATAAAATCACATTTGACAGCTATCCTGTGATCATTTCATTCATAAGTGTAAAACCTATACATTAGTTAATACAGTAAGTGTACTAAGTCAGAATAGTTCAAACCTCTTTATCTTCCTGAAGTCCTCGTGTTTCTTCCTTAAGGCTTTCCATAATCTGCTTGAGTTCTTCTTCTTCTTCCTCTTTTGTCTCTTCAAGCAGCTCCTTCTTTGACGTTGCTTCATTGATAGCTTTTTCACTATTGGAATGTACATTTTTCAATTCTTCTACCTACACAAGGAAAAGACTTCTAACTTCCTCTCCCACTGAAACAAACCAGTTTTGCCTAATCTTTAACCCCTGCGTTTCGAGTGTGAAGTGGAAGTCGAAGGACGCGTAAGCCCCCGTGAAGCACACGTGGGTTTTGTAGGTTAAGATGCACTGTGGCTCTAGCAGGAGACCAGGATTTGATCTGCAAGGCTTGTTCAGTTCTGGAGCCATCCAGAGAGAAGCAAGCCATAGCAGTAAAAGGGCATAGCTTTACACAGAACTGCTCACAATAAGGCTTAATTCTTAAATACCTACTTTCAGAAGGCCAGTCTTGATCCAGAGAGTGATTTAAGATCTGTAACAGCTGGCAACAACCAACTTGGTAAAATATAGCCATTGAATTAACTAAATTAAGTAGGGAAACAGGGAAAAAAAAGTTTCAAAAAGGTAGCAACTGTGAGAACAGGCAATATTCCTGCCATCTCAACAAACATGAGAAAAAGATGCTTTTCAAGCCACAAGCTGAGAAGCAAGAGGGAAGCTTTTGACTCTACCTTTAGGCAGAAAACAGCCTGGTACTGCTGGCCCCGGCCTCCCACAGCAAGATGTGCAACAAGCAATGGTTTAAGGAAGAATCACACATTACTTCAGTAAGTGATTTGTAAACAAAATTCCTAGGTGATTTAAATGACATAAAATATCTGAATAAAAAAATTTTTTCAAACATATTTTTCCATCTTTGTTGCATAAAGCACAACTGGTGTCCTTTGCTATTTCATCCCAGCTGCACAAAGATGTTCTCATCTAGAGCAACCAATTACATTTCTGTAAGTAAATCGAGTTGCAGTTTACACTACCTTTTCTTTGTCCTTTTGAAGTTGCTTCTCCAGTTTTTTAGCCTTGCTTTTAGCATGTTTTAGATTTTCCCTAACTTTAACGTCCTGCAAATCCAGCTGAGTAAATTTTTCTTTACTTTCCTCTACAAACTTGGTAATTTTATTGAGTTTCCTAAAGGGGAAAAAAAAGAAAGAATAATCTATTCCATACCCTTTCAAAATAATATCAGTATAACGTAGCTTAATAAGTACGCATATAGAATTTAAACCAATACTACTCAGTTTTTGTGAAAACAAACATCCAATACTTACTATATGCACAGCATTTTCCCCGGGGAAGTGATGTTTCATCACAAAAATATCAACTAACAAAGCAATATTAAACACATTTGCAGAAATTTTGGGTTTTCTTTGCTAGAATTTATAATTCACATCTTTCACAACTCAGTGTGATTTCAGAGGATGAGGAGGTTAATATTGCAGTTGGATTGGAGATTAGCACCCAGACAAATCAATTTTAGGGAAACACAATTTATGCTTAAGAGATTCATAAGGAAACCAGAAAAAAAATACCTAACATCAGGTACCTAAGCATTATGGTTGTCTGAAACAATCTCCCAGTTTTTTCGTACAGTCTAATATTAAAAAAGTATGTACTTTAAAATCCATCAAAAATCAGATATTTTCTTCTTGTAATTGTGAATATTACTCAGATTTCTCCAAGAGAAGCAACCTCCAGAACCAAATCAAACTAATGAGTTGTTTGGGGTTTTTTTTATTTCTTTTTGTGCAAAAGATAATTTAATCCATGCCAGGGAATGTTTAGATACATCATAAGTGACTCTGCTCATCAGATAATTTAAGGTTTTGGTGGAAGAACTACTGACAAAACCAACTGTGCTTCCCTGTGTTTGATCATCTTCCCATGCAACTATTGTATACAATTCTGCTTTCTCGGGTGTTTCCCCCCTGCAATACAACCACTACAGCTTTTTTTCAGAAAATGCTGCTAATGTGAACACCACGTATGCAGAACATATAAACCACAATACTCTTAGCTTCCAAGTCTATACCTAAAGTACTTACTTCTCAAGTTCTTTTAAAGATTTATTCTTGGTTTTCATTTCATCTGCAAGTTTACTACTCTTCTCATTAACATCTTTTGCTCCTTCGTTAATTTTTTCTTTCTGCATTTCCATATCATTTATTCGTTTCTTTAAGTCATAACTAGAACAAGCAAAACCAAAAGTGAAAACTCCACTGTTTTCCATAAAGCTAACATTCATAATGAAGATATTTTTCCAATCTTAAGTGCAACAAAGTGATTATGTAAAGCATTAAAGCCTAATGTCCATTACTGAGTAACCTTGCCAATTTAATACACAACAGCAAGAAAATCTAACTTAGACGCTTCAAATGAAAAAATAGTCTTTACGTGATCTACTTTCTCAAATTCAGTATAAAGCTGCAAGAGATTAATTTGTCAGACTACTTTACTTTGTAAAAAGCCGGCAAGCAGGTTTTTGGTTTTGTTATTCTGTTGATGGTTTTGGGGTTGTTTTTGATTGTTGTTTTGGGTTTTTTAAGGTTTTTATGAAAATGGTCTCTATTGTCCACATGCTATTCAACTAATTTTGAAGGACTGATACAGCTGCTAAGAAATCCAAAATATTTCTAATTAGAGATACGGAAGCAAAGTTTAACACCACCACTACCACATTAAAGCCAAATCAAAACTTTAGAGAAGTACTTACATATAGTATTGACAGATATGATTCTTTTCTTTAAACATTTTGTTTTCCAAACAAAGAAATTCAACGGCTTTATTCCTGTCTGCTTCCAAGGCATCCTTTTCCTTTTCCACCATTTTAACTCTATTCAACTGGACAAGACAGAGAGTCAGAGCTGAGTTTACTGCTAGTGCTACAGAACAAACCACGAGAAACCCCCAGACTCTCTGTGGCACACGTGTGATGGTCTTCAACAATTAACTCCACAAGGCAATTTTGCACTACAAGCTTTCTGAAATAACAGAGCACCATTCACGCAGCAGAGACTGTACTTTTAAGACAATTCAAACAGTAATTTAAAGCTAAAAAAGGGTTCTAGAGATGCTAGGAACAGCTCAGGCAACCCGAGGAAAATGTAGATGAAAAATAAAGAGGAGTTACATATAGGCAGTCCATATATGTTATTTTCTATATTTCAACTTAAAAGGGGCTACTCTAAAGGTTAATTCCTGCAACTACATGCTTTTTGTTTTCCTTCCCAGGCCTTTAAAAAGTCTGCAACATACTAGGATTTACCAAGGACACATCAAGTAAAAAGAACTTTGATCTCACTTAGTACTTTTAGAACTGAATGCATAAATAAAATGTTATAAAAGCAAGTTCTGCAATAGATCCACACAGCTCAAGTCACAGCCAATTTTCTGTATTTGTAAGCCTCCCTGTACAGCTCTGTGTGCATCACCTCACCAGTGCTCTGCCTCTCTTTCCTTGGCTCACGAATGGTTTCCCAGCAACTTCCCCTATCTAGTGCCGATAAAAAGCCCTGTCTGGATGTATTCAGTGAGAACCTGTTTCTCTAGTCAGTGCAAGAAGCATTTCACACACACAGGTATGACCAGAGTGTTCAGCAGGTAAAATCCTGTGTTCCAATGGAAGCATTCAAACCTTTGGAAATCCAAAGCCAACAGCGTTCTAAGTGTTTAAAGGGCAATTGATGGTGACTGCCCATTTCTTTTATAATTGAGAAAAGCAGCAGATGCAACAAAGATAACTCAAAATTTCTCTGTACTTCTACTCTTGTAGAGCAACATCAAGTTTTAACCAAGTCTCTTTATTAACTGTTTTCCTAAAAAATCCAATAATGAAACACTACAAGTTTATATTTTTAATTTAGAGTTCAAACAGAACTTTGAGACTCACCTTTTCTCCTCTCTGTTCATTTAAAATCTCTACTCTGCGACACAGAGTTTGGATAGGATCTTTCAGTCGTGCAGATCCTATTAAGTCTTCCAAGTATTCAAGCATGCCTTCATCATGTTCAGTCTGGCCTTTCGGTTTCATCATTGCGATTTGTTCGACTTCCCCCTTGGAAAAGAAAAGTTTGATGTTTTCTTTCCTTAATGTTTTTTTGGGGGGCGGAAAGAGTTAGTATTCTGAAAAAATACAAACATATTTGGAATGCAGGTATGTGACCGTGTTCTACCATTATAAAAAAAGAATAAAATAATGCAGTAATCAAAACTGATTATTCAGAATAGGAATACATTTGGGAAAACAAAGATCAAAGCGAATGGAAGTTTCCTCCAAGGAATGCATAGTGGTGATGTGCACGAAAACCAACGTCTCTTCTGAAGTCAACATTCAGGTCTAAACATTGCTTCGTTTCTCTAAAGATTCAAAATGTATTCCCCCAATCTAGAAAAAGAAGAAGAGAATAAAGCATGCTCTCTAGGTCACGTAGCACCCAATAGTCTTAAGGTAGCTTAGTCAGGATTGAAGTCCCTGAAGTGTTCTCTTTAGAAAACAGAAGGTCCATAAAATCATGTCTGATGGATGACCTGGGCTTCTAGTTCATACAATTGAGACTTCCTTGTTGGGAAAAGAAAAACATTCTTAAGTATTTTCTTTTATGTACAGCATTAACTTTAAAATTATTAAGCTGAATAATAACAATAAATTGATTTTAAAAATAAGAATTAGGAAAGATTAACCTGATACAATGACAAGGACTGTTTATTTTACTGATGCGATCATTAGCCAACAATGAAAAAATCTACTATCAATCTTTTATGCTTAGGACAGACTAGCACAAAATCTTTCAAAATACAGATTATATTTTGTAAATTATATGATCATATATCAGAAGGTGAAGACATGAAACAATATACACATATTAAATTGGTATCTGGAACAGGAATAGATGTGATAGATGCTGCAAAAATTAAATAAAGACAACACAGAGTAAAAATTACTCACCCTTCAAAAACCCAGAGTCTTAGATACGTGACATGAGACAACTTATTTGTAAAAGAGATAACCAGCACTGTAGAGCACCAGGATTGGCCTTGGTGACCGTTTTTAAACGCATGAAATAAGCTGGATTCAAGGTTTAACTTAGTTTTAGAACTGACAAAATTTAAAACCAAAACAATATACTTGTTGAGCCTGAGGTAACAGCTAAGCCTCTACAAAAGAATGGGTGAGGAAGAACATCTCAAGAACATAGAGGAGGAGGGTGATTAAGGAGGCTGCTAGAGAACCAGAGAGGCCAGCCACAGAAAGATTTCCGGGCAAGCACTGCAAACCTGACCCGGACCAGGTACGGCAGTTGAAGATAAGGTACTTCTGAACCTCAGGAGCAGCGAAGGGAGTTACTACAGTTGTTTGCCAGCAATTCCATTCCATGGACGCAGTACGCAATGACACCTAGTGGCCCTATGCTTTTCTGCCAATTAGTAAATACCATTTGGCTGAGTAAAGGGAAAAAGCAAAGTTTTGCAAATTTTGCAAAATAAGAACTAGCATTTATTAAGATAAGTCTTTCTTGCATGTAATTCCCTTGTTAGAATAAAACAGAGGCAGAGGGTGAGGGGTTTTTTGGGGGTTTTTTTTTTGGTTTTTTTTATTTAAAATTCTGGAAGTTAAATGCATCTAAGCTTTTATTTTCTGATAATTACTGTTCCTAAAAAGTATCAGCAGGTTTGATAAGACACAAAAACCCCCAAACAACCAACCCCAAACCAAATCAACTCTTATTTTTCTTTCTCACACATATCAAAAAAGCCAATTACTTTCCTAATAATTGTAGTTGTGTTATACACAATTCCAATTGCACGTTTGCCCCTTGCCACAAAAGGATGATTTCTGTACCAAAACCCACTTATTAGTGAGACACTGCTCATGGGCAGAAATCTGGGTAACCTCCTAAATTTCTGTGGAATTGTCACAAGTCTCTACTCTGTTTCTTCTTGCATTAAAGCGTTTCCTCTGTTTACATCCAAGAGAAAACAATCGCAGAAAAGATATCTAATTCAGGTGCTGAGCATCACATCTAAGATTTTTTTATATATATATTTTTAATATTTTATAGCATATATATCCCTCAAGTTAGGTTCTACTGCAAACCACAAAACTACCCTAGATTTAACATGAGCACAGGGATTACGGACAATCAAGGAATGTAAGTCAGCTGCTTTTATGATCTGACTAAATATAATTAACCATCTTGAAGTCACAACCACCTAAGTAAGATGATAACATAGTTGTGAGGGTTCTCCATCGCTCCCCAACATAATGGAATATGACTACAATATGTTTTAAGGAATTCCTGGTGACAGCAGTTTGGGCCATACAGACAGTTATATAATTTTGAAAAGCTGAAGTGAATCGAGTGTGGTTGAGATCACGCGCATGAATTGAGCTTGTCAGGCTGGCTATTGCCACTTTTGTGTGCAACTCCGCTACTTCACCACAGGCAAGTAATTTTACAACTACGTACTTAAATTCTTGGATCTTTTTCTTATCAAGGGCAAAAATGAAAACATTTAGAATATAAAAATAATAACTGAATAATCATAGTATTATTTAATATTTATATTGTTTACCAAGTTAATATATTAAGAAATCTGTTTAGCCCATCCCTATAATTAACATATTAAGAAATAAAAATGTTTCCAGCTATTCTAATTGATAAAGGAGACTGAAAAAGTTGTTTCTGCTCTTCTTGCAAGTAGTCATGCCAATGATTAACAGGAGAAACCCACATTTTACAACACTGCATTCTGTTAAAACTTGATAGCCAACAGAACTGTTTCCTAATTTTCTAACTGTGCTTATTACTTGATCCATTGTTTGAATTATGAAAAAAAGTTACCAACGTGCTCATTTATCTAGTAAAGATCTTTCAAAATACGGACAGCCCTTTTGAAAGTGAAACTAAGGCGGCAGCAGGCAGACATTTGTTGAAAAGAAGAAAACATGCCTGGGCACGCTTAACATAGCTGTCACACTAAAATCTAAAAATTCTCAGAACAGACCACCAGGAAACCTCTGGAATTCTTTGCCTCAGTTATCTTCCTCTAGCTCACAGGCTTGAATTCATGAGAGGAGAGGGAGAAAAGTAGGGGGAGGGGAAAAAAAGAAAAAATAAATCCTCTATTTAGTTGAGAAGATAACCAAAATGGACGTCAACACCAAGACATTGGTGACGCTGGCGGACAGCTAACAAAGAACGAAACAGCCACAGAAGTTGAGTAATCACAGTATGAAGCATCAGCTATCCACCAAGTATTTTGGGAAGGCTCTACACTCAGTGCAAGAACTCTAAATGGAATTATGAACCCGATTTCAGTTTCTGCATCGTGTGAGAAGTCTCCTATGTCAGACTGAAGTTCTCTTTGGGATGCTGGCACACCACTGGTAACAGAGGTAGTCAACCCAAACACCCCATAATGAACACACATTTAAATAACGGTTTCTACCAAATGTCTCAGCTTGGTTACCAGAAAACAATTATTGGTACATTCTCATAGAGAACACAGGTTTATCTGTGAAGAAATTTCTAAGCAATAAAGTTACCCAACAGCTGTGGCAACTAATGAGAAACCTTGCTTGACAGCAGGCTACAAAGGTACAAAACAAGGGCAAGAGCCACTCTCATTTGAAAGCCATGTCCTCTAGTAAGACATGAGGAATAACTTGAAGGAACTTGGAAGCTGGAGATTTCCACCTTCCTTTGCACAGCTGCACTCTCGAGGAGGTGAATTATCTCAGTACCATGATGATTAAGATGCTTTCTAAATTTAAATTTCTATTGTGCCTAAGTAAAGAGCAAAAACTTTAAAGCAAGTAAATTGTAAAAGCCTTCAAAAACCAGCGTAAGAAGTGCTCATAATAAAACTAACCATTTGACATCAACAACTGGGTTGAGGAGACTATGAGAGGGTGAAGCAGCAGCGCAAAGACGTGAGCCAGGAGCGCCTGGACACACATGCCTGCTGTGTGCAAGCTCCTGAGGGCACAGCGGGTGGATGGATGCCCATAGACGTCAGATAAACCAAGAGAAGCTGCGAGATCTATCACTACTTCATGCTATGAGGCTGCCAAGTCAAGGGACTCTCTAGGAGTTCTGTGCATTTCAGTAGAAGTTATACTTGCATCCTAGGAGTATTTTAGGAATGCCATACATTTAATGTAAGACATTTATTAAAGGCAGAACTCAAAGGTCAGTCTCTGCTGCACGCATGCTCCTCTGGATTCACGTTAAAACCAAATTCTCATTAGGACTAGCACATCTCTAGCAATGCAGGCAGCTCACCTAAGTAGCCACACTCCACTGCTGTAATTTCCTAGAGCAAATTTGTGAAGGGCAAGGATTTCACCTCCCATGTAGCCCTCAGAAGGTGGGACAATAAAATCCCTAAACTCTATCACCTCATTTCTTAGAGCTACTACTATTTTCTCTAAAATTACACACTCATTTCTTAAAACAGCTCATCCTCTCAGAGCAGAAAGCTTTTAATCCGAGTTTATCCAGTATTTTCTGGCATATAAAGATCTGAATTTTAAACAAGGTTATCAAGCTGCTTGATAAAGGAAATTTTGCCCTACTCATTAAGCTGCCTTTCTACAACCCTTGTCACTGCCTCGAACCAGGGCGCTGCTTTTCACTTCTGCAGTACCTCCTGCCTGTTGCCCTTGGCAGACAGCAGCATTATGTTGCTGGAACTGGAAATTAGGGAGTTTCAGAACACAGCCGTCAGATTGTGTTTTAAAATTCTGGTGCGAAATGAGACAGGGCTAGCAAAAGCCTTTGACATTGAAAGATTACTGACAGCAACCTTAAAACTCTGCATGAAGAAAGAAACAATACTTTTTTCTTCGGTTGTGAAGACTTGCCTGCATTATGACTAGTTGTTTCTGGAGAACCTACAGAGAAAGATGTTTGCTTACCAATTACTGCCACCTCTCACCCCAGAAAATTGGGGAAAAAATAACTTTTGAAGAGAGTGTCTTGCAACACAATGATTTTTGTCAACTAAACTGTTAACACAACATTTGCAGATCTACTTGGTTAGCACTCCACAGAACAATTATGGCAGCAAGTGGGTAAAAACAATTTTCCAGAATTTTGGGTTGTCACTTCATTTCGGGTGTCTTAATCTGAAGCTTTAAAATGAAGCACTGAAAACTTCGGGCTAGATTAGCAAGATCCTGTACCACCTAACAAACTGGACCAACTTTTGAGTGTTAAAAACCACACCTCAAGACAACTTTTGAAGCACAGTAATAGCACCAGCACATTAAAATATGTATTGTAATAAGGGAATTTTGTAGTTTGGAATCCAGTAGATGGAAGTGTACTGCACCCTGGGGGGGGAGTACTGGGCAGCTTGGGTGGTTTTTGAGGGGAATTTGCTGTTGTGTTTCACTTTTTGGAGGGGTTTTTGGTAGTGGAGCTCTTCAACACTAGTCAAATTCAAAAGCGGAGTAATGTAACAATTAACTGAATTGAAATTTACATTCACTTTTGCTCATGAGGAATAGTTTGAGAGAAAACACTGCCTACAAGATGCAATACTATATATTGGTAAAGCCTTCCATGTTCTTCCACATGGCTGAGCAACTTGGTGAGGCATAACCTTAGAGAGCAGGACATGCTATTGGTCTTACTTTCCCACTTCAGCTGTTGCAAGTAGAACACAAGAAATCTTCTGAACCCTTTAGGGAACTTCCAACATACTTTATCAATTGAATCCAGGCTGAAAGATCACACATTTTGTCAATATCAGTAAATTAGACAAATCCTTTATATAAGCTTTTCTTTTGGTTTACATTGTCTCCACCTTTGAGGTGCTGGGCAGAAGGAAAGCCTTCTTACTTCAAGTTGTACAAAGGAAACCTATTGCAAACAGGGAGCATCTCCTGGATATTTTCCTCTCATAAAAAAAAGTTTCCTGAAGTTTGAGTGTTTGGATTTACCCCCTCTTAGCTAGATGTCAAATCCACCTAGCTGTGGTTCTGCATCAATACAATAGCTTCATTTCAGAATTCTTTTGCTACCAGCATTTGGAGTAATGAAAAGTAAAATAAGCCTAGCTCCTACAGTCTGTGCAGTTTCTAATTCCTGCCCTGCAACAGAAGTGTTACAGTATTTGGACAGAAAGCTGTCGGCTGCGGTTATGGTCAGAACAGGTAATTCTGTTTCAGAATTACATTAAACTATCACAAACATTTAGGTATGACAACTGTGGCTATAATATTGGTATTTTTAAGGCAATCACAGCTTTTTAAAATTCAGAATAATATTTTACTAGTTTCACTGTAATGGCAGCATACTTTTGATAACATACTAGCTTTTAAGGCTTTTTAAACAGCCATAAAAAGTTCTGAGTCCAAAATCTTTGAGTGATGGATGGGTATCAGCAGGACATACGGTAATCCTGAGCATAACACCTATTACAGCACAATTACAACAATCTTGTAACTTCTTAATGCTGTTGAAATGTATATTCAATTTGCTTACTAAATTAACTGATTAAGTGAAGTACAGTTTGCAACTTATGGTATTACATAATTGTTTCATTTAAGTGATATGCAAATGAAGACAGCGGTCAGAACATCCTTTCATTTAACTTTGTCAAGCATCACAAGATTAACGGTGGTATGCACGTATTAAAAAAAGATTTCATGAAAACATGTTGAATTTTAGATTAAAATGGTTTAAGCATGAACGTTTGTTCCCAATAAAAAGGGCTATTTGAGTTATTAGGACAATTCATACCACACTGAACTTCAAAACAATAGGGTTTTCTTTATATGCAGCAGGTGATCAACCTGCTTGTCCTTTACGCACTGAACTGAAGCAAACAGTTGAGTTGCAGCCAGCATATCCAGAACACTGAGAAAAGAGAACGTGCAGTTGTAACGGCCACCTCCAACTCAAATTTTTGTGGAGGATTACAGTAGCTGTAGGGAAAATCTGTTATCGTTTGTCCTAGTGAAGAAAATCAATCTTGATCAATCCAAACTATAACCCAATTTCAATTCTTCACCTTTTAATATGGAAAGCTAGACAGAACCAACCAAGGCAAACTTCATCAAATAATAGTAAAGCTTAGAAATGTTAATCTTATAGAGCACAGCTATACTTCAATTTCTTTCAAGTGGCAAAAATGTGGACAAGAGATTTCACAAGTATTTCACCAGCTACAGGAGTTGAAAATACAGCACACACAACTTCTTAGCATCACCAGCATAAGGAGGAGCAATGGCTTCTGCAGCCAGGAAAATGAAACCAGTGGCACTAAGCATTTGCTTGAATGAGAAACCACATTACAACATTTAGAGAATTTTTACTATAAATTTATTTTTCTACAGAGATGTAAAAGATAGAAAATCCAAGACTAAATTTGGGAAATTCCAATTACCATTTTTCCTTCCTCCGTCTTTTATTCTAGCCCACTTCTGAACACTGACATTAGAACTAGCACTAATACTAAATTACTGCTAATAAGGTTCAGGCTCTTTGCTGCTGCAGCTCCAATTCTACCTGTTTGTTTGACAGAACTTGTAACTGCTGCAAAAGGCCATCGGGAGTAAAATTAGAGGTAAAGTAGTAATGAATATCAGCCTGGCATATCACTTGATAAGTGCTAGTTTAGAAGTTGTAGAATTCTTAGTTTCTGCATCTGACACTAGTTGCCTCACAAAATTATTTTTCCCAAATATTTTGTGTAATCAGTTTCTTGATAATATAAAGGCACCCAAACTGTGTTACCATCTTTTATAAGCCACTAGGCAGCAATGTGAGACAAGTTTCCATTTCCCTGTGTACTACTTGCACTGTTTTCAACACCTCTCCCATTTTTTATTTTTCTTATATTGGACTAGCATGACAGTGCTCACACTTCACTTTTTTTTACTTTATCAAAATAATAGCTCTCACTTTTTAAACAGGAATACAGTAAGGAACAGCAAAAAAGTGCTAAATTTATGTATCTCCAATTTTCAATTTGACTTTCTTTTGACAGTGTACTCATACTTCCCTCTTCAAGTATGGTTTAAACTATGAATTCTAATTCTACATATGTGGGCCTTGGAAGTTATGGATAACCAATATTCCTGTAACCTCCTCCTCCTCCTGGAAATGTGACTGTAATATAGCTCTTGTTGTAAGCCACAATAGTTGTTTGGGTTCCCCCCCAATTCCATTTATTGCTGCTTTTACTTAATGCTTGCAATCATATCTCATTCTACCC
This sequence comes from Grus americana, assembly GCF_028858705.1. Classification (NCBI taxonomy): domain Eukaryota; kingdom Metazoa; phylum Chordata; class Aves; order Gruiformes; family Gruidae; genus Grus; species Grus americana. Next base: position 26,618,012 of record NC_072860.1, read on the forward strand.
TTGAATTTTACCAGATGGCAAACATACAGGAGAAAATATATCGACTATACAACTTCATGCTCTGCCCTCCAAGAACAGTGTTAGAAGCTAGGTGGGAAATCAAGAAAGTCAAATAATAAACGCGCATACACAAATCTACAAGGCCACTACTGCCCAAAGATGAGGAAAAAACTTGGAATTAGCCTGTTATACAACATTCAGTTGTTTGCACAAAACTACTATTCTGCATTCTGGAAATAATTTAAAAGTAGCCTTTGTCAAGCTGTTTGCACATCTGCCTAATTTTAGAAGCTTTCTTAAGGACATTCTTGTATTTATTACAAGAATACAAATCGAGTGCAAATCTAGAGTCACTTTGGAATCTAAGTCAGTTATTGTCAAACTCAACCTATGATGTTTGTCTGAATATTATTTGTACATTCTAATTTAACTATTTAATTGAGCGCTCTCAATCACACACTGCCCCTAGAAAAGTGCTCTTCTTCACTTACCCTATTTCCCTATTCTTCTGAAGAAAGCTTAATAAACATTGGTTACAATGTTACATTGCAATTTGCAAAATAAAAATCATGTGAATCACCAATGTAAGTTTTCTGATAATGTGACAATTCATTTTGAAACTGCACAGACATATTAGCATATCTTATGCTGCTCTGTACTCACTTCAGCATAAAGCGTAATATTTAAACAGTGAAATTGATTCTGTACTCTATGAATCAGTGTGAGGTTTCTATTTTTACATAATATTTTACTTAAAGAATCTGATTTTACTTAATTATATTGCTTTAATTCTTCCTACCACTTCAGCTCAGCTGTCCTTGACCTTTCTAGAACAAACCTCTCTTCACCACCAGTGCCAGCAGCCTAGATCTCCATGTATAATCCCAGTAGAGCTTTTCAGCTTGTGCTCCAGTCAGTGCTTTAGCTCAAATGTTGGTGTGCCTCATTAGGAAAGCAGACCTCAACAATCAGGAACTTCTGGTTTATCTCAAAGTGAGAAGAAAATCTGTTCTCCCTCATTTCCTCTCCAATACACTGAAAGAGCGACTCCTACATTACTTCCACAAAGCAGCAGGTGAAAAACTTGACTAAACTTCCTTTCTGGCAACATAATCTTGCCATAGGATAAGACTTAGTGCATTACAAAATGCCGTTCCAATCAGTTACAAAAATACATACCTATAAAAATCACTGTAGTTGTTTATATTTGCTTAAGGTTACATGAGAATATTTTAATTAAGTCTATCAAATATATTTAAATGAAATACAACTGTAATTAGTACAAAATTTTCTTAAGTTTCAATTTGTTTGAAAGAAAACAGCTTCTAAAGTAAATTGAAATCAAGTCACTGAAGTCTGCTCCCATGATACTGTCTTAGTAGAAAATTAATTCAAAGTCTTGTGCCATTTATTGCCATTTCTACAATATTCATCTGCAAAGTTGCTGAATGGGAGTTACCTATGAAACTCCACTTTCCTTTTAAAAAGCTTGTATAGACTATACTTCTCTTACCTCAAAAGACTGCAAAAGGCAATTTTAGCAGGCGTTAACAGTTGCTGTCCACAGCCAGTTTGCTTTGCTCGCCAGACATGCCTGCCCTCCGATGTCCAGACCTGACATCCCTTCAAGTTCTCCCCATTTATTTAATAATTCCTTAGAGGCAAACTAGCCAGGATAAAGAGGCTGACATTTTTTTCTGGCCTCACAGTTAACCTGTTCAGAGGGGTCACTACTAAGCAACAGCAAACATACTTACCTGCGTTTTGCCCAGCCCAGCCAGAGCACAGAACCCACACAAGTTTTCTGTACACATACATCGATGTTCCAAGTAAGTCCTTCAAGAAAAGCTAAGTAATTTTATTTGTTGTTCTGTACAGACATACAAGTTACTGAAGCTGGGGCACTAGGTGTGGAAAACAGAAAAATAGCAGCAAGATGCTGGATTTTACCACAGTGCTTAGCATACTCTCTTTTCCTCTAAGCGACAAGATGCAGTTTTTCCTGTTGCAATTTCAGGCTGTGGCAAGCTCATTGAAAATGCCCTGAACAGTTGTCTATTCCTAATGTACTAAAAGCATACAGGAATTTATTAAAAACATGAAATATATAGTGTTAGAACTTAAGGACCACAAAAGTCACAAACTCCTGTTAAATGTTGGCAACATCCCATTTTAACTAAAGCCATTTTTAAACAAGATTTTCTTCAATTAGCTAGTTCAGGCACAGAATTTGTAATGCTTCCAGAACTACTCAATTAGTCTTACATATTCTGTTTTTCCACAGGTGTTTTTTGTAATGTTACTCATAAAAGTCATCAGTAGTTTGATTTTCAGTATAGCATCACCACAAGTACTTGCATCACACCCTACCCAACTTTTAAAAACAATTCAGTCTGGCCTAAGCTTTTAAATTTTATCCTAAAAGGAACCAAAATCTGCTATGTCAGAAAAAGACTGCAAAATAGGGGGTAAAGTGGGAAGAAGAAACAAAAAAAAAATAAAGCAGTCTTCTGAAAAGCAAGTATTTTCCACTAAGTAATGCTAAATATGCTAGCAAGATATAATCAAGTATCTGAAGGTTTTGTTACTACATGTAGGATATGTTCTCTTACAACTTTTTCTTTAGGACTAACTAGTGAATATTCTGTCACACACCAAAACCAGCATTTGATAATCCTTAATTAACATTTTTGCCCAGAATCTGTATTACAAGTGAAATATTTTAATTACACCCCATTGACATAGTGAAAAAAATCAAAGAGATTTATAACTTACTTTAAATGAGAAGTTACTCTGACTCAATAGCAACTTAAACTACATTAGTTTGGCTATAACCAGAGAAGAGCAAAAGCTAAATAAATCTGTTTACTTATCCCTCTAATTTTAAATAATTTGAAAAATATTAGGGAAAAAGGGCAACTCTCATAATAGTAGTTCACAACCTTAGCCTTCTGACATGGTCTCATTTACTTCTAACTATAATTTTTAGTATTTGGGTTTTGAAGTTCTGCTGTCATTATGTGGAAAATTTTGCTACATTTCCCAACTGCAAAGTACTCAACTTTGAATCGCCAAATCAGTAGATTTCACTTTAAAAAGGCGCAAAATCTTATGTGCAAAGAGAAGGGACCTTGCCTCAGTCAGAAAGAGTAAAAAAATCTCAGTACAGCTTCCTCTGCTGTTGGTGATAATACATTACCCACAAAGAGTCTAGTGGAACGAAAGAAGAGGAAAAAAAAAATTATGGTGGGAACGATTGCTTTATGCCTTAATATTGGTTATACCTCCCCCTTATTTCCACTGTACAGGTGGAAAGCATGAAACTCAAGAATTTAGGAAAAGGTAAGTTCTCATGGGTAAGTTTCTGGAAACAATTAAATTGGAGAAGAAAACAAATCACATTTTTTGGGAAAAAATAAAATAAATATAAAAAGCTTAGCAATACTCCCTCCCAAATGTTCTCTTCCCCTTCTCCCAGCAGTAAAAGTGCATGCTTTCTATTAGTAGACTTCAGATATCTCTGCACCATAATTTCTGCCTAGCTTAATCTTTGACTCTGCATTCTCTCCCTTTTAGAAGTTTTGTTAAAATGATACTTAAGAACAACTGTATAGAAAAAAAAAGTGTATTTACTACAGTTGTTTTGTTGGAGGTACTTCTCACTCCATCTTGAAACAGAAAATACAGAATAAAGTGTTGGAGGGAATAATTAATTGGCATAGAGACTTTAAAACAGATATATCCTCTTTTTGTGGGTGTAACTGTAAAAAAAAGGAGTGCACGAAAAGCCTTGAGGAAGTGAAGCAAGCACAGCGACCTATCTAGAATTTTTATTTTTTTTTTTAGAGGGGAACTAGAAGCTCCTTTGACAAAAACAGGCCTAAAATAAAGTCTGTTGAAAATTTTTAGTCCTTGGGAGGCTCCCACTGCTCACTAATTTTCTAGGCCATGATCCTTCAGAGTAGATTTGGGACCTACTAGCAATAGTAGTGAAATAATTACAGGTAATTGCAGATACAGTTACTCAATTGAATTAATATCTAAATACCTCCATCAAGTACTTTCACTCAATTTACGTGTCAACTAATTGTTTGGCACATAGCAAAATTCTCCATTATTATTAAAAAACTGGAAAAAAATTAGTGTGGTTCTCCTCAGCCTGTCTTCTAAACAGCAAACAGATGCCAGCAAGCATTATAAAGTCAAACATGAATATAAATGATATTATATTGACAAATTCTATGATTATTTTTACAGTATGGGTTATAAATTATAGCTTTTAAAAACATAGCTTGAATTGGCTATAAACCTGCCATTCTTTGAATCCTCTACAGTTGTTAAACAAGTGTAAACATAAAGTACACTTCATGTGTTTTTTCTTGCACTCAATTTTTATGCACAGTTAATTTTTATATACATACTTCTCCAGTAAAACCACATCTATATGTAAGAGCCATAGATAACAGTAGAATCATTAAGATTTAAGTTAATATTGATGCAATTTTATCTAAAGCATAAACAAGTTGCTGAATCTCTGCCACGCTTAAGCAGCACAATAATATTGGGGTTTAAGGTTTATTTTACTACACCAATATTTACGTGCTGCTAGGGCGGAACAAGTATGACAACTCTTCTATTCATCCACATGTCAGGAACACAAATTTGTTAATAGAAAAATTTATATTAGTATCTTCAACTGTTTATCTTCCTTAAATTTCTAAAGCAGCAAATAATGATTCGCATCTTTATTAGAGCATGCAAACCATGATGTGCTGCTAGAGTACTTTAAGGCCTCAAATATAAGACTTAAAACCTAGACGGTATCTTTTTTTATAACCATAACTGGAAATATTGCTTTACTTAAAATTGTTTTTATTCATACACCAACCTGTAAAATTAAGAACCTGTTATGGTCCAGATCAATTCCATGGCTTCGAAGAAGAATACCAACATCTTTGAATGTCTTTTTCTTTCCATTGATGTGGTAGACAGAAGAATTATCTCTATAAGCAGTTCTAGATACACAAAAATTGCTGTTAGGAATGACTTCATAATCATCTCCTTCCTGTTTTGAGGAAAAACAAAGCCAGAAAAACAATCACTGTATCACAGGTTTACCTCATATTTCACAATTAAGCACAGAAGTTTTATCATGTTCAGGTTTCAAGTCAACTGCACTCTGGGTCTAGTAGAAGTGGGAACTGTCTTAAAGCTGCATATCTCAAAAAAGAGAGAAAAAAACAAAAAAGAACTTGAGAACTGGACAAAAATACCCCAAATCATTTAAACTGAATGGTCTTCATATTACACCTCTCTCACCTCTAATACAAGCTATTGCTTTGAAAATACTTAATTTATTGTCTTTACCACTGCTTCAAATCACAAAGGAAAAAAGCCTACTTCAAAGTTAAAGTGGCTGTGCTATTACACCCTTTACATTTTAGATTAGGAAGTCTTGAATGACTTAACTACTGTTTGCATTTTAAACTCCTCTTTTATAGTGCTAGGAAAAAGAGTTAGTTTTAGCTGAGCAGATCTAAAGAGAAACTGTAGAAGATAAAAAAAGCAAAACATTAAAGATGTGACAAATATGACATCATCAGCTTCAAAGATATCTTAGTCTTCCCTACAAAGCAGCAACTAAAATCAAGCTGGTACTATACTTTAAAAAGTTAAAATTGATGCATGCTTCTTGTAAGGACTTCAACTGGCCTACCACTTTCCCAGATTAACCCCCAAGAGCATAATCAAATTGGTATCTAATATATGCAGAAGTTTTTTAGATCATAAAGTTAGCTTCTAGATGTTAATACAAAGTGGAAAAAAAAGAAAAAAATTTAATAATATTTTAATCTGGTTATTATAAATACAAGCAAAAGGTATGTGTGTATGTCTATCATGTCAAAGAAAAAAATCTTTTAAAATAGTTCTTTCAAAGGGTGTGTATATATTGCCACTTTATTAACACAATTTTTGAAATTTCAATGTAAATTTCCCACTATTTTGACTGACCCCAAACTCAACAGTTGATACTAGAATGTATGCACAAAAATTAAAGTGTCCAGAAGTTTTTATCAATATATGAAGTGGCAAGCATTTTTTTTTTTAATTTGCCAACACTTTCTATTTAATTCAAACAAAATATCAGGTTCAGAAATATTTAGTGGTAGGATCTGAGGTCAAGAATTTTTGATTAAAAATCTGTTTTAAAATTGCAGGCATGTTTACAGTATATAAAGTATAAATAAGAAAGTTTCAGATTGATTATATATTTTTCTAAATTTAGGTAACACAAAATAGGTTCCAATTAGTTTGAAAAGTTTTGCTTAAATAGGTTTTCTTATGCTCATATTGTAAATTTAAGAATATATAACATATCCAGACTTATACATTTTTAGGGGTCCTATTAATTTCAGAAAGAAGTTTTATTACTTGAGGTAAAAGAGATTACAACTCTAAAACAACTTCTTAAAATTATTACTACATATTTCTAAATAGTTTAAAAAAGGACATGCATCAGATATTAGCCTTGCAGAAAATAAAAAAAGAAACCCTAGTAATATTTTAAGAACTGCAGTATTGAACAGAGGAATTTTTAAAGCTAATTAACTTTGAATTGATGTTTTACATCCCAAAGGTAAACTAATCATGCTATGAAGTTTTCCCCAGCTCAAACTAAAATAACCAAATATTAAAAGTTTTCAAATCCTTAAAGAAAAAAAAAGTCTCCGCTGTTCTGAATAGAAGCATACATACCTTGTCAATGATCTTTTGGAAGTGGACTTCCACAGAACAACTCTGGATGTCCGTATGTTCGTCAGAATTATGGATCAGCACAGAGAGTTTTTTGGATCTGATTTTTTGTGCTCGATACCCAAACACAAAAAGCATCGAATCAATGACATTGGATTTCCCACTGCCATTTGGCCCAATAATACATGAAAAACGCTGCATAATAGATGGGAAAAAAGTGATATTCAAGGGAAATAGATCCTGGTCAGTGTACATCACCCATTTGATTTGTGAACAGTTTAAAACACAATTATTTCTAGCGCATGAAACTGCAGACTATTTGATAGCTTAGTTTTTACTGCCAAAGGTAGAGCAGTACAACTTATTTAAGAAAAAACCACACCTCAATTCAGCTCAGCTTTCTAAATTTTAACTTGTTAACTCAAAGCGATACTGCATTTAGCAAGCACGTTCACAAGGAAAGTTTCATGATTAGCCACGTAAGTCTCTTGTGGGCACTAAAAAATATTCTCATTCTTCTAACACACCCCTAAAAGTTCTGCAGTAAACGAAATAAAGAGAGAAGAGTAGGTTTTTAAGGTTTACTGATAAATTAAAATTGTACGGTATCAGAAAGTTGCACTTAACTGTTTTTCTCCACTATCCAATAATGAAAATTTAGAATATCATTATATAAGTAATTCTAGAACTTAAATATTTTTCAGTTATTTTGAGGTATGCTTACATGAAGATACAGGAAGCAACACTAACACACAGCGAAGTCTTACCTTCATTTAAAAAATGCTTAAGGTAAAAGAAAGATACCTTATGAAAAGGTCCCAAAGTTTGCTCCCCTGCATAAGATTTGAAGTTCTGGTTTACAATATGAGTTATCATGAGACGAGGAGCACCAGCTTCATTGGTCATTGCTGGAGGTGGGGGAGGAGAGATGCTACCCAAAATCTCTTCTAAACTTCGATTATCAAGCACCTCACTTGAGACTGCTAAAAACCATCCAAAATAAACAGAAAGAAAAAAAGACTATAAGCTCTCAATCACTAGACACCTTTTAAAATGTTCAACTGGAAAAGCAAACATCATTTCTACATGAACCAAACCTATATTTTTGCCTGCAATTATTAAAATGAGCTAAGTAGAATTAAAATTCTTCTTTCCATGAACTGAACTGTTTAAAAAGAGATACTTAAGATGTCCCATCGATTCACTAGTGGGCTTGTTCTTTCATTATGTAATTCTTATTCTAACACACTTTAATAGACACTGCAATTACAATAGCTACAACCGTCACAATAAGCCTACAAATCTGAAACAGGCAAAGCCTTTCTAATTAATAAGTGCAAAGCCACATTTCAAGCGTGCTCACAAGTCACTCTGCAAGATTTGGGGATCGCTGCACAATGCTCTGAAAGCTGTAATGACAGCACAACTACTCTGCAAAGACAGGAAGTTTGTTACGAAAACAAACTGGCCCCCTGGATATCAGCTAGTTGTAAGCAAAGCAGCTTTTCAACAGTTACTAGCAACATTTTCTTCAAATACACAGTAGTTCTTGTCACCAATTTCAAGATATTAATCCATTTGTCAAATACCTTGCTTTAATAATTCTGTATCTGGCTACCTAAAAAGACACACACTGCTGGTTTTCCAGACATTTTCAGCAAAATCGCATCTCAAGAAACTCAAGAAAATACACTGTTTCATGAAAAAGAAAGTCAAATCATTTTAAGAGTTAAGTAAATAAACTTGACATTTATTCCATTCCAAGAAATCCCATACCATTGGCTGCATATAAATTTGAAAAATCCTGCTGTTGTACCACAATCTTAAGCACAATGTTACAGATCAGGAATATGAAATAACCTTTATTAGGAAAAAGTCTACAAATTGCTTTTGCACTTGTACAAAATCACTGGTCCAAACACTTTAACTCTTTGCACACCCTCTTTAACATTTTAAAAGCGGTTTAAACCTTGCCAAGAGTCAAGGCTTTCAATATTCCTTTCTAGAAAAGAGCAAATCCTATCTGGAACAGTTGGTAAATTCAACTGGATGTTGTTGCTAAACAGGCACTATCATCAAGTTTACGCACGATCGGAACCACAATATTCAGACCTACCTTGTGGAGGTACTTCGCTAAGCTGGTTGTCACCTTCATTTTCCACTTCCATGTCACTGGTGGACTCCTCTAAGGGTGCTCTGCCTTTCCGATGGGCTGCTGTGGAGGTTTTGGTGCTCTTGCTTGGCATGATCTCTGTTGGCTGTTCCCCTTCCATTCCAAGCAATCAAACTACTGAAGGGATCTATCTCCTTTGCTAACATAAACAAGAAAACCCCGTGATCTCAGCATTGAGCTACAATCCCCTAAGGAATATACCTACATGTTTGCCCAGATGTTTTACTAATTTAAAAACTAAAGACTAGAGATATTTTGAAGATAAAAAACCAAATTTGAAACAAAACCTCGAGCTTAGCCTCATAATGATATATTTTAATATACATCACCCCCTAAAAAAACAGACCGACCCTGATCTGTAGAAACTGCAGGAATCTACCTACTGAAAACTCATATAAGCCATGTTCAATGCGGTCACTATGCTCAGAGAAAGCAACTGTGATACTGGGGGCAAAAGAGTTAAAGACACATTCGCACTAACAAACTGAGTAGCCATATGTCTATACTCTTCTGGAAACACTCTTCACATACACGTTTCAGACCTGACAAGCATTTTACTTTCAACAGTTCACGCTGACTATATATTTTATATAGATAGACAGATAAACAGAAAACCCCTGCATAATTATAGCAAAGACTTGACTCAAACAGTTTAAATCAACACACTCATTCCACAAAATATAACAGAACCACTACGGCCAGCATTCAACATTTAACAGAGAAAGCAAACCAAAATACCTTAATCTAGTTGCGATGTTAAAGTTAACTGATCAAGAACAAAACATTACCAAAGTCCATCAGCTGGCACTTAAGCACAGCTCCCAAAAAGTACAAATGGAAAGCAACCGATCAGAGGAAAGACGACTGCAGGAGCGAAACTCTCTCCAAAGAGTTTAAATTGCAGCAAGTGGCGAAGTTAGTTCACAGAAAAACAGACATGAGAAAGTTTACTTCTCACAAGATAAAAAACTGACGTGGTTAGAAAGTCATCTTACAATTGGTGCCAATCATTTGACGTTTTCAGACCTACCCCCAACCCACACTCTCATGAGAGTCCTTCATTTGGGACAATGGGGGAGGGGGGGAAACGAGAGAAAGAACTCGTTTTAAGGCAATTTGAGTCTATGCCCCTGTTAAGAAGTGTTCCGCAATGGCTGTCTCAGACAATTACAGCCTCTCAAAGTACCAGATTTATTTATTTTTTTCCAAAACTGCTCCACTCCAACAGAATTGTGCAATATAGACCTATTTACCTTACCAACCCTCCCCCCCTCCGACACTTCAACAGAACGAACAAGCATAACTACTTGACCTCCGCTTTTAAATCGCGATAAATCAGCTGCCACAGCCCAAGAAATTTAACAAATTCGTGCCCAGCCCCTCCCCCGAGTCAGTCCAAAGGTGTTTGTTAAAAGCATCTCTCGGCGATCTCCTGCCAAGTGCCGTTTTTGTTACCAGGATGGCGAAAAAGACAGTCGGAGACGGACAGAAAGGCTTCCTTATTAACAGCCGATTAAATTTGATAGCGGTAGCCCACGTCAGTGAAAAAGTTCTGGTGGTTCCCCCCCCCAATCCATCCGTTAATCAAAGGAGTCCAACTGCACCCTTGTCACGGTCTTTCCAAGTCGTTACGGACTTTCTTATGATTTGCGTCTCATGCTTCAAGCATAAAAGGAGCAGGCAGAGCTAGTTACAGAAGGGTCCCTGCTTTGTAAGCCGATTAAAGTCGGACTTCTGTGCTATCGAGATGTATTCCTCTCCTGCCCCGTCCTAGGTGGGGTCCCCAGAGATCCCTAAGGGCACAGCGGGAAACCTTCGGCTTTCCCCCTTGGGCTGCAAGAGGACCCTCTCTCATCCCCCCTTCTCAGAGGCATCTGCCGACACTGGCCAGGACGGACACGCCGTGCCCCGCCGGCGCGGGAACCGAGCGGCCGTCGGGCAGCCCGGACCCCTCGGGAAGGGCCCTCGGCGGAGCAGCCCCCGCCCGGGCCCGCAGAGAGGGGCTGCCGCCGCCTTTCGCTCCCTCGGGGCGAGGAGGAAAGGGGAAGGAGAAGGAGCGGGTCAGAGCCCGCCGCCCCCCTGCCCACCCTCTCAGCACCCCCTGCCCAGGGAAGCGCCCTCAGGACGCCTCCGTCGCCCCGCTCACTACGGGTAAAGCCCCCCGACTCCACCTGCCCTCGGGCGAACTGCCGGCGCCTCTGCCCGAAACTCTGCCCGCCGAGCTAACCCGCGCCGCCCGCCGAGCTGGTACCTTCGAGGACTGGCGGCGTCCGGCCTCAGCGAGGCTGCGGGTTGCGGCAGCGCGGGCGGCTCCAGCTCCCGCCGCGGCTCGGCGGCTTCCACACTCGAAAATGGCGCCCAAACGGCGAACTCGAACCGAAATTCGTTAGAAAAGCGCGGGGCATGCTGGGAAGGGAGGGGGCCGGCCTCCCGCCGGTTTGAAAGGAGGAAAAAAAGCCCCGCTCCCGCGCCATCTTGTTTTCCGTTACTGCGCGGACGGGCTGGGCGGGATAAAAGTGAAATAAATTCCCTCGCCTCCAGGAGCGGCTTTTTTTTTTTTCTTTTCTTGGGGGGGAGGGGGGAGACTCGTAGTTGAGGATGACAGCAGCCCCACGGCCGTGCCCGCCCGCCCCGCGTGGAAGGGATTTATTTTAATTTTAGAAGTAGGTCAGTGGGCGGCGCCTGGTTGCTCGGCAACGGGCGGCGAGGTGGTAGGGCCGGAGCGGCGGCGTGAACGGGCGCTGTTATTTTAAAAAAAAAGTTAAAAAAAAGTATAAAAAATAAATAAAAATTGGGGGGCACGAGGGTTTTAAAGCGGTATTAGTTAACGGGCGGCGCAGTGACGCCACTGGGCCGTGTCACCTGGTCGGGGAGGGCCCGTGAGGTGGCGGTGGGACGAGGAAGAGGAGGAAGAAGAAGTCTCGCGGGAAGTAGCCATAGAGACGGAGCCGCTTCGGCGCGGCGGGGGGGGGCGGGCGGGCAGGCAGGCAGGCAGGCAGGCAGGCAGGCAGCCGCTGTCTTGGCCCTGTAGCTCCTGTGGCGCCGCGGGACGCTGCGGGGACGGGGAGGAAGGCGGGATTAGCGCGGAAGCCGCCGGGGCTTGGGAGCCGGCCGCTGAGGCAGCGGTCCCCACCGCTCTGCGCTCTTCCTCCCGCTGCCGGCGCAGGTAAAGGCGGGCTGGGGTAGGCGGTGATCCCCCTCCCTTCGCCGTTGGGGGAGGCTGCCGGTCTGACTCACCGCCGCGGTGGGCGAGAGGGTCGGGAGCCGTGACCCCCGGCGCGGCGTGGGAAGCGGGCTGGGCGAAGGGGAGGGAGAGGTCCGGGAGACAGCCGGGCGGCGGGGTAAGGGCGGGGGAGTCCCGACCCCTGGCTGGCCCTGAGGGAAACGGGCACTGGTGCCCGCCTGGAGAAAGCGCGGCGGAGGGAGGATGCTTTCTCGCGGAGGGGGCGGATAATCTGCCGTTCGTGAAACTGGAAAGTTTGTGGGGAAAAGCGGGAGCTGGCACGGCCAGAGAGCGGGCTTTGCCGCCTGTGTGGCTGTCCCTCGGGTTTGGGGAGGGGACGCAGACGGGGTGAGAAGAGCTGCGGTTCCCTCAGCGGGGAGCGAAAGGCGCCCGTGGGCATCCGTGTTGTGAGGAGAGAGCCCCTGCCCCGCCACCGCCATCCACGACGCCCTTTCTTTCCCTCCTGCCTTTCCCTTCGCTTCCCCCTGTTCTTGCTCAACCTCCCGCCGCCGTCTCTGATCCTCGTCTCCTCGTTCAGCAGCTCCGGAGGGGAAACGGCTGAGGGGAGGAGAAGGCGGGCAGGGACCGGGGCGAGCAGGCGTGGGGCTGCGGTGCAAGACCGTGAGGCTGGGAGAAGCTGGGACGAGCGCACCGTGCCAGAATAACTCCTCGTTATTGCCCCATCTTTTTTAAAACTCCTAGTAAATGCTTTCAGCTAACCTGCTGTTGGACTCGTTGCGGAGTTGTATGTAGTGTATGTGCTGGGATGAGTAATGATGTACCTGTTGGTGGCAACAGGTGAGCTGTGTGACATAAGGGTGAGCGGTTTGCCATTTAGGGGCACGTAAAGAGTGTTTAAGCCGTTTTCAATAATTCTAACAAATTTCTGGTCTGGTCTTTGGAAGGAAGGTAGCAGAACTCTGTGTAGTGGGAGCAGGGAGGGAGCGCAAGCTGGAAGCTGACAATAGCAACACAACATGCCTGCTGACACGCTAAGTGAGAAATAAACAATTAGAAAATACGAAGGGGCAACTGAAAAGGTGGGTTTAGCAAGTTGTGGTGTGCACAGAAATAGACCTTATAAGATCTGTGCATGCAAATAAACGTGAGGTATTCTGTTAAGCGGGAGAGATGCTTATGTTCAACTGGAGAAGAAATCCTTAATGCTTTTTTACTCTATGCTGTTTCTTTGCCGTATCGAAATCATAAGGTTTATGTTTGGGGATTTAGTTTTAGAATTTGTGGCACAGAGACTAGCCCTGCCACTGATTGGCAGAAAACATTGCGGCGTATGCTGAACAGATATATGCAGATGCTGAACAAAGGCATTGCCACCCTATAGAAGTCAAGGATGTGATTAAAAGGCTACTTTGAAAGTTTAGCACAATCACAGGCCCCTTCTAAATGACTTGATGATGAGATTCCCCGGGCGTTTTTTTGGATGAGGGTAGGAGAAGGAAATCAGACATGCAAGTATGAGAGATAATTATTTTAAAATAAAAATAACTATATTGTGTGTCTATCAATTAATGTAAAGTAGGGTTGAAAATAACTTATTTTATCCTTTGGGCACCGAAAATGGTATGTTTTAGGACTATTATCCTTTTAATGCTTCTTAAATTCTGCATAGTAACTGTCTGACACACAGTAATTTTTATGCTGAAAAAATTCTGGAAGATTAGATGGCCGTGTTGTGCGGCATCATGCCCTCCTCAGACTATGCCTTCTGCTCCCACCCTCTTGCTCTCACTTCTTTCCATCCTGAAGGACAAAAAAGTTTTAACCTGAATCAGTTCCTCTACGCCATCCAGGCACAGACACACAAAGGCTTTTGCTGTCACAAGAGGGTGGGACCACATTGAACTGTTTCTGGAATTACTGTGTTGCACTGAAGTATCACAGACATTGCAAATAGAGATGGATAAAGCACTAAGATGTCGTATCATTTTGTCATAGCAGGATAATTTTCATATACAGTTGGGTACTGTACAACCAGAATTCCCTTTAAACTCAGGTCTGGTTTGGTGCTTATTTTTCCGCAGTACTAATGTACTATTACTTCTAAACTTTTTATTTTGGTGTTAGTGTCTTTTTTAATTTTGGCTACTTATATATGTGTTTGTTTTGGTTTATTACAGTTATAGCATACCTACACATCTTTTTTTAATGCTCCATCTGAACAACTGAAATGAGACTGAAGACTTCACTTCTAAAGGAACCAAAACATATCCTTTGTCTCAGAACAACCATAGAACAGCATGTTAATTCCTAACAGACTCTTTTCCAGAAAGGATTTCTTTATCATAGCTGTCATAGTAAAATATTTGTAAATTGCACATGCGTGTGTTTGTTTCTTTTCTTCACCTTACCATTCAGTGCAGCCTTTAAGGGCAACATTTTAAGAAACATTGAACACTCTTAGAGTAATACCTTCCCTTCAGAAGCTATCAATGCTTTACTAGAAAGTTTTGAGGTTTTCTTTCCCTTCTTACTTGTAGTGATAAGTTAAAAGCTTTCCCAGACAGTAAACAGGAGTAGTGATATATCTACTTGCTTGTAATAAGACATGCTTGTAGCAGATGTAAACAAAATAGTAATTTTCCTACTAATAAATCAGATACGTCAACAATTTATATATGATGTGGTGTTAATAAATTTGAATGATAGTTGGGTGTTTTGCACTTGCATTGTGCACTAAGACCCTTCTAGAGGTGTAACCCAACATTTCAGCTATGTTTCTATAAGTATACATCATTGCAATAATTATATTTTTACATGATAGTTTGCTTTAATTTTTGCTGAATTTCTACCTGCTCTTTTCTTGACATGAAAGAGAAAAAAAAAGAATAATTTTTTTATATAAAACATTCCATGTAATCTTATTAAAATAATCTTTCTGTACTGTTCCTTCAGCTTTGTATAGCCTAGATGAGATATTCTATAAGCTTATTTTTAATAATTAAAATTTTCGGACTTCCTTAATTTAATTGAACATAAGGAATTAGTTAGCTGTGTGGGATGGACTACAGCTGACGAGCTATATTCCTGCAGTGATGATCACCAAATTATGAAATGGAACCTTTTAACTAGTGAGACTACTCGAGTAGTGAAACTTCCAGATGATATTTATCCCATAGATCTTCACTGGTTTCCCAGAAGTATAGGTGGGAAGAAGCAGTCCCACGCTGAGAGCTTTGTTCTAACAAGTTCTGATGGTAAGTCGATTTAAAGTAGTTATACTTTCATGCCACATTGTGCTTATGTCACTCAAATACATGAGAAATTATTTGCAGTTAAATAGCCTGCAATAAAGCAACTTCAAATACCTATATACCAGTTGCACTGGTGTACAATTAATAATTGCTTCAAATTTAACACATTGTATCACTGTAATTTCCTCCCATACATTATCAAACATACGTCTGACAACAGATACGTAATTTTTTATGTAAGGGAAATTTCTACCATCTTTTTTTCAATTTCATAACCCAGTAGCTTTAACTATGTCTGTACTGCATGCCTACATAGATACCAGATCACTTGTAGTTATGAAAACTGATGACCAAGTTACTGAAATTGCTTAACCATGATGTTTGATATCAATGTCATCCATTTTATGCACATTACAAGAGTATATCTCGTTTCTGGCTTCTGTGGAGTCTTGAGTATCCCTCTGAAGCACCTAGTTCTGGCCATTGTTTGAGACTTAGGACTAGTATATATGTCCACTATACTGGCAGCTGTGTGTGTGTATATATATATGTATATCCCATATGCTGCTATTTGTCCCATATACCAGTGTACTAAGACTAGACTGTATGATCCAATATAGTAGTTGCTGTATTCCAGTGTAGGGATTCTGTGTTGTGGAAGGGAGGTGGGAGCAAGGAGGTTTGATGATTCCTTGGGGGTTTTTTCCCCTCCTTCCCAAAGAGACCAGGAGTTGATTTTGCCCGACTTGCACACAATTTTTCTTTCTGCATGAAGGCAGATGTAGTCATATCCCCAGTTCCATGAAGAAATCTTAGGTAACTGGTTTTGTTATTATTTTACATTTATTGTGAAGCAGTCCATACTGTTCAGGTCAGAGTTTGTCTCCTTAGTGCTATAATGTGGATTATGTTCCACAGGAACAGGAAATTCCATCAGGAATTTTCTGTGCAACTTTTCCCCTTTGTTTTTTACCCTCCTCCCTTTTCTTTAAGGAAAAACATTTGGAGTCTCTTCTTCTTGATCTAATTCTTTGTCTGAACAAAGTATGAAAAACAATGGTAAAAATACATTTCCTTAACTCCCCTCCTTTTATTTCTGTTACAAAGAGCCTACCATGTGGAAACACTGTAGCTCTGATAAGAATGTTTCTTCCTGAATCTACCAGTTTTAAAAAGGGGTTGATCTTTTATCAAATCTGCTGGTTTATGTTGACCTTTGTGAATGATTTCTGATACTTTCATATGTTACATCCAAGAACTTGGCATGCAGGTGACTTAGAAGAGCTGTATGATTCGCTTGCAGAAGCTGGACAGTCCTTATGCCAATCCTAACTTTTTATACTTTTGTGTTTTACTCAATTGATAATGCTGTTGAAGGTTCCAGAATAAGTAAATTAAATAATCCCGCTGGTAGTAGTAATTATGTGCCACAAAGAAGCAGATTGCATCAACATACTAAACTTGGTTTGTATTCTTTTGTCAGCAGTCAAAGATCTTGGTGGTAAAGCTGTATTTCTACATAAATGGTAGTGATGGGAGTTTCTCAGTGCTGAACTCAAAGCAGTATGTTGCTCTAAATCTCTGCCAGCTTTTTCAGGCAGAACAGATCATGGTCAATTGTTATAGAGAGTTTCCATCAGGATAATAATGGCCATCTGCCCATGACCCTGTTGAAAGCTTTCACAGGGACCTATTGATAGTTTTAATGGGACTTATGGGTAATTTCCAGCTAACTTCTGCCCATGTTTTGGCCAGAACCTTGAATTTTGTGGGTCTAGTATGTTTTCTTTGGTGAGGGGAACTTATTGTAGGCTTTTGGCTAGCTTAAGAGTGAACTTGATTGGGAACAGAACATTTGTTACTGGGCATTAGCAGTCTGGAGCTGATGCATTCAGCACGGCTTTCTGTATGATGGAGAGAAGTAATACGTATTTGAAGAAGGTAAAGGAAATTCATTCCTTGCATGAAATGTTGGTGATTTCTCTGACTTTTGGCAATAGTTGTACTTAAAAATTAGGAGGGCTGAGAGTTCACTTCAGAGTGGAGGCCAAGATTTCTTCAAGACGTTCAGTACTTCCTAAGGAATAAATGCATTAAATTTATGGAACAAAAGCAGGGCATCTTTTAGTCAGTGTCTGAAGGCTGGCTCCCTATAGCTTCCTAGATGTACGTGGGGAGGGCAGATGAGAAGTTTGACCAAGTAGAGTTGTAATTTTTGCAAAACTTGGTGCTGAATTTTACTATGAATTTTAGGCAGCTGGGTCTAATGAAGTATATTGCTGGTAGAGCTCTTAAGGTGGAAATGGAAGCTTTTGTGAAAGCTGAAAGGAAGGTTCATTTTTATTAATATTTGCATACATTGTAGTATTATGTTTTTTGGGGGGCAGAGTTTACTTAAAGATGTTCTTCAGAAAGTCAATCAACAATCAGTATTAACAGAGCTGATTTCTACGAGATTTGTATTCTTTTGCTTCTAATGATAAACATGGGATCGAGGGATTTTTGGTAGGTCAGCCAGTGCTCTTAATTCCGTGCTTTCCTCCTTTCTTTTTGTTTCTCAGTTTTCACATTTGTATTTCTAATATCCTGTTTCTGTTCACTTCTAAATTGTATGTGTAAATAGTGAGCAAAAGAGCAACTGTAGTAAGTCAGATCTTCTGTTAATTTATTCAGTCAATTTTTCAGAGTTATTAAAATAATATGCTAATTTTTCATGTTCTGCTTGAATAACATTTTGACAGAGGTTTTTGCAGCTTAGCAGATGATTTTTCTTGCTGCGTAAGATTTTAGTTATGTGTGACCAACAAATTCTAAACCAATCCCTTAGCGTTGATCTGTGTTTTCCTCAGTAATACTTTTGTGTTCATTTGCTTATAACTGTTATCAAATTTTTTTTGTCTAACCTAAAGTTATCATTTGAGGAGTCTAGCAAATGTTGAAGTACTTTATAAAGATTTCAGCTACAAGACACAGTGAAAGGAAGATCAGGGAAAATGCTGTCTCCTCCATAACAGTAAAAGAAAAAAAATTAAAGATTACTGAATGAGAAAAAAATTCTGTGAAACATGTAATGATCGTGTAGTTATATCTCTGTTAGAATGCACTTGAGAGTCTATCAATTCTATCATTGTCCAGCTTTTGGAGATCAGCTTGTTTAACTTTCACTTTCTTTTAATGCAGCTGTTTCTTGCTTGCATGCAGCATAAACTGTTATGGCTATCTTTGCCAACTTGATTGCAGAAGGGTTTTTTATTTTTTTAATTTTTTTTCTGTTTTACAAATGTGTAGGCCCTTCAAATTGTCCAGTTCTCAGCACATCCCTATGACCTATCATCTTAATGGTGATGTAGCTGGGATAGGTATTGTCTGACCAAAGTCTGCAATCCACTAACTTCCCCCTTTCCCAAGACAACACATCCTTTAGTTCTTCAAGCCAGTCCCGTGATCGGTCATTAGATAATTTTGTATTGTTCAGTGAGTGGAGTTTGTATTCAGCCCTTGCATTCCCTCTGGACATCTGGGGGGTTTATTGCTATTCCTGTCATTAATCTGAATGCTACTTTTTGCTAGCATAGCACAGTGCTATGTAGAACTGAGCTTTGCTGGATGAATTGCTATTGAAACTAAACCCTTTTTGGTTGTTACAGAGCAGTAGATACTCTGTGGTAGGAAGATAACATGCGATATTGCAGAAGGAAGATAGAATGTAATTTCTGTTTAAGTGACCAGAGTAAATCTCAATTTGTTTATATGTTTATAGACTGCTAAATGTAAACAAAACTGGATGAAGAAACTTTTTTTTTTCCTTGAAGTTCTGTTTCCCTAAGAAAATGAGACATCCGTGACTGGTGTTGTAGAGGGACTGGCTGGCAGGTAATCAGTGACTTTGGAGCTCCTTGATGGGTTTTATGGAACGAGGCAGCTATGTGATGGAAAATGCCCTCTGCGGAGTGGGCTGCAGACATTTCACACAGGGAGGAGTTGTTATGCCTGCCCTCACTGAAGGGAACCACTTAGCTGGGGTCCCTTCTTAGGCAGTAGGGAGTCCAGCAACACAGGTTCACTTGGTTTGCTCTTATTTGTGGAATGAGTTTTGCCATAATTAGTTAATAAATCACAAAACCTGAGATCTTAGCACTTTCAATAAGGGAACTTATCTTGCAAAGATTTTTTTTTTTTTTTGCGTATGCAAGCAGATTTTTGCATTGTAAAAGTGCATGAAGAAGTTTTGTTGCTTATTTGCTATTTTCTAAAAACCTTACATTTAAAATTCTGTTCAATTGTTGCTTATATAGTATGCCTTATGTGTAAAGCCTGCAATTTTCCTGCAACAGCTAATTCATCTCTGTGATAAGGATTCCTGGAAATTTGCTGAATCCAATGGAAATGGATTATAATGTCTTTACAGGGTTGCATTAATTCCTGGTTGAACTCCAGATGTTTGTGAAATTAGAGTAAATGTAAATTTAATCCTCTTGGGTTTTCTTCTGAGTTGCATCTCTTGTGGAATATTGGTTTTTTACTTCCTACTTCCATTGATCTTGTTGCTGCTTTTTTACAAAAATAAAGAATATATTTAGCTTTAAACTGCTCATTAAGCACAAATGATAAGTGATTAGACCTATTTTTTCAACTTTTTATGTTATTGATAATTTTACATGAGGTCAACATTTAAGAGTCTATGAAAAGTAATGAACAAAACATACATGTTATATATTCTGTATTTGAATAGGCTGCTAATCTCCCACTTGAAATTCCTCCAAAACTGGAGAGTCACTTTAAGATTGAGGACAGCTTCTGGCTTCAGTACTTAATAAAAATAAAGGAATGGTATTGTACAAATCTGAGATATAAAGCAAGATTCAGTTGAATCACTTCTATGTGCTCCAAGCATACAGCTAAAATTTTCCCTTTCTTAATTTTGTATAAGGCAGTAAGTTCTAACTGGAAAGCCTCTGCTACCTCAGTGTTAAGTTGAAGAACAGAAGGCAGAGAAATCCATTGAAACATTGCTTTTGGAGCAGCCTCTATGTGCAAATGCAGTGAAAAAAGCAGTGTTTGAGTCACATCATTTGACTGTCATCAGTTGTAAATTCATATGTTAGAAAAATAAAGAAGTTGCAGAAGTAATGATGATATCCATGAAAACTTGATTTGGTCCTGTTCTGCATAAGTATTCTTACACAGTTTTTAAATGCATGATCACGTTTTTTCCAGATGCGTTGTATCTTAGTGCCTAAGGTGGACCTGCTTTTTTGTGAAACTGTATTCTTTCCTGCTAGGCTACAATTTGCTATGTTTCACTATTTTAAAAATACCTTGTGAAAGAAGTAAGAGCTTGTGGAGTGGGAAAAGATGCAAAAGATTGGTAAACGATTTGAATGTTTCCCGGTATGACAGGATTTTATCCTGTACTCTGTGACATGGCCCATTGTTTTCCCGATAATGTGACCTACCGGGAGTATTCAGTTGCTTGTCAACTGTCTGTCTGTTCTTTCGTTTTAATTTATTTTTTTCTGTGTCGAGGGGTTTGCTTACAGAAGTATTGAGGTCTCACGGATTCTACTTAGGTCAGTGGAAGCTATTGTTTCACTATATAAAATGCCATAGAATTCTTTGCAGCCTTAAAAAAGTATTTCTGAATGTTTCAGATCGGATACTGAAAGTTGATGGATGCCATTGAGTTAGATCTCTGTGTATGTTAGCTTTTTTTTTTTTTTAAAGGAAATTAATGAAATATGTTCATAATGGCTATGAAGAGCTCAGCCACTTAATGATGAACAGATGATGGCATGAGAGTATTCACAGTCCTATGATCAGAATGGGCTTAAGTATTCTGCAATGAAAAAGATCTTGGCTACAGATTGAACAAGTACAGTATGCATTGAAAAAGACAGGTGATCAGAAAATAAAACATGGTTTTTAATGTCTTATTTTAAAAACAGAAAAGGCCATTTTCACAATTTAGTTGGAGAAAATAGCATTTACCTATTGAATTCCTGTGCATCCAGTTATTGCTTATACACAAAAAATGAGAATATCAGACCTGAGAGATGTTCTATAAAATAACTGATGCATTAATTACATAAAATATATTTTATAGTTGTAAAATAACATAATGCATTAAATGTAGAATACTAGTTTTGAAAATTTTAGGAAACCAGAAGTTAACTGAATGAGGAAGAAGTGGTCTTAGTAATAATATTAGTTCTGTGAATTCAGAAAAAAATGAGATTAACTAGCTGTTCACAGTACTCTAGTAGATATGAATATAAGTGATGAAGAAAAGCAAAAATGTATAGTTATGTATGATATTTAAAATGGTCTGTTCAAATAAACTGATTTATATAAATAATTCTTTTTCTTCACTGTTAATCTGATTCGGCTGGTCCTGTGTGGAGCCAGGAGTTGGACTCGATGATCCTTATGGGTCCCTTCCAACTCAGGGTATTCTATGATTCTATGAAAAAACCTTTTGCTTGGAGATCCTGCATTGACAGAGATTTGTCTGGATGATTGTGCCTTTTGGTTTATGTACTTAAAAGTAAAATGAAGACAAAGTAGGATTGTATTAATTTGAATGATACTACAGAGAGCCCTGATGTGTGTTTCATGGTTATTTACCAACAGATCTACCAGAATGCTTTTTCTTTGGTTTTAGTCTGGCTTTGTTTGTTGTCGTTGGGGTATTTTTGTAGGTTTTATTTTTATTAAATTGAAGTGCAAAATAAAATGTGGGAAACCAGAACAAAATAAAAGTTGTTTCAAGCTTCTGGCAGTGCAGGCCACCTAAATTTTGCCCTCTTGGCTCCTGTGATTTGAATGTGCATTTCGTGCAGTGATGTCATGTGTTTTTACCTTCTAGGCAGTTCATAGTTAACTCTGTTATCACCTGCATACGCATACTGGTCTTGATAATGTGGTCCTTTACTGAAATAGTCAGGTATTTATTTTCCAGTTCTGGCTCATCAGGCATGGGATTTTTTTGTAATTTGTATGCCCAAACAGGACATTATTAAGGGAAAAATTATCCCATCGTAAGTGATGGAACATTTGCACACACTTAGCATGCAGTGACCAGTGGAAATTGCTTATAGTGGCTCACTGGCAGAATACATAAAATAATTTTAGAGTTTTGGTTTTAAAGTAGTTAATTTGAATCACCCAACTATTCTAAGCCATACATTTGTTCTGCCACATGTTTCCAAGTCCTCCTTTGTCTGCTCTTTGGTCCAGTTTAAATTTGATCTTCCTGGATTTAAGCAACATCCCTCATTTGGAAAGAAAGACTTCCTCATGCTTCTGTTGAAATCATTAATAGCTTTGTTTTTGGCTTCTGTGAATTTCCATAACAGCTCCATAATGCAAGCAGTAATACTTCCTCAGAGCAGCGCACTCACCGATGGTCAGATTGTTCTAGCTTTTCCATTATCCTTTTGGTGTTGAGTGATTTTTCAGATCTTTAAAAAAAACCCCAAAAACACAAAACCCACAAGGACTCTCTGGGGCTGCAGTGTGTAGACCTCTGTTTGTTAGCTTTCAGACAACGAAATAACATCGGGCAGTTGTGTCCCCAGAGAAACACGCAAACTTTAGAGGGACATAAGAAAAATGAATAGGCAAAACAAAGATTATACATACAAAAAAGAAAAAAACCAACCAAACAACAACACTGTAGCTAGTTTACAAGTAGTTTTTCTGCAAGAGCTCATTCGTTTGGGCTAATCATAGCTGTGAACAACATAATTGCATGTTTTGTTCTTTTTTCCTTGTTGTTGGTTTCTTGTCTTGTTTTGTGTGTGTATTTTTAACAGAAGATAACACCATTACAGTTGTAAATACCAATTCACAAAATTAGATATATTATTTGTATCTTGAACTTTTGTTTAGGGAAGTTTCACTTGATTTCAAAGTCAGGAAGAGTTGAGAAAAGCGTAGAAGCACATTGTGGAGCTGTGCTTGCAGGAAGGTGGAATTATGAAGGAACAGCACTGGTTACAGGTAAGCATTCTCAAAGTTATGAAGTGTTTTGAAAACTAAAAGAACAGAAGAGCTCTTTCAAAATAAAGCCTTTTGTTTTTTTAATATGCAAAGTTGACATGCCATGAAGAAATGTAAGGGTACAAAAATATAGCATAAAACAAAATTTATGAAAAGTGCTTTCAATAAAATGTGCAGAATGTTAGTACTTTGTTCTATGGGATAAATGCAACAGAATGTTTTGGAAAAATAATGTAATCCTTGACATATGTTCAGAAGATGTAATCCTAAATTTCATAGTTTATATAGTAGTTACATTGAATTTGAATGAATAAAACTGAGTCTATTAAGTGTTCACACACTGGGCTTGCTTGAAATTGTCATGAGAAGGGGGAAATGGAAACACAAAATCAACAATATAAATGAAGTTAGCTATAATAAGTTACTTATTTGTCTTCATTGTCACTGGGGTTATTATCACCTTGTTTAATATAAGTTAATTTTGCACTAATTGATTAATGCTGTTTTAGAAGAATGTTGTCTATTTTAATAGAAGATCTAGTAAAAACATTTATCTTTTTTAGTGATCCTGTTTATTAGATGTTCTATTTACTTGAAAGTAAATGTTTTTAATATCAGAGTGCTTAGATGGTTTTGTGGATGTTCTGTACTTCATAAAGGAGAATATTTGATTTTTTTTTCTTATCTGTAACAAAAAAGGTTGTTAAGTTGGTATATTTATATCCCTGCTCATGACATTTGGAATTTTTTTAGCCAGCAAAGTTTACTGAGGCCTCATGAGCATCTTGAATGTTCCTGTGCTTGTCTTTATTCATTATTAGGAGTGGTGTAGATCCAGCTGCAGTCTAATCCTCTTTATTGAGGCCAGGAGAGTGATCTCCCAGTGTCTGCATCTTACATGTCTTTTTGTCCTAAATCTTTTGGTAATTAGTTGCTTTTGGCATTTTTGTCAGAAACTTCTATCTTGATGTCAAGGGGAAGCTAATTAAATTTCCTGTGATAGACTTCTCCTTTGCGGGATTTCTGTTGGTGTCAGAATTTTCTGCAGCCTCCTGTTGATCTAGCACAGCTGATTTCTTTGGACAAATTCCAACTCAGTCCAGAAGTACTGAAGATAATTTTGGATTTGCTTGTTTCCAGACTCAGTCTGACTCTAAAATGCTGCTTCAAGGAACTCTGTCTGGCATGTTCCTCTGAATTCCCAGAGGGATAGAAATATTGTTCTTTTTAAAGACAGATTTGCCTCAGGAACTTCTCCAAAGAAAAAGTAAAAATCTCATTTCCCCTCCTCCCCCCTCCCCCTTTTTTTCCCTTTTTTTTTTTTTTGAAAGACTGCATGACACTTGTGGGGAGTATGGTAATTCATCACAATGTCCAGACAGTGTACTCTGAGAAGATCAACTACTCTTGTACCACAAATATACTTTGAGGAAGAGTGAATCATTGATGATACCATATCAGTTTAAAATATTCTTTATGGCTTTATTTTATGTGCACAAATAAGATTTTAAAAATTTTTGTTACACTTTTCAAACACTTAAAAGCTACATCGGCCAGATATAAAAACCTGAAATTTGGTAAGTTACTTCTGAATGGAAGAATGGCATTAAGTGTCCAGGTGCCCCTTTTTCCTCATGAATTGAATCTGGGAGGCCTAAATGAAGGCCCAGAGCTGTACGTTTTAAACATGATAGCACACTAGGAAATCTATGCTCTTAATGCATGCATAACTATGCTGTATAGTGTGTAAGAACTTAACTTTTAATAAGTAAACTAAGTGTCTCGGTAACACGCAGTTATGTTATAAAATTTAAGCCTTCCAGACAGAGCCTTCAGTTTATATTCAGTTTCACTATTTATCAACTGTGAAGTCTCCAGTTTAATACATAAAATCTGCTCCTACTCTCTTTGGACTGCTCAGAGGCTCATTTAATCAGTCTCTGGGCCATTGAACTGTAAATAGATGAAAAGCTGAATGCTAGCAATGCTGAATACAAAATACAGAACTTGGGATATTTAAAAAGTGATGGACTTTCTCTTCCCAGGAGCAGCTTCAGATAAGAAGACTATAGGGATTTTCAGGAGAGGAAGAGACTTGTTGATAATAGCAGAATAGCAGTCTTAAATATTTTTTCCTTAATATACTGTTTGCATATTAGGAAGACTACATAAGCAATATTTACGTGTTAGAAGACCTGGACTTAATTTAGCTCTAGTGTTTCCTAGATAAATACAAGTGCCATGTTTGTTAGATTTATTATTGCATTTAAGTTGATGATTTCTGGGATAACTTTACAGTTGGTGAAGATGGCCAAGTGAAAATCTGGTCTAAAAGTGGAATGCTGAGATCCACTCTAGCTCAGCAAGGTAAGTTAATTTTCTTAAAGTTCCATTAGAACTTTTTAATTTGGGGTATTATGAAATATATTTAAAGAAAAGATTCTAAATCTGGCAGTAATGGTTTGTTTAAGGATCTTGAAGCCTAGATAAGCTTAACCAAAATTAAATGTAAATCATAGTTAAGTACAGGGGAACTGGATTTTTAATAAGATTATTACCTTAAAAAATAAAAAATTACTCAAATTAGAAGTATTATTGTAACATCTTTAGACAATAGTTTCAGTTCCATCCTAAGGATTCTGGAGAGGCTAAAGAATTAAAAATTTAAATAAAATCCAGTTTTTAATACCAAGCCACAGACTCTCATGGTGAAACTGAAAAAAAAAAAAATCTCTAAAAGCATTGCAAGAATGCTTGAAAGATGCGAAGTGTGTGTAGGTTAGTTCCTCTGAACTTTAATACTCTTAACAGCCCTTGGTTACGGGGTTAAATAAATAGATGAACCACTTTAGTATATGCAAGCAGTCCTACTGAAGTGAAATGATCCCTGTGCTTAAGTTCTTTGTTGAACTGGGGCCTTGAGGACCTAACCTTGATCTTGGCTTTGCAACTACAGTTTTATGCATAATAGAGCATTCCAGTTATTTTTATTTAAGTCAATTTAAAATCACATTATTGTAAAGTGCAACGGTATAAGTTGCAAATACATATTTATACAAATGATGCTTGATATTTTTAAATGCTATTTTTATAATGATAATTTCTAACTTTTTTGTACTATTTCAGTGAAGATACTGGGCTAGATTTTGTTTTTCAGACTTCATACATTGAGATCATGTGACCTTTTGACATTTTTTAAGAAACCACATGCACCTGGGGTTGGGTTAAATGTCAGACCCTTATCTCTTTCTAAAACAAATTATCTAAATTCTTTCAACCTGTTGAAGGCATTTTAACCACAGGAGTGAATGTAAAATGTATTTCAATTCTGTTAAGGAAGTTCATATTCAGATGTAATGTTTTTTCATGCTTACAATGTAAAAAGATAAGCTAACTGAACTATAATTTTTGAAAAAAAAAAAAGATGAAGCACACACTCTTCACTATTTCTCAGTTGATAAGTTTCGAGCTCTTTTATGTTTAACTGCTTATCTGAGGTTCGATGAAGCTTATGAAGAGACACGTTCTAGTTTGAAATATGCAAGCTGAATTTTTATTGATATCTTAGAGTTTCTGTACAGTATAAATGTACAGTGGAGTCCCCATGGAATAAGTGTCATCTTGTATTTGTGTTTTAAGATAAGATCCTGTGAGGCTCAGAAACCCTTTAAACTTTAATTTTATAGGATCAGATTCCGACAAAAACCACTCTGTAAGCTACTGACATACTTGGGATCAGGATAGGATTCTGTAGAAATTGTTGTGTTTGAGAGGTATATCATGTTTGAGGTAATTTTTCACTTCCTTTATCATCTCCTTGAGAAATGAAAGGATTCCCATTGCTAACATTCTTTCTACTCATTCCACTCTTTGTATTAGAAATAAATTTTCAGGCTCTTATCTTTGGATAATGGTCCACATGCCTATTCTATCTGTGGATTTTTATTCACTACAAAAACATGAACATAAATTTTTCCCTTTTTTAGCTTTTTCAGTACTTATATGGAGTGCTCTGGCTGCATGTCCTTCCATCATGCTAATGTATGGAATAAAGTTAGTGTGACCCCATAGCCTCTACTGCTTTCAGCCTCAAGCTGTAGTGTGTTGCTTTTATGACTGCGTTGTTCTTTGAGCCTGATCTCAGTTCTTCATCCTTGGATTATCTTAATATTCTTCCTTTTGTTCCTCCTTTTCCTTATACTGAAAGCTTTTTAAAAAAATACTGTGTTTGCAATCTTTCGGGCTTCCAGGTGACACAGTGCACTGATACATTTTGATGAGGTAATTTTTTTTCATGGATCTCCTTGGTATATGTTAACCCACATTATTATGCTTAAAGCAAGATTTCTCTGAGATGTATACATTGCAGCATGACACTGTGCTCAAAGTGTCTGTGTTCTTTTGGAGAGAGCCACAGAATTGTGAAGAGTAGGATGTATAAAGTATTGAAGGTCCACATGTGAAAGAAAAGATGGCTCTGCCAGCACCAATTTGAAGTCTGTAGTGTCAGTGGTGCCACCTGCACCAAGTCCTTCGCAGGCCAAACACCTGGTTAGCAGGACCAGTGCTGAGTCCACAGTTGCATAGCCTCTCTGGAAATGTCTGTCTAAAATTGCTACTGCTGAGGTTCACAAACCACTGACTCTCTAACCCTCAAAGTCTTCTGCGGAGTGAAAGGTATCAGTCAAGCTGAAAATTAATTAGAATGCAGGTGCACCTTCCTCACAACAATCGAGATTACTCTGCAGTGCCACTTCTTTAGCTTGTCCCACAAGCGAAGCTGACAGCTTTGCTGATAACTTTACCTCAAGATCTGAGACTCTTCAGGGCAGGCAGGCAGGCAAGCCTCATGGATCCACCCTAAGTGTTTAATTGCTAAAGCACCTGCTTCCATCCTGGTAATTATTCTGGTGTCGCTAGTTCCAGTCGAGACAAGAGTAATGCCTTGCAGGAAAGTCATATTGTAGGTCCGCAGGATGACTTTGTCTCTTGTGCTGTGAAAACTTACTTTCTTTAAGAGCATTTGATGAAGGACATCACCACAACCTTTATGAAAATACACATGCATTGTGCAGACCAAGTCAGTGCTCTCCACGTGCTTTTTGATTCTCGGTGAAGCCATGACTTTCCATTATAAAAGAATATGGCACTTATTTAGTGTTGAAACATCATTATCCACAGACCTATTGTTTCTGTGCCACACATTCCACCAGTTTACCTCAGATGGATTTTGAATTCTTCAGGTGCTTTCTGTCACCTTTCTTTCAAATTGAATTTGTTATCTAGTATTCTTAAGACCGTGTCTTTCTTGAGTACTTATCTTTTGGTCCTGCTGACTTTCTGATGGGCTTCCAGTGACTAGTACGCTGAGTAAGCACCAAGGAATAATCTGAATAATTGGCGTATAGGTTGCCTTTTTGGTTAACGGAAGCAAATTCACAACAGTTGCAATGTGAACAGTTTAATTACAACATGATTATTGTGAAGTGGAACTTACTTTTTAAGGGACAACTGTATTCCAAATCCCATTTTTTGTACGGCCACAGAGAGACATAAAATGGTCCGAATTAATGTTTCTACTCCTGTGAAAGTAAATTAAAGCCTCGTGCAGACTTACTGTTGTGATTACCGACATATCTGCTGTGGCTGCTTTATCATGCCTGCACTCAACTCTAGCTCTTTCTCTGCCGTATACATTGATGACGGGAATGATTCCTTGGGGATTAACGTCTGCTAGTAGAGCACTGAGATGTGAGAAGCCCACCCTGTATGCTTAGTGCTGATGTTCCTTCTTCAGATCTACCCTCAGTCCACCTTTTCTGCTTTTCTCACTTTTTTTTCTCGGAGAGTTTTGTTTTTTTTTTTCCTGAAACTGTTTATCACCAATGCAATTCACTGCAGTTTGCCTGTTCTGCTGAATTTTTCTTTCCATGGCAATGCAATGTGTTGGCAGTCTTTCCCAACCAAGTTCTTGTTAAGTGCAGAAGGAAATGAGTTAACTTAGCTCCTGCTGTTAAGCCCTGGAAATTGTGGTTAAGTAGTCAGCCATCATAAAAAAGTTAAACATTTGGTTTAAATATAAAAGTCTTCTGATTGTTAAATCAGCATTAGAGCAGGACAAAAATTAGTTTATTTAGAATTTCTGTACAGCTGGTGACAGAATTTATGTCATTTTCAACATAAATTGCTGCCAGTAGGAAAATAGCTAGTGCCAGATTTACTTAATATATGTTGTATGTTTCTGTGAGTTGTCTCCTATAATGGTTGACGAGTTAAAAAAAATTACATCATTCTGTATTTCTAAGTAACATAAAATAAATGCCTTCCTAAAAGAAAACATACAAAGTACGAAAATGTACAGGAGTAATGACACCAGGTCTCAGTTTAGAGTTTGAATATTTGGAAACTCCAGTCAAGTTCAGTGTGCTGAATTGATGTGGCCGTAATAAAATAATCTTTTTGTTTGGAGAGAAAATTTGAAAGCTTAAGTGGTAAGATATTAGACAACGTTAGGACAGTTGATATAGCAGTTCAATCACTTAAGTACCCAAATGTCATAAAAATATTCCCCTAAAAGAATATTCCTGAGTAATTTTTTGAAATGGAACTTAATATGCCAAAAGCATCCTTGAAAATTTTACCCTGTAAGAGCATTTCTTAAGCCTTGTGGGGGTTTTTTTATTACAATAAATGATAGATGTACCCAAAAAATAGTTTATTTGCTAATTTTTAATTAATTTGATCAATTTTATAGTTAGTTATCAGCTGAAATATGCATGATTCCTTAAGAAGTGCATATCTCTGAGAATTTAGGAGAATTTCTTTCCATTTTCCATTTCTAAAATTATGAAATTGTCAAATCCTGACATTTAGGTTGTAACAGTTGTTCTTATTTCTCAAACAGAACTTTTGGGGTATGATTCAGTTGTGTTAATGTACGTGTGCCATTAGTGCCATTTGGGGTTCATTGGGCTGTTCCGCCTAACCTCCAAAGCTGTTCCAGAAGGAGATGGGTCTCGTTCACATCCTGTGTTGTATCTGTAAGCCCCACACGGGTATCTTAGAGTACCCTAGGTGCATTGCATCACTGAGGTGCTTGTTTTTAGACAATTGAATCATGTCTTCAAAGGCCTCATTTCTGCCAGTGAGAATATTAAGTCCCTTAGAGAAAAACAGATGCCTGAAATAAGCCTTCTCCTTCTGAATTCAGAAGATAGAGAAGCAAGTTTTACAAAAAGCAAAGAGAATGGTCTGACAGGGACTTGTTATCTATTTGCAGTTTCATATGCATTGTTTCCATGTCTTGTAATATTGAGACTACGTTGAAACTTGCTGTCCATTGCTACAGGGCTTTTGCTGTGCTAGAAATAAATGCTTGGACATGCTCTTAATTTACTTAGTTTTATTTGCAAGGAATCAAGTAGCATAATACTTTGATTCTTCTTCTTTAGGGGAGACTAATCCTGTCAAGTACTATGGAAAATATTTGCATAGTTGGCAAGTCGGATTCCCCCCCTCCCCACCCCGGATGCTTTTTCCATGTAATTTTTTGCTTTCTTCTGTTTTGAAAAAAAAAAAAAAGTAATTTGAAAACTGCAACATAACACATTTTTAAAACGGAAGTCAGCTTTATTCTAGATACATCATTCTTGAGTGTTCAATCTGCAAAAAAATGCTTTCAATTAGTTGGGAAAAATCTGTGAAGACTGCGGGCCACTCTTTATAGTTTTATTTGTTGTCATTTATTTTGTAAGTTGCTTGTGTATGGGAGGTTTGGGTTTTTATATGTACAGCGAAACAAAAATATGTTTTTTTGTTAGAGGCTTAATTATGGAGCCTAACCATCTTACAAAGAGTAATTTAGGTGCAATACAAAGCTTTTTGTACCCACGTTTGTGTTCAGTCTCACCATCGCAGGTGAAAAGAGTTATTTTCTGATGTCTGTTGATAAGTATTAGGATGACTGTTGTCATGTTGATTTCCTTCTCTTAAGTGACAGTTGTGAACAAAATTGCATCAGAGTATAAAAGATTAAGTAAATATAAAATGCAGCTATTACTGTTCGTATTAAAACCACAGTATTAAAATGATAGGTGGTGGCATGATGGGCTGTCCACCTGACTTACTGGGCTTACTTTGATATAAATATTTGTTGTTTTTAACTTAGGTATTGGTCAGCATCACAGGCAGTGCTCTCAACATTGGATTTAATTGTATTGTAGGTATTCTGGCAAACAAGCTTGTAGGGAGTAAACATGAAAAGGTTTTGTAGGTATTTGTAGGAAGTATCTACAAACCAAACAGGTAGTGAGAGAGAAGATCTGAAGATTTGAGAGCTGGGCATTGAAGGCTGACTGTGGAGTGATCAGCTGGGAAGAGTGAACATTTTAATACTGCATGAAAGATGCCATGATGCAGATAGACCTTAAAAGTAAATTGACCATGAAGGGCTTTGATATAATAGAGAAAATTGTACACACAGAAAGGGCAGCATAAATCTTTGCAGTGTCCCGGTTAACCAAGAGCCAGGGGATCAGTACGTCAAGGTATGTGAGAGGCACCTTAAAGATGAAAGGTGACCCAAAGGTGAGAAGGACAATGTCATCTTGTTTTGCTCAGCTATATCTTGGAATAAATTGGTCAGACTTTTTTTTTTTAATTTTTTTTATTTTAAGAGTGGGGAAACAATAACAATTGGGAGTATATAGATGAGGTCCAGTGAAGTTGAGGAAACAAAATTGTCTACTTATGAAGATGATTTGACTGAAAAAGAAATCTTATAATAGATGAAGAAACCTGGTGATTTTAATTCTTCCAGAGGTGGTTTTAGAGAGAGCATGAAATGAAGAAGCAAGTGGTAAATATAGTCGGAGTCTGCTGGGACAGACCTTGCAATAAAATGGGTAGGTCTTAAGTGATGCATTGAAAAAAATGCTTGTGTGGTTTACACAAGTGAATTTGCCAGCACCTCACTATATTTTTATTTCCTTGAGGAGTGTTGAAAGGGTGCGCAGCATGAGCTGAAGTCTTCAGAGTTATCTTTTTGGGTTGTGTCTGTCTCTTACTGCTGGTCCTATGGCTGTCTAAAATGTGAAGTGAACCAGTAAACATGGCCAAAAGTGCAGTCAGACAAGTGGGGAGGACAAATGGTTGCCCCTAGTTTGGCTTTCTTCTGCTCCTGAATTTTTGATATATGATTTTAAGTAACAGGTTTGAAGTGGCTGTAGCAGTTTCTGCATAATTTGATCAGATAAGTCATAAGAAATGTGGTTTGTTTTCTTTCTTTCTACAGGAACACCAGTGTATTCAGTAGCCTGGGGACCTGACTCTGAAAAAGTTCTCTATACTTCAGGGAAGCATCTGATTATTAAACCTCTTCAGCCAAATGCTAAAGTTTTGCAGGTATCCTTAATTTATCATGGTTGTCTCACACTTCCATGTGAAAACTTTTTTCAGTTATCTAGTGTTTTGCCAAGCATAAAATGTTTGTGCTAAAATTTTCCATGCAACATGCGTACTGCCCCCCCCCCTTTTTTTTTTTTTAAGTTTTAGGTTTTTTGAGAATAAGGAGATGGTTCATTTCTCTAAAAAAATTTTGACAATTTCTGCTGCTGGATGTTGTTTGGGCAT
Organism: Grus americana; assembly: GCF_028858705.1. Taxonomy (NCBI): domain Eukaryota; kingdom Metazoa; phylum Chordata; class Aves; order Gruiformes; family Gruidae; genus Grus; species Grus americana. The sequence continues at coordinate 26,651,004 of NC_072860.1, forward strand.
GTGATTAGGCATTTCCCTTTTCGTAAATAAAGAAAAAGCAAAAAGATACAGAAGTCTTTCCCTTTTCATTTGTTACGAAAAGGCGGAAAGACACAGAAGTGATTGTTTAAAACATGCTTTTAGTGCAGATTGTTATGCTTTCATTCTGCCTTGTTCAGGCCAGATTTAATGTATTTTTCTGTAGAAGAGATGACACCTGTATATTTGTACTGTTGGAAAACCTGATCTTCATTGGAGTGTATGAATGTAATAAATGATGAATGATAAATATTAAAAATAGAAGTTGTCAGACTTGTTGCATCTATATTTAATTTATTTTTTTCCATTTCAGTGGAAAGCCCATGATGGACTTATTTTAAAAACTGACTGGAACTCAGTTAATGATCTTATTCTTTCTGCAGGTGAAGATTGTAAATATAAGGTGTGTACTGGTTAACTTTTTAGGGGAAACTAAATAACCAAAAAAAAAAATAGGCATTCTGATGTTTTCCAATTTTAATAATATTGGAAGCTAAATTTAAATGAGAAGTCTCTCAGTTTTCAAGAAAAACTTGTTGCCCTGAGTTGTATTATTTGTAAATACATCTCACTCTGGTAGCATAAAATTAGAAATGTTTAAAAAAAAAAAAAAAAGGTAAAATGCAAGTGAAACAAACTCCGAAAGGAAAACATGTAGAAATATAGAAATGATTGCTTGGAATAGTATTAGCTATGACATATACTGAAAAAGGTAATGACATATAAAATTAGAGGAGATAAAGCCACTGTTTTCTTTTACAGGAGCATTAGTGAATCCCTTAGGAAATTTTTTTATTAGAATATTCTGTATCGAAAATGGAAGGCACATATTGTGTTTCTTCCCTTAAGTAGGAACTTATTTTTAATTGTATCATATGTTGGATCTATCATTCCCGAAGTGTCTAATGGCTGTAATAAAAACGTACACAATTAAGAAATAAAAAATATAAATATCAAAGTGTTAAAATCAATTGACTTCACTCTGTGAATTGGCTTCCTGGTATTCTGTTGGCTTCAATCAGTGAGAAAATCTCTTTGGTCTGGAAATTTGCAGAAGTGCCTCGCATTGTTGGGAAATGAGTGTAAATAGAATAAACCTTGTGGTTAATTATAGACTTACAGTAATTTGCAGGAAACAAAACTCATTAGTTCAAAATATTTTATACAGAATAATGTAACATTTGCCGTAGCAGAAAAGCAAAGTCTATTTCATTAAACACACCAATATTGATTAGGAACAACCTTTACTGAAAAGTGCCCTATAATATATATATGATTTTTCTAGTCACACAAAAAAGCACTGAAATAACTTAGAGTATATTTCTGCAACTTTGTAACCATGAAGGAAAATGATAGCTCTAGAATTAGTAAAGGTACGCCCAAATTATGTTCATACAGATATATATTTTTTTTTTTTTTTAAAGGTTTGGGATAGTTATGGACGTCTACTGTACAGCTCACAGCCCCATGAATATCCTATAACATCTGTTGCCTGGGCTGCAGATGGAGAATTATTTGCTGTGGGGTCTTTTCATACGTTGCGTCTATGCGATAAAACTGGGGTAAGTAACAACTCCGAGAACCAGCAGATGTGGAATTGTACAAATTTATTGATAATACAGTAAATAATCCTGAGGATGTACATGTACAGGTGGGCATTTTTATTAACAAAAACTAATTACGACTTCCAGCGCCTTTCTACTGGGTGCGTCTGACTAAGCTATTGCCTTCTTGATCTGCTTAGCTTCACTTCTAAATATGTTTTGGGTTGGATAAAATTTTTTATAATGTTTTTGACTTTCAGGACATTAAATTTTTCTGTGCATTTTTTTACCTTTTTTCCTTAAAAACGAGTTTACAAGCATCTCTTGTAATGCAATCGTAAAATGCAGTTATTAACCCTAAAAAGCAAGGAGTGTATAACAATAACCTATCTTTAAAAAGGAGGTAGAAGAACAATGTCCTGTGCTTTTATTAGTTAACTTTTTTTTCCTTAAAAAATACTAAGAGTTGACACATTTATATTAGTATAATTACATCTGTGTTGGACTACATTATGTAATGTATATTGATTTAAACAATCAGACTAGCCATTAGTATTTTCTTCTCAAAACAGCACTTTAAACCGTGCCCTCTTCTTCCACAACCGCTTTCCATCTCCTTTCTGTGTATTGGGATCACTGACCTGTATCAGCAAGTGACAAACTGAAATAAATATACTCTTGTGTGAATGAGGCCAACAATTTAAATTGTGTTTTGCACTCAGTATAGATTTATGCTTAAATGTGGCAAAGACTGGTGCAGCGGAAAAGGAAGAAAACTACTAGATTTCTTTTTCTGCTGTCATATATGCTGTTTTGTAGCACATCGCTTTTGTTTCTGATCCCCAGGGCCTTACTATTTTTCCTGCTAGTTATTATGTAATATAATTTACTATAAGTATGGTTCCAGCTCATGCAAGCTGAAAACCAGTAATTTTTTAATCAGTGTTTAATATTTAACAGGCTTGTGGACTTTGTTTGAAATTTTAATGTGGATAGGTTTTTTTTTTTTTTTTCATAAAATTAAGGGTTCTTTTACCTGGTTTATTACTCTCCTCTTAAAGAAACAAAGACACATACAGTAGCTAGTGCCAGATGCTTTTGTCTGTTTAGCAGCTAGCAGCGATAATTTATTATCTTCAAAAGTCATGATTTTTCATGAAAGTTTCTCTCCTGACATTAAATGTAAATAGTTACTAAAGAACTACCTTTGCCAGTATTGAGGGGAAAGGAAGAATGATTCACATACCGCCAGAGTGATGGAGTTTGAAGAGAACCAGACCTGGCTTTTACTGGTCAACATAGACATTTTTATTATGTCTGATGTAATGGAGCTGTATTGGCAAATTGCTCCTCAGGGAGCCATCAGGCGATATATGTATCATTAACTCTTCTCTAGCATATGTGTTCAGTTTGGGGACATAATTAAATTAAATTCTGTTAGTGTATGTTCTTTTCTCCTTTTCTTTCTACCTGGATACTTTGTTCTAGCAGCTTCACATTAAAAAAGAAAACTACAATGATAATAGCAACTTTTAGACAATAGTAACTTTTATTTCTTCATTTAAAAATCACTTTTGCTCTGATAGCCTTACATATATAAAAAAATTATTATGGCTACCCTATGGAATACTAAACAAATTATATTCAATGTTGGGATTTGTTGTCTGTGTTAGTGTCCATGATCATTAATCCTGCAGAGAGTGCTAAGATTAAAGTTAAAGCATATATATATATATATATATATATATATATATATAAAAAAAAAAAAAACCTATAAAAATGTAAAGGTGGATGTATTGATGGATAGACTTTAACCTTCCTGGTGTCCACAGCTTTTCAGAATCTAATCACTTGGATGGAGGGCAGTGCTTAAAAAGTTCATTTATGTAAGCTATTTCCTGTGCCTCTGCATGCTTCCCTTGACATTACTGATCAGGTCAAAATATTTACACAGTAAGAGATGGTAAGAATGACTGAAATTCACTGATTTCCTCCTTCCCCGCTCCACTCCCACATAAGTATCTTAGAAAATGGACCATACCCATCTGCTCCAAAGGCAGGTTGCTTTCCCAGTGCCTTGGAGAGCGTAGAAGGATAATTTTAAAGTGAAAACAGTGTGTTCAAATGAATCTTTTCAAAATTGCCAACGGAAGTTAGCAAAGATGGACATCAAATTTATATTTTTAATAATGCTGAATGTATTTATGCATTTGTTTTGGGGAGACCTTTTAGATTTTCTTCCATTAATGATTTACTTACCTTTAATGGGGATTGATCAGTTTTGATTTAATTTTTGGTTGTTGTTATTTTCCAAATTAATTGTGCTCTTCTTGTTGAACATTTTTTTTTCTGGTGATGTTTATCTACAGTCTGTTTTCATAAATAAATTGATGTTTGTTTGACTGCTAAATCTTACCCTTTGATTTACTTTTATCTTGATTTCACCACTGTGCTTAGCAAATGCTTTGTAATGAAAGCAGTTCTCTGCATAAATCTGTAAGTTGATGTTTTTAAATGATTATGTACATTCTACAAACTTTCTGTTTTATTACAGAACAAATTATGGCCACTTTACTAGTCTGGTAGTTTGCATATTTGACTGACTCTGTTATATGTGGCTGTTTATATTCCGTGGCTTGCTCCATGGAATGTCTAATTTTGCTAGAAATTCTATAAAAAACATTTGGAAAACTTAAGAAAATTTAGGGAATATTCCCTAATATCTATAGAAAATAAAACATTCTACAAGTGTAACAACTACTCCTCACCCACCACCCCATTTAAAACTAGTGTGAGTACACTGCTATGGCTAAAAGATATTGAGCTCTGTGATAATGTGTTTGTTTCTATTTGGCTTTTTCTCACAAAGATACAGACTTGAACTTAATGAAAGTTGATTACATTAATTTGATGTCCAGAGTTGGTCAGATGTTAAATATTTAGCAGTGTTTGTCCTTTTTTCCTTATTTTTTCAAGTAGTGATAAATGAGGGAAAAAAGCATCTAAGAATTTTAAAACTACAATGTAGCAGATAACTACAGAGAAGCTTTCAAAATAATTTAAGTGTTTAGCATTAAAGCCACAATTTTCATTCAGGACAGTAAATTGTGTAACTATTGTAAAATGTACATTAGATATTAGATAAATATAAAAGAGAGAGCAAGATTTTGAAAGTGAATGTACACAGTGCATATTTTCATATTATTCTGACAGAGCTGAATTGTCCTAAACTAGAACACTCTGAAAACCCAAGCAAATCTGTTTTCTATAGAGTTACAATGAGCTTTGATCCCATTACATTTAGTTTTAGTCTTCTTTCACAGGGATATGCATTTGGCAGTGTAACAAAAATAAGGATGTTTTTCTGCGCTGTCTCTATTCATCTCCCTTTATTAACAGTTATGATCCTGAATTCTTTGTAGCTCAATAAAAGAAAAAATATTACAGATAGGTTTCCCATGGAGTTATGTTGTTGACCAATTCTTTCCAAGTTGGCGTATTTTAATTTATTGGAATTGGCTAATGTAACTTCTGGAAGAAAAGGAAAACATGTGGATCATCTATGGAAGTAATAATCTATTTAAAGAACTACATCAATGTTTCATTTTCTAAGGTTAAGAATTTATATGGGACAGTTTGCCATCCTATTTTTAGTTCTTAGGACTAATAATTCTGAGAATGTGTTTGGATTTCAGGAGATTTTTAGATATCCTCTCTTTGGCTTTGTTCTTCTAATATGCAGCTTAATACCTCACCTGGAGGTCATGGCTTAGTTCTTGATAATTCACACTAATTACTGGGGTCAAGTCCAACAAAAGTTTAAAGTGGCAATAGGATTCCCTCATAGTTCCGTACTTCAGTAGTTGTGTCAAGGATCCTTTCTCCTCTTCACATAAGTTGCTCTATATTCACACGTAGCTCTGGATTTCCTCACCTCTAGTTACACAGATTGTCTATGTAGAACATTTCATGGATTTCTGTAGGTAGAAATTGAAAGCTTAGTAAGTCTTTTTATTGTAAAATACCATATTTTATACTCAGTAAAATATCTAGGGGGAGTGTGGTGTATATAGATATATATGCATACGTATTTCCCATGAGCTTATTTCATATATGTGTCCATATTCAGGTGTTTCAAATGCACCTAGGTATGGATTTGCTTTGGATAATTGATGTTTATAATCTTGTAAGATCCAATTTGCCTTCCATTAAATCAGAAAATTACTATTAATTTTCTGATGAGAATCTTCTGCACAGTTTGTGCTGAAGTGTTGGTTTGTCACTCAGAAGTAGTGAGAGCTGATTGCCAGCTTTTAATGGGCATTCAGACTATAATATATTTTCAGATGTCAGCTACCTCTGCATTAATGTGAAATACCCTATGGGGCACAAGGAAAACTGAGCCTTCGCTTTAAAATAAATAATAAAAAAGAGGTCCTCAGTTTCGGAGGACCCGAAACTTTCTTTATCGGGCTTGGATGGGAGGCCGGTTCTAGCACACTTGTCTTAGTTTGTATCAATTGGGGCGTCAAAGAATGAGAGTGTGTATTTGCTGTTAGTCCAGTCTGCACACTCATTCCTAGGATGGATTGTGGGGGAGATTGCATGTTTTCTTTTCATAAAGAGGGCAAAATGATGGGCAAAGACTTCTATTAAAGTCAGTGGATTAGGTACACTGTGTAGATTCTGACATCATGGGGGAGGTTCAGCAGTATCAGCTTTAGTTCATCTTACGTTAGTATTCCCTGTTCAAAACTCCCCTTACTGGTAAACAGAGCCGAAACAGAGACCAGGAACAAGCAAGTGTCCTTTGCACAGCTCACGTCAGTATTACTCTTAAAATTTAAGAAAACACTCTTTCTTCGCTACATTTTTTTTCAAAACATTTATGCTGTGGTATTATGTGGATAACCATTCTTAATTTATTGCATTCAGTCCAGAAGTAATAACTAACGAGATCCTTCATATTGAGTCTTGGAGCATCAATATTGTACATGTGAAAGACTGTCCTTGTTCCTGGGACACAGAGTTCTCTGAATCTGCTTATTGAAATAATTTCACCGACATCTCAAGAGCCTACTTGGTTTCCATTTATGGAAGTCAGACAGTATTCAGTAACTACAGTACTTCATCTTTTTTACTACATTGTGCAATCGGAAAAGGGAAGCTTAGGTTATTGCTTTTATGTATTTATTTAATGAAACTTTTATAACTACTGTTTTTGTTCTTGAGAGAGTTTGTTGAATTAAATGAAAAATTAATTATGACACAGGAAAAGTATAAGCCAAACAGTAATACCAGAGTATAATATTGCAGCTAATGCTAGAACAGTGTTCATACAGTCCTTCATATAGTCATATACATACCCTTTTTTTTTAAACTCAGTGTATCTAGGAAATACATAGCAGCAATTTTGGTTTTTAAAAAATTGTTCCTATCTTACAAATGGAGAGCTAAATGATTTTTATTATAATATTTTGTGTACATGATAAATGTACCAGACATCTGCAGGGAGTATGATTCATTGAAGTGGTCTGAATTATACTGAGAGCTTTCAAAAATAACTGGAAAGTAAAACTTTGTAATTGCTTTATCTAACTTGTTTTTTTTAAAACAAGGTTATAATCTGGAAATATTTTACTGACTATTTCAACTACCTGGAAAAAAAAAAGACTTCTGGTTTAAAAAAAGACTTCTGGTTTAAAAAAAAAAAAAAAAAAAAAGGAGTTTTGGAAATGTATCCTCTCTGAGCTGCAGTGTATCTGCTGTGCATAAGAAAGCAGCACCAAAGCCACATTCTTCAAGCTCCTTAAACTGGTTCTTAGTTGATGGTTTGATTCCCCTTTATTATTCCTTCTGACTGATGGGTAGGTTCTTGATCTAAGGCAAATGACCTTAGAACAGCCTTGTCTGTTTGGGAGGATCCCAATATTCAGTTTTGAAATAGTACTTCTTCAAACTGTTCTCAGATAGATTACATCTGGCCAGCTGTGAAAAATATGTCTCAGACGTAGGACATGTAGAGCATTCTCTGAGTGTGCTTGTTACAATCATCCGTCCTACAACAAGTGCTTACTCATTTGCCGTATAAGGATGTCAGACATAGTTGAATATTATGCTCTTAATTACTATAGAGTGTTTCATACAGAATTCATTCTGTCGAGACAGAAGAGTAGGTTGTGGACTTTTCTCCAAAAATTGCAATTACCTCCTGCCTGCAGATCATACAGGCAGTGAATGGCGTGTTTGTGAGCCAAGAGGCAGGCAAGCCGAAGCCTTAAAATTGAGTGCTTGAATTTGGAAAGTCAGTCAGTGCTGACATTGTTTTTCACTCACCCTTACGCACGTAAGCAGTAAAAGAGCCTTAACTCAGTAGGTCATCTTACATAGTATTCTGCAAATCATTAGCACAACTGGGAGGTTGAATTTCATCCCATTGTGTTTCCTCGCTGTTGAATGTTTCAGTCTGACACCTTTATTTTACTGTAATTTTTGTGATTTTGTTTCGTTTTCATATCATATGACACAAAGTCATATGAAGACTTTGTGTGAAGGACTTAGTATTTCTTGGGTTTTATGCGTACTGCAAAAGAAATCAGAATATGAAATGTGTTAGAAACATTAGGTGTTTTCTTCCAGCTGTCTCTCCTTTGGTGTAATACGTATCCAAAAGTCATGAGAACCGAATGTCTACATTTAACTTCAGTCACATCTTTTTTCTTACTGATTTGCTTATTAAGATTCCAAATGCTTTTGAATATTCAGGTAGTTCTTCAATTGCTAAATGTTTTTCAAAATATTCTATTACACAGTTCTGAGGAGGCTATAGTTGAGATTTGCTTCTCATTTTAAAACCTGGTTTAATGTCTTCCTAACAGTTCATAAAAAAAGGTTATTTCATTTTTCGTCATCCACTTTCAGGGAAATGCTTGTTTGGAGATTTGGGATTTGTATGAACTGTATTTCTGAGGTAGAAAACAAGGGTCTTGGTCTCAAAATTTTTGTAGTTTTTGACAAGAATATGTTAATAAGGATCCAGCTAAACTTTAGAGGTATCTTGTACATAAGGCTGAGGGAATTTGAGAATAAAGTTTTTCACTGGAGGAAATTTAAATATTGAAAAGGAACAAAATTAGGTTTAGTACTAAATGTAAGCTTCTCTTGTAACCACATTCATGCTATGGGTCAGAAGGGAAAAAGCAAATGCCAGTTTTAATACTTCTTCCTCATTCTTTGTGCTGGGGCGATTTATGATTTTATTTTTTGCCATGCTAACAGAGAGAGTGAAATCAGAGAATGAAAGTAGGGGTGGGGGGGTTTCAAAGGATAAGAAATCATGTGCTGTTTCATTAAAGCTCATGCTCTGCATCCCCGTTGCACTGGAACAGGCGATTCCACGGTGCCACATGGGCAGGAGGGGGGGGCACTGTGCCCTGTGCAGGAGGCAGGCAAGGAATTAAAATGTTAAATGCAGCTTACACCCTGTTGCTAGAGAGTATAAAGCTCCTTTATCTTTTTTTTTTTTTTTAATTAAAAGCATCTTTTAGCAGCCAGCCCACAGTTCACGACTGGCTGTATGATCTCTGGTGTTATTTGCCTGAGGCTGGCTAGCTGTTGGGCAGAGCAGCGTGTCTCCTGGTCCCCAAAACCTACTGTGCTGCAGCCTTCCCGACACTGCTGCTTTCACAGCTTCCTGCTATCCCAATAATTTTGGGCCTCCATTTAAAAACCAACAAACCAAACTGAGAACTATATTTTAATAGATGTAGATGATGTAAACCAGTCATAGAAGGTGAAGGAAAATGTTAGCCGCAACACCACAGAAATGCGTTCTTTAGGTCCAAGTGAGCCTTTCCACCTTGCAAAATCCCATTAGCAGGAAAATGTACAGTGATGCCATTTTGCCAAGTGTTTGAATCTCTAGCTCCATAGGAAAGCAGATACCCTACTTATTTTGATAATAAGATTCTGAAATACAATTATTTGACCTGTGCCCCCATGACATTAAACTGTGATACTCCTCTGTGAGCACCTCTTAATTAGTCTAAAACGAACACAACGCACAGAGCTGTTGTTTCTGGTTCTCTCCAAAGCTAGGCCAGATGTCACAGCTTTGGTTGCAGTCATGTTTCAATGTTTTGTTGTTATTGCAAGCAGAGCAACTGGAAATTTTTAATACATCCTTCCCCTGTACAGAAACAACAGAGACTAGAGAAAAAGGTAGGCAAGGTGTATCTAGCTTCTTTTTTAGGTTAGGAGAACAGTACACAGGCATTGCTTTCAGAGCTTTTCTTAATCCACCAATGTCCCTTACATTGGAAGCACGGAGAGAAACAACACAAGAGCTTTGCAAATCTCTGTATACTGGGATAGGAGTGCCTTGTTTGTACTGACTGATTTTGCCTAGGCTTTGCTGTTTCTATACTCAGGAGCTGCTGTCACTGCGGCATAAACTGAATGCATCACACTTAAGACTGTAGCCCATTGCACCCCTGTAACCCAGTATAATTGTTTCTAAGTACGTTCACTTAATTTTTATGTAGTGCTTGTCTAGATTTATGAATGACTAAGTACACTTTAAATGTATTGTGGCTAGATAACTAGTGTACTTCAGACATTGTGACATGTTTTATTTCTGCCGTACCTGATGATTTTCCTTTTGGTATCCCTGTTTTTCAGGAGTCTGACTTAAGAAATCTGATCTCTTTGGTTTGCTTATTCAAGCTGTAAGAACAAGTTAGCTCATCAATGTTTCTTTAAAAATTATAACCCTGCAAATCTATCTATTACAATAAATCAATTCTAAAAAGTAAAAAAAAAAAAAAAAATTAAGAATTCTTTTCTCTTTTTCTGCAAGTGGTCTTATGCTTTAGAGAAGCCCAACACTGGCAGCATATTTAATATCGCTTGGTCTATTGATGGCACTCAACTAGCCGGAGCGTGTGGAAATGGACATGTCATTTTTGCCCATGTCGTGGAGCAGCGCTGGGAGTGGAAGAACTTTGAAATAACGTTAATTAAGAGGAGAACCATGGAGGTAATCGTCACAGTTCGGAGCTGTGCATTCTGATTACTAGCTTTCTGAGGCTTTTTTTAATGCAAAATTGGGAATTTTTAAACCACGACAAAACATTATCTTTTTTTTTTCCTCTGTGTATATACGACTGAAAACGTTTAAGATCATAAAATGACCAGAGTTAGCAAGTGGTGTAAATAATTATCAGTTGTACAGAAGATAAGATCTATGTAAACCAAACCGTACCACCAGACGGACCAGAATTATATGATTCAGAAGTACTTCATCCTCCAGAAAAATGCAAAGCTCATTTGAAGAGCATGTGAAATTAGCCGTGGGAGGCCACTTACAAGAGAGAGATAATTTCAAGTGTAATGAAAATGTTTATGCAGAAAACAATACAAATACATTGGCCAAAACCAAAGCATCATATTAAATAGTATTACAGTAACTGTCAGCAAAGATGAAGCTGCATAACTAGGTGTAGATAATATAGAGGAGCTTTCTTTACCTTATCTGCATTCGTGAGTTGTTGGAGGCACTGATGCACTTTGTAATAGCTAATGCATTTTTAGGGTTTACTGTATCCGTGTTGTTAACGAAGCTACGATGAATGTTGCTGTCTTAGGGCATTTCCAGATAAATGTGGTTGCTGACTATAACTGTAAAGAGTTGTAATGTGCTTTTCCGCACCACATATTGTATTACAGCCTACGTTCAGATCTTCCACAGCTACAGAAATTTATCATGTATCGTATAACATGTATCAGGTACCTGCATGGTGCTTCCAGCTGAGTACTGAGCCATAGGCATTGACCTCAGAGGGAGCTGCCAAGTCTCAGCACTGCTGGAAATGAAACAGGCCCCTGCATGTGGTTTCTGGAGCTTAAGTTTAGGATCCTTCTTTTGAAAAATCTTGGCCTGAATCCACATTTAGGTTACCAAATATCTGGGAATTAATACAAAAATACGAATTTTTACCTTCTAATTTGTCCTCTGTGTTCCCAGACACTGACTCACAACATTCACTCTCTGAACACTGGGATAATATAAGATTTCCATTCTTACAAATTTTCCAAATTACACATTTGGTATTGGACACCAGGCCAATATTTTCAATATCGAAAGCAAGTTCCTAAATTCCTAATTAGGCCCTTAAATTTCTTTGGGTCTTGATTCTTTGATGTTGAATATGTAATTGGGAAAAGTTGTAACAACAGAAATGCTGTATTACGGTTTGGTCCGGTGGGTGGGATAACATGAGTCAGTGTCTGGGAACACAGAAGACAAATTAGCAGGTAAAAATTCATATTTCTTCTTTCATTCCCAGACATCGACTCGTAACAGATGGGCTCTGTGAATAATCTCCAGGGTGTTTGAATATGCAAACAACTGAGGAAGTATAGCTAACCCTGAGTCAGGACCAGTTTATTTTATTATCTTATAGTGATTTTATTTTATTCCTATATATTTATGTAGGAAAATATTGCCTGCAAAAAAGATCTAGATGCATTCTTTTTTTCTGAGTACTGCAATAGCTAAGTTAATTATGGACATATCACTGCGGTAGACATAGCAATTAATATGTCTTTGGAAATGATTTCTAGGCTTTCATAATAATTGAGTTCAGTCCTTGTTTTGCAATTGGTTGCATAATGGAGCAAATCAAAGAGAAGTTACCATCCTCGGAATGGTGACATCTTAAAAAAACCCCAAACAAACACAAACCCAAACAAAACCAAAGACCACTACCCCCGTCATAAGATACATCCTTAGATTTTAGCTGCCTGAAATCTTTGAGCTCAAAAATCTGTGTTGATTACAGGCAAACTGCGATTTTCTTGAAACATTGTCATTTGAGCAAATTTTCACAGAAGTGGCAAAGGCACAGCCTGCTCATCAAGGCCGTCTCCCAAATTTTTCTTACTTCAGAGTGTGGTAGCATTAAAATATATGCTAGAGCAATTGAACATCTAGACAACACATCTTATCCAGATCTTGGATATTGCCAAATTGTTCTGATGGGATCATGATGGGATTGCTGAAGTATGACATTTCAAATGTTTCGGTAATCAGCAGCTGAACACTTGAGTCTTAAAATGGGAACTTTCAGACGTCTTTGATCTCATTTTCTCAACCTCGTGTATAATATTGCGCTGATACCTTATGTATTCCAAGTATGCATTAATTACTCCTTTCTTTTAAGGAACTCCATCCAGGTCCTCAGTAATTATTCATTGTTTATCTGGAGTTTATAGAACCTCTGAGTTTTTAAGTTTTCACCAGTGCTATGAAAGTGCCTGTTTCTAAATAGATATGTTCTGCTAGTGGCATAATAGTATCAGCATGTGCTTATAATAAGAAAGAATATAATATTTCACTAGTTAGTTTTCATTTCAGTTATTGTTGTTTTATTCAACCAAAACTTTCTTTTGATTAGGTGCACAATGTTGTTAATGATGCGGTAGATTTGTTGGAATTCCGTGACAGGGTTATTAAAGCCTCTTTGAACTACGGGCATTTGGTTGTTTCAACTTCTCTTCAGTGTTACGTGTTTTCGTAAGTAATACAAATTCATGAAGCTTTCTCAAGTTTATCTAATGGTTGTAAGAGAGTAGCAGAAACTTTATTTGAAGTACAGTAGTTAATTTTTTTTTTTTTAAGTAATTGAAATATTCTATGGAAGCTAGCATCATCTACAACAAAATGTATTGGAGTACAGTTGCCCTCCTCCTGTCATCCTTTCTTTCAGCTTCTTGCTGGTGCCATGACTGCCTGTTCATTTTGCTACACAAATTCTTTCTTTTCACCTAGAGACAGCAGGAATGGCGGCTGGATGTCAGTGTATTTGTCCCAGTTATGTACCTCCATCTAGGGACTCCTTTTCTTTGGATACTGCTTCTGGCTTGCCATTATTTTGGAATAGAATAAGAATGATTCGATACTGCATTGTGTTTTAAGAACATGGTATTGTGTTTCATATGCTGAAATTTAAAGTTTACTCCTAAAGGCACTTCTCTGTTCAGCGAGATGACTAATGCTGAACAAAAATGCAGCCTGTAACAGGGCACATGAGGGACTCTGTCCTACCTCTGGATCACTGTAAAAGAGCTGAATCACAAATTGGAAATATTTTTAAAATACGTTTGTTTCCTGTAAATATAAATTTACAGTTTACTCAGACTCCTAAGTCAGCTACTGCTAGTGTGAAGGGATGGAAAAATGAAGGCAGAAGTTGTTATTGGATCATACTGCATGGTTATCTGTTACTTGGCTTCCTAAACGCTGCTTTCCTTTTAAAAACCTCCCTTTTTAGGAATGGTAGATGATTAAATGTGTGTGCTTTACTTCGTGGTATCAACTTCATATTTATAATGAGATGTGAAGATTAGTGGTTTTAACAAATGATGAAATTTTTTTTCAGTACAAAGAACTGGAATACACCATTGATCTTTGACCTGAAGGAAGGAACAGTTAGTTTGATTCTACAAGCAGAAAGGTAGCTTACTTCTTGTAATGCTCACTATTAGATGTGAATGTGCATTTCCTAAAACTTTGTTATCTAACATAAGAACAGATTGAAATACTAGAACTCGACAAAAAGTATACAGTGTTGTTAAGTAGTACGTAAAAGCTTAGCTGGTATATTTGCCATAGGTCTGTGATGGTGGTAATGAATCTTTTCATACATTATGTATGTTTATACTCTTATTTATGGAAGGAAGTAGATCTTCTGACATTACAGTAACATCTGGGGGGTTTTGATGTTTTATATTGCTTTTTTCAACTGGAATATATTTTATATAAATTATCTTTGGTCTGCAATTTTTATTAAAAACATTGCCAGGTATGCCAAATAAAAAGAAATAGTTTCATTTTTCTTACATATTTGTATTTATAGTTGCAAGAAATTACATTTTTTTCTCAGTTTAAAAAAAAATTAATTTGTATTTCCTGAAAATCATTTGTCAAAAGAGATCTTTACATGTGCTTTTGTAGAAAGAGACTCTTTCAAAGGACTAAGAATAGGAGCAGAAGTCGAAAATCTTGAGTTTTGATTATAGTCTTAATTCTCATGGACAAATATTGTTGGACAACTATTTCAGCACAGTGCAGCACAATGCTCACTGCATTGAGTGCCTCAGATTCAACCCTTATGTCCTAGTCTACAAAGATAGTGCAGTAGAGAACAGCTAAGCAAGGATTTCGACAATCGGTTTCTAGATTTGGAGCTTTGTGCTGCCAATTAAAGGTAAATTTTGAAAACATGGCAGAGATTCTTTGGCAGTGGAGGTGATCCACAGAAATGAACCATAGGTTTTGGTAAAACCAGTCTACCTTGACAGATAATTGTGCAAACAGACAGTGGTTCGTTTGGTACCAGGGATTGGTAACATTTACAATAGCTGGGGGTCTAACAACTGGCTTTTTGGTTATGGATGTGTTTTGTTTCTATGAACTATAAATACTGTACATACCAAATGCTTCTTGTTATGCAGAACTATTTATGTTCCGTACAAAAGTTTGAAGTTTGTTCCTGCAAAGGAGTTACTTTTCACTGAAGCCCTGCATCATAATAGCTGGTAATGAGTTCATTGAAAGTGTCTTCTATTTGCTTTATGTTATAATCTAGTTGAACTGAAGGAAACGGTACAGGTAATGCTGTTTCAAAGCTAGCTGTAAACATTAAAGCTGTTTCTCACATACATACACACAGTGCTGTCTCATGAGGGGGAGTACCGTCTGCAGCTGTATGCTTTGTCATCAGGAGTTACAAGGTTTAAATCTTATAATATGTCTAACAGATAAAATCATAGTGATTCCAGACAATAAATATTTGTCATGGAAAAAGATAACATTTATATTAAAACTGAAATCTTCCATACAGAGCTTTCAGAATATCAACTCTGAAATGTAAGACTTAGAAATTATGTAGTTTAACTGAAAACAATTGCAGGATACTGGACAATCATCTTCAAACTGTTGAAACTATCATCATGTTTTTCTTATTTAGTGATTTACATTTTTGTTGGGTTGTTTTTTTTTTTTGGTAGGCATTTTCTTCTTGTAGATGGTGGAGGACTTTATTTATATTCATATGAAGGAAGATTAATTTCCTCTCCAAAATTTCCAGGCATGAGAACAGATATTTTAAATGCCCAGACAGTATCTCTGAGTAATGATACTCTAGCAGTAAAAGACAAAGCTGATGAAAAGGGTAAGTCTTGGTTCTAATAGTTCCACATTTGCTAATAATTCATTGTGAAGTTTTCAACATCTTCACATTTAACTTTGCTTAGCATAGTTATGGTAAAAAAGAAAGCATAAAGCATAAACAGTGTATCTATGATATAAATTAAAGATAATATTTATTATAAAAATGAATTAAAATGATGGGTCTTGCTTAACTTTGATTTAAAAAGTTAAAGAGAATTATATATGTCTCTGAACTTCCAGTTGTGCGTGTAATGCCTCAGAGAGCCATGGAATATTTGCAGTAAATACTAGGATGGTAGGTTTTCACTCTCTGATATGTGGTTTTCTAAAGTACCACCTCAGCAATGTCCTTCTGCTTGACTGCTGCTCTTAGAAACTACCAGTACATTAGCCGTGATGAATTTTAGTTCCCAGATGTTCTTTGGTTTAGTTTATTTGGGTTTGTATCTTTACAGCATGCAAGTTTTATACGTGGCTGGTGTGACCATAGTTATGAGGCTGTGATGTTCTCAGTGTTGTGTTCTTGAAGATTTTTATGTTCTTAATTTTTGGGGTTTGGCATTAAAAGCACTATAATTATAAAACATAATATGGCCAAATGAACTTCACGTAATTTTTTGCATTAATGAGTGGTACAGGAATATCTTTTTGTCGTTCAGCTTTTTTCCTTTGTTCTATCTCTTGATGCAAATGTGTAGTTTGCCTGTGCAACAATTTGAATTTTAAGCGTCTGCTGGAGACAGACACTTCCATTGCTGGAAAACCTGTGGCACGATGACTTTTACCTTTGTAACTGTGCCATTTATAGGCCATGCAAATATTACAATACAGGGCTGCAGTGCTATCTATAGCTGTGTTTCTCCTGCGATATGGCCAGCAAGGGGATTACCAGTGGGAACAACTGTGCACAGGAGGTGCTGTTATTGCGGAGTGAAACAGTGAAAACTTCCTGCCCGTGGTTCCAACTGACACCAACTCGATCTGTTATCTATAAGTCTGTTACCCTCGACATAATGATTAGATTTTAAACCATTTCAGAATTTTAGAATTCTTTGTCTTGCAGCAAGGAAGAATCATATTTATCTTCTTTTTGCCATAGAAAAAAAGCCTTTCAATGTGAAGTACAAAAGACAAAAGATCCTGATTATTGTAGGCAGGGACTTAGCCCTTTAGTACTGATTGTACAGTAGTTTTCTCAGTATATAACCTGCAACTTAAATTACTTGGTGAATGAAGAAAACTCTTGTAATGATCCTTTAAAATATCCCTCCCCAAGCAAAAGAAAAGGCGAGGTTTTTCCCACTTTCTTGTTAGAAAGCATTTTTGCTACTCCGTACAACTTGCATATTCTGGATTTTTCTTTTTTTTTTCCTCTTGTACATCCTTATCTTTTGTGTGAGAAGAAATACTTTATTTCATTTTGAAGAATTATTTCTAATAGTAGTAATATAACCATAATGCGCATTTCCTTTTTAAGGAAAACTACTTCAGAAAATATTATCCTCAAGCACCAAGGCATAAATAATATCTAAAATAGCTGTGTAATAATTAAAATGGATTTTAATCAGCAAAAATATATTTCAATGTAAATTATTCAGAAGAAAGCAGTAGTTTGCAAAAAAAAAAAGGATCAGTGAAAAGTTGCATTTTATGTCTGATCTTTTCTATTTTACTCTGTGTGTGTCTATGTATATCACACAAGTGTGTGTATGTTTGTACATTAATACGTATAACACAGAGACTTTATTTTATTGCCATATTGACACCTTGTTAGAATAAAAACAATAGAAATGTTTTAAATAAATTGAGGTTATATAGAAAATTCATTCATAAATATTGACTGCTGTCTATATGCACGCATATTTAAGATTTTGATGGTAAACTCACTCTCTTGCCTCGTTCCTCTGCCCATCTTCCTGAATAGACCGAAGAGCATCTCCAGCTCCCAACCATTCCTACTAGTGTCCTGAAAAACTTCTCAGCTGATTCTGCACCCAGGCTAATCCTCATCAAAACTGTAATTCACAGAGGCTGGGTTTCTGTCTGTCTTTTCAAGATAATCTCTCCAAATGATCCTGTTGGAAGGACCTTCCATCAGGGCAATGAGTAGGGGTGGATGTGGTTTTTTTTTTCTTTTTTTAGGTATGAGTCCCGCTAGTAGTGGTGAAAAGTGTTATAATATGCCAGCACATGGGAAAACAGATTCTTGGCACAGGAAACCGTGGCTTATCTAGGCCTGTTTATTCTTCTCGACTCACCCCCCAGCAGAAGTGGTTCTTTCTTTGCTCTATTTTGAGGGCAGGTCAGTTTTTCCTACTGCACTGCATTGTAGAAATATCTAAGATAGCTCAGTGATACAGGAAGAGTTTACACGTCGTAGCATGGAGCTCTCTACGAGCTAATTTACTCTGAAACAGAGAGAGCTATAACCTTCTGTGCTTCAGTGTTGTTACTTGAATACTCTTCCTCTTTCAGTAATCTAGAAAAAAGATTTGTACCTCTGCAATTAGAGTCCTTCCTCGGTCTCTAATGAAGCTGGAAGAGGGAGGTGAGCCTATTCTCAAAAGGGAACTGCTGGCCCTAGGGCAGTTATTCTGCGATAATAGAATGGGTGTGTTAAAGGACACACAGTAGCTGTTCTCTTTCGCTGGATGCTCAAAGTGAGAGAATGCCCTTTGTTTATAGTTTTAACTTATACATATAAAAAAGATCTCTTTTGCGTTCTAAATGATTGTAAAGCGATGTGGAGTTTTTCCAGACAGAGGGAAAAACCCCAAACAACTCCAAACTTATTTTCTGAAATACCTGAATAAGATTCATGAAAAGTTAACCAATTCTACTTGTCAATTGGGTACAGTGGTTTTCTTTAAAACTCTCTTAATCTCACTTCCTATAGCTAGTGTAGTAGCAGTAAAATTGGCTTGTGTAGCTAGATCAAAATAAATCTCATGCAGGGAGCCATGCATAAAAGTGAGAAAAAAAACACTTCTCAGGAACAACTAGTTTTCTTTTGTGTATTTAGCCAGCTGCCAAGAGCAACCCTTGTGCAAAACCCTTTCTTTTTTTCCTCTGCAAACTCAACCAATGCTTTCTGAACACCTGCTCTTATAGTTTGGTTTTTTGTTGGGGTTTTTTTTTCAAATTCTGCCTGTATAACCTGTATTGACCTCAAACCAACATCCTGTGTCCTAGTGAAAGAAAGGCACAGCAGGATTAACATGTTAACATCGCCATCCTTTGGAATGAACATGTATGTTCATCTTATATAATATGCTTACAGGTAATGTGTTGAAATCACAGGTGGGATGTGTTATTGAACATCTGGAACATTTCTGTCACATCTGTGTTTTCCATGAACTAACGCGGAATCGTGTGCTTTAAATTACAGCTGGTGTTCCTTATAATGTTACTGTTTTCTCTAGGTTTGAATACCTACATCTGTCTGAATTTGTATGTTCACAGACTATATATAAAGTATGTATGAATAGTTTTTGAACACACATGGATGTGCATCAAACGCACACATGTGTGTATAAATATAGAGGCAGAAATAAAGAAAGAGTAGCTTTATTTTTAGGCAAGTTGCAAATTTGAGTCTTCACGGGATAGCCTAGAAATACAGATGATGTAGGTGGGGATTTGTTGTGGTTTAACCCGACAGGCAGCTAAACCAACCGCACAGCTGTTCGCTCACTGCCCCCCTGCAGTGGGATGGGGGAGAGAATTGGGGAAAAAAGGTAAAACTTGTGGGTTGAGATAAAAACGGTTTAATAGGACAGAAAAGGGAGATAATAATGGTGAGGATGATGATGATGATAATAAAAAGGAATACACGAAACAAGTGATACATAGTACAGTTGCTCACCACCCACAGACCACCAATGCCCAGCTAGTTCCTGAGCTGCGGTCCCATCCCCAGCCAGCTTTCCCTAAGTTATATATTGATCATGACGTCATATGGTATGGAATATTCCTCTC
Organism: Grus americana; assembly: GCF_028858705.1. NCBI lineage: Eukaryota > Metazoa > Chordata > Aves > Gruiformes > Gruidae > Grus > Grus americana. Next base: position 26,670,777 of record NC_072860.1, read on the forward strand.
GCCAGTCGGGGTCAGCTGTCCTGGGCTGTGTCCTCTCCCGGCTTCTTGTGCAGACCCAGCCTCCTCGCTGCTGGGCAGCATGAGAAGCTGAAAAGTCCTTGACTTGGTGCAAACATTGCCCAGCAACAAACAAAACATCAGTGTGTTATCGTTATTCTCATCCCAAACGCAAGCCACAGCACTATACCTGCTGCTAGGAAGAAAATTAACTCTATCCCAGCTGAAACCAGGACAGAGGTTTCTTTGTTTTCATTTTTGGTTGTTTGTTTCTTTGTTTTTTGAGGGTGAGACAGGGATAGAGTTGAACAAATAGACTTTTTGTAAAGATTGCAAGAATTATATATAAAATTCAAGTATATCGAGATAAAGCAGATACCTTTTGAGGAAGCCAGTTATTAATGTATTGTCATTAAATGTATCATCATGACAAGCAGAAACCCTACACTGCCCTGGAAGAAAATATGCCTAGTGACCACTGTATGAAGAATTCAAAATAGAGCAGATTATTAACAAAATAGAGAACGCTTCTGAAGAATGTTTTACCCAATAGTTCAAAGGACATCTTTCTATATATCTGATACTAATTCCTTTAGGAAAATATATCAGTGAATAGTATCACTTCCTAAACTTTCATATTCATCAAAATTGTGGGTTAAGATTGAGTAAATCTATCAGATAACCTTGGTAACATTAATTTATTCACAATGCAGGGTATAAACTTGCATCAGGTAGAATTTAGTGTCATTTCTATAAATAACCATTTGAGTTGTGATAGGAAGTAAAACACTAGTTTTCTCAGTTCCGTATCAGTCCATAATACCATGTTTCAATGGCTATCAATGCTCTGAAAATAATGATATTTGAGAATTTTCACAGATCACTCGAGCTGCAAAATGAGACTGTTCCTAAGCTCAGCAGACTGATGGTTACATTTTCCCAACTGTAAGGTTCTTTTTTGACCCGAGTGTGAAAGTTGCTGGTGAATTTAGCACATGGTAATAAGTATCCACTGGCAGTAAATTATACTCTGAAAATGAATGGAACTGCTTGAAAAGTCTATGAAGAGCTGTGGCTTTTAAGTAATAAACCCTTTCTTTTTTTCTTCAGTTATCTACATATTTGAAGCTTTATCTGGAAAGCCATTGGGTGATGGAAAGCCTCTAACCCATAAGGTAAGGTAAAGGATATAATGTCTCTTTTTTTATTATACTTTGTAATTAAGAATCAGTAATGGGTTTCCTCAACAATGGGTCTAATAACCCATTAAAGGTTTACAATCTTAATAGAAAGGAGCTTGACAACTCTTGCTGACTCTTCTAAAATAACAAAAATCAGATTCTTTATGCAGTGTTGATGTACAAAGGTATATACTATAGGTTGTGGTCAGTTACTGGCATGTGTTTCCCATGCATGTAAGAGTTTGGAACTACAGGTAAATAGTTCTGTTATGCAGTAAAACTGAGTTTCCTTTGCATGTACTCCAAAGCAACTTTGACTAGTGCCAACCTGTTGTTAATACTGAAGAAAAGAACGTTAGTGAAAAGTTGTCTGTCTGCAGTTGGAGCTTTTACTGTTTTTACTTCAAAACTGATTGCCTGAGCTGCATTTTATTTTTCTTCACTCTTCTGTTATACACCAAAAGCAAAATTAGGCAGCTTCTCTGGCGAGAGGAATAAACGTTCATCTCTTAGGCAGTTTTTGCTTTGGGACTGACACTTGTATTTCTGTAGTTTTGTGGTAAATTCCTAAACTGCTAACTCTTCTCTGTTGCAGTTTTGTTTTAATCTGCATGAAATTCAGTTTATATAACACTTCATTCAATAGAGAAGACGCACATAAAGTGTCTTCACAATCCAGTGTTTCAAGAGTTTTGTGCCTTGTCTTTAGTAAAGCATTCATTTGTTGAATATCGCATGCTTGCTATGATACAAATCTCCAAAATAAAAATCAGATATTTCTTTTTCAGACAGAAATTGTGGAGATTGCTTTGGACCAGAAAGGACTTACAAGTGAAAGAAAAATAGCTTTTATTGATAAGAACAGAGATCTTTACATTACTTCAGTTAAAAGGTTTGGAAAAGAACAGAAGATTGTCAAAATAGGTAAGAAAAATTCAAAATAATGTTTACGTGCTAGCAGGCAAATAGACTTTTATCTAGTACAAGAAACAAAATTTTGATTTTTAAGTAATAGTGAAATTGGACTTGAAAAAAACATTAGAAATAGTCCTGTGGCTTTCATAAGATAGTGGTAGAAACAGGTTTAGTACATTTTATCTAAATTCTGATATTTTTAATATCAATTACATGTAAAGCAGTAGTTAACATTTAAGGATTTGTTACTGCATTCCAGAGTAAGCAGCTAAGAGGATATTGGAGAAGGATGTATTCCTCAGAATTATTCGATACAGAATCTTTCAGACATTTTTCTTGCAAATGCAAACTCTCCATAATATTTTTAATTAAAAGTTTAAATGCTGTAGGCAGATGCATGATCCAGTAAGTACAAAGATGCAGTCTGACCATTGTGTTAATTTTGATTTCCAGTCTCAAAACTAAGTCCAAAACACATTATTCTGAAAAGAAGTTTCTTTCAGAAAGAGAGAATTGAATTTGGCTGGAAGTTTGTAAGATATTACCGTACAAACTAGGGGATTAAAACCAGCCCTTAAAAAAGGAACTAAGAATGACTAATAATCACCCTTTTGCTACACTTTGAGCAGTGTACCTTTATTTTGAAGTTTCTTATGGAAATGCATCTTAATTTGTTATCTTTACATTAAGGGACGATGGTTCAAACTTTGGCTTGGAATGACACGTCTAACATTCTTTGTGGGATTCAAGACACCCGATTTACAGTCTGGTACTACCCCAACACAGTCTATGTAGATAAAGATCTTTTGCCAAAAACTCTCTATGAAAAAGATGCAAGGTAACGTATTCTTTTTGATCAAAATAGTATTATTATGTATTTTAACTAGTTTATTCATTCCTTAAAGAATTATGTTAATTTTGGCAGATGAAATAGAAGCCAGGGTTGCAGCGTTTTCTTTTTGTATTACTCCTTCTTGATTAGGAAATGAGGAAAAAGTGTTTTATAAGGTATATCATAAAGTTTGGAGTTAAAATGATGATGCGCAGTTTAAAAGCAGAATAGCATCTTAATGCAAAAGAAAAATTTTAATCGTATCTCGTGAAATATTGCCTAAGTTGTTTATTAAAAAACAAAACAAACAAACAAAAAAGAAGATCCATTTAAAGTATCTGTTGGAAATGAAAACTATCAAGATATTAGGTCACAGATAATATTATTTCTAGCTCAGCATGTTTACTTTACATGTTTACTTCAGCCTGTGTACTTTGTGATATGAAATTCTTCATAAAGAATACCTGAATTAATTATTTCATTCTGAGAGCTATGGGAGCCCAAATATTTTTTTTAACTGAAAAATGTATTTGAGAATTTTTGCACAAATACCCACTTTGCGTTTGCCTTACAGCCAGTGAATGTGCATAACTATCATTTTATTTTTAGAGAGCATTACAACTACCTGTTGAATATAACTATTGAATAACTAGGTGCTTAGATTTTTACATGCTCTAAAAGTGAAGTATAATCGTGTTGTAATTTTGAAACAAAAATTTCTTTAAATTTGTAATGTTCTTTTCAGTAAGAATGTGAATATTAACTTACCTTTCTTTCTCTACCCAGTGAATTTAGCAAAAATCCCCAGATTGTACATTTTGTGGGAAATCAAACAACAATTAGAAGAGCAGATGGTTCACTTATTCACCTTAATATTTCACCTTATCCTGCGATTCTTCATGAATATGTTAGTAGTTCTAAATGGGAAGATGCTGTCAGATTGTGTCGCTTTGTCAAGGTAAATGCTAATTATCAGGAACATTCAGATATAGTTTTGCTGTAGTATTTATGCTTTCAAGTATTACTTTAATGATGATAATATCATATCAGATGCTACATCTCGTTTGCTTTCTTCTGCTTTGTTGCTGATTATTTTGGGGCTGGTTGTGAAAAATTATAAAATGTTCATAATTACATAATATACCTATACATAATTTCATAATTTTCATTGTACAATAAAAAATATTTTTACTCCCTCCAAAGTCCAGATGGGTTGAACACCGGTACGCATAGAAGTTGGTAATAAACTGAAGTTTTCAGGACTAGGCCTTAATATAACTGATTAAAAACTATCTGCATCTCCATATAGAGTTGCTTAGTATTTTTTCATATTCTATTTCACTTTTTTTTGTTTGTTTGTTTTTTCTCCTTCGCTTTCTTTTGCTTGTATTTAGGCAACAGCAACAGATGAGGTAAGTCTGATGGTCTTTAAAACAGACAAACAAAAATCCTCCCAAACCCTGCTTCCTTCCCCTATTTATTCCTAGAAAAGAGTTTAGCATTTTCATATAATTATCATGACCTTAAATGTGTATTTAACATATTTTTGTATTTGCTTTATTAAATTAATACATATCCAGATAATTTGGGTAGTATAATTATGATTATTTTGAGTGTTACCCTTTTAATAGTAGGCTTTTATTCCAGTATTTGGCAGTGGGAACTGGGATTTCGAATTTCAGATATAGTATTATGTTAATTTTTTTAAGTAATCTAAGTGCATCATCATTAAAAAGAAAACATCTGTATCAGGTGGTAATATTCATAATACTGCTTCTTTCTGATTAATATGAAGGCTTTCCAGTTCAAGGATTTCTTTGTCAAACTTTTCATGCACCCTCTTCATTCTTGTGGGTAGAGTCATCCAATGAGTTTAATCATACTCAAAAGGAAAAATGTGTAGAATTTTCTGTGCTTTTTTAATGAAATCCTAATATAGGTATCATGTTTTTTCACTGTCCTGTTTTTATAAGCTTTTCCTCATTAGTCTGTATCTCCCAACAAGTGAGGAAGGCCTCTCTCTCAAGAAAAACTGTAGCAGAATCTTTATTTTCAGTGTGAAGAGTATTCACATCATCTGGTTTTAAGCATCTTAAGTTAGGTACCTAGGACTCGGTCTTTGAAGACTTCTCCTTTCCATTGATTACAAAAGAAAGTTTTTTTTGTCTTTGATGTGAGGTAATTTAAACCAGCCTAAACTAGGTGGTGTGAATATCCTTTTTATTTCACAATTGGTATTTGGGCTGAGGGATGACCTGGAATACCCTTACACCGAGGTGAACAGAGAGCCATCACAGCTGGTCTTGCTTTGAGAACTTTATTTATCTTTCATGATTCCTAAACTCTTCATGGCCATCCAGGGCTATTTTGTTGATTTTGGCAACCCAGGTAGACAGTTCAGAGTATTTCCAATCAGTAGTAACAAAACGGACCATCTTTCTGAGGAAAGAGAGAACAAGCAAGACCCGTTGGTGAAAAACTCTTAGAAATTTGGTCTGTTGCATAATTGCAGGCTGAGCTTTCACCATTTTATCACCTAATTTTCTAAATTTATATTAATCCTATGCTGCTTCTAAAAACCTATACACATTGCAAAGTTGTTATTTTCAAATTCGTTATTGAACATAGTTAACAAAACCCACTTAATTCCTAGAGTGTATGTGGACTAACAAGTGCATTCAAAATTATATTTTTGCTGTCTGAACTAGAATTTTCAGATGTGGTAGCCTGAACTATATGAACTAATATGTTTTAGTAGTATATCTTTGTCATAATGTAGTCAGACTTGAAAAGGGAAGATATCAAAATGTCAGGATTTTCCTAAGTGTTTTTCTGAGTTAGTGGGGCTTCCTTAAGGTTGTGTAAAAAAAAAAAAAAAAAAAAAATTTTAAAAAAATGCAAAAAGTCATGAAAATAGAAAACAATAGTGTAATATTATTATTATTATCACTAAGTTTTTCTAATTCTAAATTCTAAACGTAAAATGTACTGAAAATATCACAAAGGAGGCAGAACTTTTGAAGCTCTTATTTATTTTTCTGTTGTACAGTCAAGTCATTTTTTTCCTTTCATTCATAGTACATTTATGATAAATGCACAGTTATTGTTATTGTCAGCATCATGGTTCCAGCACAGTTATTTGTGAAGCCAGGCTGAGATGAATCAGGTTAAAATCAATCTTTTTAACCACAACCAGTACTTTGGTTGCCAGCATAGTTCCGCAAGTAGTGACAGGGACACTGTCAGTCTCAGCTGATCACATCATCAGTGTTTTTATAATGAAGGAGTTCTGAGAAATAATTAAGTAGTGACTTTCTAATAAGAGACTTAGGCCATGGTGCCATGAATGGCATGTTGAGAAATGATGTATTGTTATACGTTATTTTCAGGACTGTAACACTTCCTTTGAGAAGTCATTTTTAGCATGATAATAAATATTTGAAGTTTTAGGAGTTGCTTTTTTTTTTTTTTTTAATTTCAGGATCAAACTATGTGGGCATGTTTAGCTGCTATGGCAGTTGCCAACAAAGACATGGCTACAGCAGAAATCGCCTATGCATCAATTGGTGAGGTAGGAAAATCGAGTTCTTTATTTTCAGTTAAATTGTTGCAAACCTGATTTTATTAATTAAGTTCCATTATTAAACTGTTGTATATCTCGTTAACAGATTGACAAAGTTCAGTATATCAATTCCATCAAAGATCTTCCATCAAAAGAGTCAAGGATGGCTCATATACTGCTGTTCAGTGGAAACACCCAAGAAGCTGAAACCCTGCTTCTTCAAACAGGCCTTATTTATCAAGCTATTCAAGTCAACATTAATCTTTACAATTGGGATAGGTAGTATTTCTTCAAACACAATATGTTTATAAACAGTCTTACTGTTGTTTTCTTGCAGATACTTAGCTGACTAATTTCCTATCTGTAAATGCCCTGAGCTGTAAAAAGATGAAGTAAATCATATCCTGACCAAAAGTAATCAAAGAAGTAACTTCTAAATATGATAGAAAAAAAAAGTACTCTGTGATAAAAGTCCAAAACATACTTGGAAGCATTTTTAAATAACATTTTGCTTTTTCATTATTGTTAACACAGAAGTCTTTAGCGATACCTCAAACTGTATGTGACCCTCCAAGAATTAAGGCCGTTTTGAAATGTCTTGTTGCTAAAAATAGATATGTGGCTATTCAGACTCCCAGCACTGTGTAGGTGGATGAAATATGAATTAAGCCTGAGAAAACAAAGTAGGAATTTCTCCTTTAAACAAAACCCCACGTCTTCTAACAGAATCTTCTGAGGCCATTTACTCCTAATTTCTCTGCTATTATATTCATATCACTGTGGGCAAAAAGTTGTTCTTCCCCCACGTATCTGTGGCATTTATTATGTTGCCTAAAATGTATCATCTAAAAACTGTGTATATCAAACATAAGTATTCCTTATGCCATCGAGAAGAAAACAGATGCGAGAGCAATCAATTATACTAATCCAATGACTGATCTTTCCTGCCTGTAGAATATTCATAAATGCTGTGTAGCATATGCCATAAATGTGTATTGTGACACTGTTCAGAAGCAATTCCTGACTGTTATAAAGTTGCTAAGTTTTGCCCCTTTATATTGAGAGTGATAAACTCTAACTATTCTGGTTTATTTCCTTGAAATAAAAAGACTTCTATTGTCAAACTCCAATGATGTGATGAGGTTGTCAACAGAAAGAATTGTTGGATATTTTTCATACCATGCATCATAAAATAGACAGTCTCCTTCGCCGACTACTTTTAACATCCTGTGACTGATGCTAATGTAAAACTGCTTGGCATTATAGATTAGGAATCTTTGCCTGCAGCCCAAACGCTTTTCAGCGTATCATTTTGCAAAACCATGGTGACTGTAGTTGTGCCAAAGCATTTATATAGCCTGACGAGCCCATTTCTGTTTTATTCCAGGGCCCTAGAACTAGCAGTAAAGCACAAGACACATGTTGACACAGTCCTGGCTTATCGACAAAAGTTTCTAGAGGACTTTGGTAAAAAAGAAACGAACAAAAGATTTTTGCAATACGCAGAAGGTGTAAGTATTCCTCAGGATTATTCCTACAGCTTTAGGTCAGCCTGCTCTTTGTAGCCAGTTTGGGAGGGTGGGAATTGCTCTTACATTTTCCTTCTTTGGTTCAAATGTGGACACAAATCTCAAGATTTTTACATCTGAATACAAGTTCATAGCTTGATGTGTGGCTACTTGGCTAGTAATAGTTGTACATGTGTTTTATTTGAAGGCACAGATATGGAATGTATGTATTTATTATCTGGCAAAGGTTATACAAATGAAGGCACAGTTGTTTTCTATAAACAGGGAGCTAGACCTTAGTGTGGCTGAATGTGTACCTCTTAAATGTCTTCAACATCTTTATGTAATTTTATGGATAGCAACAGTAACAAACTTTGAAGGTATCCAGATATATATTAAGAGTGAACTATGAATTGTTCTGCCAAATATGATAAATAGCTAAATATACAATTTCATCAAACCTCTGGAAACCCTCTCCATCATCAGTAGGTCATTTCAATTTATTAGCATTTCACAGAGCTTGAAGACTGAGGACAGATATCACAGTTCATGAGCTAGAAGTACCTCAGATTCCACTGGAGTACTGCTGCGCATTGGCTTTATGAGAGGCAATTTCACTGAGAAGCCCTATGTCCTTCCTGCTCTTGCCCTCGCTGTTCCTAAGCGTTCCGAGGATGAAACTATTGGAGAGATGTGTACTTTGACTGTGTCAGATCCTTTCATCCACTGTAGCTGATGGATCAGGAAATACATCAGAGCTGTTAGCTCGGCTCCTTTAATTGGACAGTGCCCATTACACTTTCAATAGAGCTTGATTTCTAAGGTAAGTCATTAGCTTGTAGCACTTCTAAGGATGTTTCACTTCCTAAACAAGAATAAAAGTCTGCACAACATCTAGCCCCTCAATGAACCATTCTGCAGTACTTACCTAGAAAATACAGGGGAAAAAAAACCAGAACAGATTCCAAGCACTCTTATCATGCAGCAATTTTGGCTGCTATGCTGGAAGTATGTCTTCTACGTACTTTAAATCCATTATTGAGCAAAAATCATATTGATCCCCTGATGCTTCTGAAAAAGACTTTTTGGATAATACTGTCTTGTCTTTAAATCATCAAGAAAGCCGTGGTTTCTGGAAGAGTTCCTAAGCAACAACACCTTGCCAGTGAAAAGGTGTGAGCAGAGTGACACAAGTGGAGCCCGTTTCACCTTACACTCAGTCTTGAAACGGTGGGTCTAGGTCTGCGTATGGTACCTGGAATAAAGAAGTCCTTTTCCACATCCGTGTTCTGGAGGTCTTGTCTATTGGATCTGAAACTAAGAGGAAACCTACTTAATGAAGTGCATTTTAAGCTCTTGCCTACAGTGGAAACTAAATATTAATGCAGCCTGTCAGACTCGTATAGCAAAGTTAAAAGGAAATGTTAAGGGCATTGAAGAGAAAAGAAAGATTGTGTGCTGCTATTCCTTCTCAGGGCGGGGGGGGGGGAAGTCTTATTTTCCCTCTTACCACCTACAGCTCCTTCAGGCTTAAGTAAGGAGTTTTTACCTCTTTTCTATACTGCAGCTGAGAGCACTGATCTGCAATCAGATACGGAATCTAAACAATGTGTTTAGTTGTTATATCTCACGTCTTATATATAAGGTATGATAAACCTAATATGTATACTGAGAATCCCTATCTTGGCAGTTACTAGGTGTCACTGGCAAGTAGCTCTCTGGGCTAGATGGCAGAATTAGCCCTATCCGTGGTATGTTTAGCATCTGTGTGACATCTGTTAAAGCAAACACATTCTTTCTTAGAGCTCCATAAAGATTTCAGTCATCAGATCCAAAGCACCTGGACCCAGTAAATGCATCCTGAATTGAGACATTAACCTTTTCACATGAGAACGTGGGTATTGCAGTTACATCTTCCATCATAGAGAATCTTCTTGCTATTTCATGACTTAGTTAACAGAGTAACAGCTATTCTGAAAATTCCTTGTGCAGCAGTTGAGATTTTTCTCCTATCCTGTCTTTGACGGTCTTAATTCTTCAGCATTGAAACTGAATTTCACAATTACATTTTTTGCCCAGTTTTTATAGTCATCAGATGCACCGTGATCCATTCTTTCTTGTCAAACATTTTTGGAAAGAAAGACAACTGTCATACCCCACTGTACCATGGATATTGTACTATATCTATTGTCTGAATTTCACTGAAATAGAATACAGCCGGAAGATGATGATTCTCTGCAGCTGGAGAAATGCCAAGATTAAGCTAAAACATTTATTGATGTAGAAGACAAATTTCAAGCAGAAATCTGATTTCTGTTATATCAGATAACTAGTGCAATACGCTCTCGGTTTACTTGGTGGACTTTAGGTGCAGTCAAAAGACATCACTGCATGTATTATTGATAAAGGGCTATATTCTCAGTAATAGGATACAGATGTCATTACATCTAAATTAGATACAAGTTGATCCAAGCTATTTATGGTTTTTAATGCTTTTTTTGCCAGACACAATGAGATGTATTAGTATTTGTTAAAATATATCAAGCTTGTTTTATTTTAAAGGTGGAAAGCTCAGTTTGTTAGAACTCAGCTGTGCCTTCATGCATTCCATTAGTATAAGTTGCCACTTAGATATGAAAAACTATATAATGATTGATATAATCACTCTGTAATTGTAACTTCAAATTGTCTACTTGTCTATTATTAAAACAGTGAATAGCTATCTGTTTGACCTGTCTCTATAATGTTAGTTGACCTCTGTGTACTCGCTTTTCTCTTCTTACAGCTGGAAGTTGATTGGAATAAAATCAAAGCCAAAATAGAGATGGAAATTGCTAAAGAAAGAGAACGAGCAGCAGCCAGTCCCGCAGTGCGAGCTAGTGTAACTGTACAGCAATAACTGTCCTTAATAAGTGCGTCTTGAATATTTTGTACTGGCATATTTGACAAACATTAAAAAAAAGCCACAGCAAGCACTTTCCGGGGAACAGGAGTGAGAATCGGTGTAGTTCTTGTTAATTGTTGGATGATAGGCAGAATTATTTCTTTCCTACATTTTGAGCTGGGTTTATGTTCTGATGCCCTAGCTCTAGTAAATAGCTACATTGTAGTCCGTAATACATGTATGAGGAAAAAAGGGAAATTAACTGTCTTTCCATTAGTGGCTTTTAAATTTTCATTGCCACTAAAATTATTTAACCTTGGTTGCCTCTAATTAAGTACCGATTTCCCTGTTTAAGCACCTAGTTAAGTAGTTTGGTTATTTCTGCAACCTCAGGGACCTCTGAGAAGACTTGTTTAAATTGCCCTAAAACAAATATAGCAAACTCCGTGTTGAAAATTGAAAAAGGAGCTTACACTTATAAAGTACGAAAGAATATTTCATTTGCAGTTACGGTAACACATATTTCTGTTACTACGTATGTACTAGCAGATTCTTTAATAGATGATTTCAGATTACTTCATCAACTCAGGTTTGCTGCTGTAGTAAACTATTTAGCAATAAAGGGTATTTTCTGAGATAATGTAAATTGTTTAAAATACTATGGAACATGCTTTGAGTGTTGTTAGAAGTAACAAACAGCATTGTTGGTTGGTTTTGTAGCATCTCACATGCATAATTCACAACAATATTCAGAGCTTCCTTAAGGTTAACATATCATATTTATTTAAAATAAGGAAAAGCTTTCCACTTATTTTTTTCTGCCCAAAGCACTTGATTTGAAAATATTGGTTATGCATTTGTTATTTCATCAAAATCTATTTTTTATTTGTTTTACATATGAAAGTGACTGCATATGTTAGATGTTCTTTGCAGAAGCCCTTTGCATTATAAATACATGAACAGCTTATTCATAATTGCCATTGTATTATATGTATCTTTCAAATGTTACCATCAAAATGTCAAATATCTTTATATCTGGCAAATTACTTCTGTTTTAGAAAGCATTATATGACACTTTTTTTGCATAGTTCATACATTTCTTAATAAAAACAAATAAGAGTGGTTTTTTTAAAGGTATCTAGTAGGTGATGCATTAGGTGATCTCCTTTGATTTACCTGACTGCTAAATAAAACAACAATTTCGATGTAGCTCATTTGAAGCTCCGCAGTGTTCTGGTGTACTGACACGTGGCAAAGTGAACACCTTCACCTTCCATTCACTTGCAGAAAGCACTTCCTAGTTCCAGAATTGAGCCCAAAAATATCACTAATGGCAAGTGTTTAATGTTAAATTTATGAAGCCTGGCTCAGATTTGTAACGCAACTTAAGCAATTTTTGAAGACCAGTCTAGCGGTGATACGAAGTTCGGGGTCTCAGCTCAATCTTGCTCTTTTATTCTTGGGCCAGTTGGAAGTACAGCAGAGGCAGCAAATTCACTCAGCTTCTTAAAAATGCCTGGTGCAACAATTAACTGTTGCAAGGACTGAGAGAAAACAGCGGAAGGGATGCCACGGCGTGCAGAGGTACTGTCTTTGGCCACCCTTCAGGCTGCTGGCGATGTCATTCACAGAAAGCGGTACCACAGTACTTCAAGCTGGATCTCCGTGTCTCGGTGTTAATGAGAAGTGTTGTATTTGTAGCTGATGGGAAAGGTTGTTTAGTTCCTAGGCCAAAGCACAATAAAGACCTTAAGGTATTTATTGCTGATCAGATCTTTTTTTTTTTTTCCATGTGCATCCAGTCCTGAACTACATGCTGTGCTGAGCATGTTTGTGTTAAATAGATAAACAAAAACTAGAAAACAAAGCAAAACAAATAGTTTGGGAAAGTACTGATATTCTTTATTTTCACCAGGTTCTAATATGCAGGTAACCTGGTACGATTTTAACCTTGGATATGAAATCTAAATTTCAGAATACCCTCAGAAGAAAACCTCCTCCTGTGGCTTACCTGGGCTTGCTGCGGGGTTTTACATAACGCGATTGCAATTCCAAGAAAAGTGCCATCTGTCCAGCCCGAGATAATGTTGTGCTGGTTTGTCTGGGCATTCTAAAGTTCTGCGTTGCGTTTGCCTGTACCCCTTTTCAGTCATTTTCAATAGTTCATTTAATGAAATCTATTAAGTAAAAAGAAATACGAGAGGTTTCAGGTATGTTTATAACAAGCTGCCACAAACCTTGCATATCTGCTTCAACGGGCCGTTCCTGATGTATTCAGGTCAGGTTTCCCTGTTAGCAGGTGCAAAGTAAGATCAAAAGTACTTTCACCCTACTTGTTGTATCTGTTGCGTTACCTTCTTGTCCAAACCCTGAATTAAAACCTTCCAGAGCTGTAAATGAAATAGCTAATCAATTACTGGTTGCATTATTGCGCAGTGCAAGAATACTGATTCTTCAATGATTTAAGAACAACTGTTTTAAAAATAGATAGCACCTTATTTAATTATTGACTGTTTAATTTAAAACGTCATAAACCTATTTAAGAAGTAGGGATTGATGTGACTGAAATTTAATTGGTTTTGTTGCTGTTGTGATGGATCAGTTATTCAAACGTAACCCCAATTTTGCTGTAGCAGGATGGGTGTCGAAGTTCTTACACTTCATTTGACCTTGACCGCATTGTCTCTGGTTGCAAGAAGGGAGATTCAAATGGGTGTATGAAAAATGTACCTTTAAGTGAGGTAAAAGTAAAAGCTAAGCTGAGCATTTAAAAGCCGTAATTGAATTAGGAAAGTAATATACTGAAAAAATGTTGTGTGCATTAGGTAGCACTTCCGTCTTTTAAACGTGACGCATGCTACACTTGGCTCTCCTTCCACGTGGGCTTGGAAACGACGTTAAGATAGGCAGATTCTTTTCCCGTTGTAGCAGTGTAAAATGGGAGAAACATAAATAATCTGTTCACGTAAAGTCAGTACCCTACCCTGCATTGGAGGACAGCCATTTTCACATCCCGGTCTTCATGCATTGCCCGTCATCTGTTCAGCGATGGACAGCTTGCAGTCTGTTCCCTGTGGACAGTTTTCTATGGTGGCTGCAGTGAAGAGCAAGTGAAAGGAGCGTTTTAGGAACATCCTCTTGGATTTGACAAAAAAAAATTTGGAAGTATTGCTTTATTCTTGCCTTACACCACACTGAAACTATCTTTTTGACTCCAGTTATTCCAGGTAATGCAAATGGTTAAAGAAACCTTCATTTTTACCTCTAGCTTAATTTTTATGGTTTGCGTATTTTTAATAGTTCAGAGGAAAAAGGAAAAATATTTTTAGTGTTCTGGTATTTAAGACAGTGAGCCCTTGAGATCTATATTTATTTGTCAGATTTTATCCTTTGGAGCTGGAGCAGGATGAAGCTTTGAATCATCTGACAGAAAACTTAAATTTCACAGTTTACATCGAGCCGTTTCCTACTGCAGGAAAACAAATGTTCATCTCTCAAAGATTCTGCGCGTGAGATAACTATGGCTATATCCCCTTTGTGCTGGCGGCTGCGTCGCAGAAGCATCTTTGAGGGAGGTGGGAGGTGAGAGCAGGTAAGGGGTGGTGTTTGAGCGCAGGAGTTATGAACTCCAGGCTTCAGTTCTGCTCGTGGCTTCTCTCTGCCTCGCTTTTTCCATCTGCAGACGGGAGTAATGTATTTAGCGATGTTCCAGAGCTGCTTTTGGGATTCTAAGAAGTTAATGTACATAATGCACTGAGAGAGCGGAAAGGCCGGCGAATTATCACTTTAAAGGTTTTTCAAACCCCAAACCAATAAACACAAATAAATGTCATGGCGTTTGATGAAGATGGCCAGTACCGTTATTCCCTGACTGACAGATGAAGTCACTTGCCCGTGGTCATCCAGCAGGTCCGTGCAAGCTGGCAGCAGAACCGGGCCGTCTCTGCAGCTGAGCCCTGCCAGACGGCTGCAGGGAGACCATCCCCGTCCCTGCCAGAAGCTGGGACAGCTGGTGAAGGCTGGTGAAACGCCGAGGACTCCGTTTGCAAAGCAGGCTACGAGATTTAGCTGTGCAGCTCTCGTCGTATCTCTCAGAAACTGCCCCGAGAGAATGTGACGGAGGTCTCACAGCCAGGAGCCCAGCGAGATCCGCGTCTGCGGTTAGCGCGGCCGGGGGGGAACCGCACGGGCTCTGCCGTGGGATTTCATCCAAACCTAACAACCTGCGTGCCGTTAAATGGTAAAATTCACTATTGCAGATAACAAAAAAATGTCCTGCAATCCTCTGAGACTTAGCCTTTGCTATTTCTTCAGCAAACGCATACATTCTATTGAATAGTGAGTGGAAATACGGATGGTAAAGGGGGGGGAGGAAGAAGCGCTATCCATTGAGTTACGATGTGTCGGTACTTCTGGTTCCAAAAGAAGCAAAATAGGAACCAAAAGGTTGGCGTTACACTGACAGAGTGAGTCTTAGGAATGGCAAATGCCTCAAGGCTGTGAAATACGTTCCTTTTCCAGCAGTAAAGCAGTTTGAGAGCTGTATCATATACTGGCCTGGTGCTGGCCTTGACGTGATTTTTCGGGCATATCCAGAAAATCTCCCTGAAAAAGTAACGTCAGCCCACCGTGTTTCGTTTGGGCCCCTTGGCTGAAATGATAAATTCCTTTACAGTTTAACTTTTAAGGAAAAACCAACTGGGAATTTTCATCATTTATAAAATAAAAGGCATCATTTGGGCAAGATATTAATCTCATATTTTGCCAGAATGATGCCCTTTCCTGCAGCTACAAGCTCTTGAAGCCTACAGGATTAATCAGTCCGCTTAGCCACGATACAAGCAGCACACAAATACGCCATTAAAGATTCTCCTACATCTTCTGTGCCGTCTTCAGGGCTAAAAAGAACTATTAAAGAGCTAATGCTCATTTGCAAGGGACTGGTATCTGCTGCTTCTTTTCCTACTTTAAACTTTTAATGTAATGTTGAGGTGTGGAAAAATGGAAAAAGTGCTTGGAAATGAAAATAATCTGCCTGGTGATGGAGCTACCCCTGGCCTAGTAAGAATAAAAGCATGCACACGATGATGGAGAACACTGACACTACTTCTTAAAAATGTAAATAAACCAGGAGATGTCTTCTCTTTGGGCTTTCACTAAGTGATTGGATCATGCAAGCCTCAGACAAATAAACCATTGCAAATGATTACTTTTTCAGGAATTATGGGGGGTTTTTTGGGTAGGCACATCTGCAATGAATGGTCAGCGAAGAACTCAATTGTTCATCGGTTTTTCCAAAGCTCTTATGACTCATCCTACTTTCATTCCAGATGTTAATCAATAGTTTTCCATATAAATTAACCAATCTGCACAATCATTTCTGTTCAAAATAGAACACATGAAGTTCTGTGTAAGCGCAAAATAGGTATGTGGCATAATTTCACTCTTTTTCAATTATTGGCTGGTTTATATTGATGACTGTGGGGGCTGGGTCAGCCAATTGCACTTGTATCTTGCTTGTCCATAGAAATAAGAATTTACAAAAAAATCAAACCAAAACAATAAGGCCAACTGTCATTTAATAACAAGAAGAGAGCATAAGTTCTATTTTATTTTGTAAATTAATATTAGTACGATCAATTAAAAAGAAGAATCTAGGGTTGGTTACGATATATCTAGAAACAAAGGCAAGGTAAAAAATACTTTGGGAAGAGTTATAATGAATAGGGAAAGAAAAAACGGAGAAGATAGGCACTAATGACTGTTAAATCCATGATCACTGTGGCCAGGAGCTGGCAAAGGCGTACGCATGTGCCACCCTTCATGGACCGTGGATAATCCAGCCGGAATCACAGAGATAACTCACTCTGCGTTGGAAATTAAACCTTTCCCACCTGTTTTCCTGCTCTTTTTTTTTTTTCTTTGGATTGGAAGATTTTGAGATTTCCTATCTGGTACCAACCCTGCAGCTGACTGCACATGGTTGCAAAAGTGCACAACCAAGAGCTGCAAGCGTGCCCGCCGGACCAGGTGTCCCTGAGTTTGCTTAGCTGACTTATAGCTGAGGGTACGGAAATGATGAAAATCACTGCAGAAGCGGACGTGAAATTCTGCTTGGTGAGCACAAGCCCAAGCAGGACTCAGCTGTTTGCTGAGGGACAAATCTCACGTAGGTTACAGCTTGGTGTCCTGGGAAGCCAATCTGGCTCAGTGAAGTTGTATTGTCTTCAGCTGCCTTAGTCACTTCAGAATAGTTAAACTTATGAATAACCAATAATGGAAAAGCTAGAAGCTTTCTAAACCAAATGTAATTCTTGATTATATCACCTAGAGGTAGACAGAAAATTGGCGGGGGGGGGGGGGGGAAGGCAATTTATTTTTTGTATTTCAGGATTGATATTTAACATCGAAATTTTGAAACTTCCATTTCTTTATTTTGTGAGATCAGAGATATCCCACATCACATTTATTCAGTGGCTCCAAAATCTGCTGACATTTCATGACTCTGTAAATACAGTTGTGTTATAATTGTTGTTCTGAATATATATACGATTCGAATTGCAATGGCTATAACATTACGTGTGGTTTTATGCAATCCGTGGAATATGCAGATGACTGTGCGCTGAGCCTCATGTTAATATAAAGAGAGCACAGCAATTATCTATTCAGCAATTAGCACTATTGTCTGGCTATTGTCTTCTCCTGGGATCATCTCTTTGTCTTCCCATAAAATTTGACATACTAATGTCTCCTCTGTACTGATATTACTCTGTAGGGTATGGGGAAAATCTGGAGAGAAGAAAAGGTTTTGTGAATTGATTGTAGGTAAGAATCTGTATTTCCAAAGTATATTTTTATTGGTCCAATTCAGTCAAATGTCGGCTCATGCTATAAAATTCCAAATACTGAAACGTAAACTGTTTGTTGTAATTCAGGTACCTTCACCCTACTGGAAATGTTTCTAACAAGAACTAAGTGCTTCATACAAAAATATGATGGTCTGATATCTTCAGGGAAATGGAGGGATACGTTCTTTCTCTGCCCAGAGCTAGGCAATATGCCTGGAACTATTAGATGAAATGGCTGTACAAAGAATATCATGTTTAATTACTTCTGTGTCTTTCCTGAAGGGTCTGCAAGGATTTTTTTCTTTATGTAGAGAAATAACTATGGTAGTTGGAATCCTGCAGTTTGGAAACATTCTCATCTCTTTTCTAAATAAGCATTCAGGTTTTCTTTGAGATTAAACAGATCAAAAAAGGTAAAAGAGAGGGCTCGTATCTACATCTCCATGCACTGTAAAAGATTCTCAGTTCCACCCCAAGGGAAGCCAGAAAAAATGGTATTTTCTGAGGTCTTTGGGCACAAACCTGTTCCTATCATGGGCACGCAGCTTCGCCTTACTCGGGGTGACTCCAGTCTCAGAGAAGAGCTCAGGTGAGGCTCGTGGTAGTCGTACACGAAGCAGTGATCAATTAGTAACTTAGGATTAAGCTAGATACTCCCAGCTGATTCAGCTGCGATGTCAGTGAGGATGGCGATGACTTCTGCCCCCCGTTGGTGTTTGTTATTTGCCTTGTTCAGGTACGTTTTCTGTGACAAGCAGCCAGCACCTTGGCAGGACTGCTTTCTGCACACAGACGCTAGCGCAGGCAATTCAAACCTCTCCGTGAAATTCCTTCAAGCTTGACCTTGAGTAATTTAATGTAGGGGTGAGTCTCGCTCAACCTTTGGTGTGCGGTCACTTGGGCATGACCACAGGGACTGATGTGCCGTGGGTCAAGGATGATACTGCTTTATTTTTCTTTCTATTTAAGACATTCTTCATTATCAACTGGACTTGTTAGAAACTGCGTTAGCCATCTCCCAGTAAGGATATGGCATCAAACTGGGCCATATTTTAAACATAATATTTTCTGTGTAAGGGTGTTCTCCCAGATCCAAGTAGTTTGGCATAGAAAAAGGAGGTTGAGGAAAAGCTATTGATTTATCTATTCAAAATTACGTTTCAGTCCTGAAAGTTGCTTTCTTAGGTGAATATGCCCCAAGTATAGTCTGGCAGTGGCTGTCCTACAGAAAACACACGCTTCTGCCAAGCTTTCCTTGTTCAGACCGGATAAGAGTTGAACTGTCAGAGGTGAGCCGTGGAGACACGGTCCTTCACAGCCCATGGGTCTTCCTTGTCCCTTCTGTGTGTGAATGAGGTTTTCCTCCTCCCTGGTCCCTGCACAAACACTCGCTCCTCGCTGGGGAAAGGAGGGAGGGCAGCTGTGCCCAAGGAAGGCAAATACAAAATACAGTCATAATGCAATATGAAAGGAGAACACTAAAAAAATGCACTATTATTTCCTATTGGGAGGGACATAAAAAAAAAAAAGCTAATTAGTCGATGTTAGCACTTGGACTGCAGAAATGAATTAATACATTAAACTATGGGTGAGAAAAATGTTTGTCTTTTAAAAGTAATGTAGTCAGTCTGCAGGCTTTTGACAGTTAAAATTGCACATATTGAAATAGAATTTTTTTTCTGCTTTGCTGGTGCTTCCCAAAGCGATGCTTTGGGATTTTGAGGCACTAAATAAATCAGGCTCACTCAGAATAAACCGCCCGGGGCAGTGCTGCCCTGCAGGAGCTTCCAAACTCCCCCAGAGGTGTGGGGGTCAGTGTCTGAGTTCCACAGCATCAGGGTGAGTCCTTAATTTCCATATTGCTATTTCAGACACAGAATTACCCTGTTATGCGGCATACGTTATTCAGGAAAAGAGTCTTCCCATCAAACACTGTTTTTTAAAAAGGTCCGAATATTGCTCCCCTTGTTGCACACACAACTGCTCCGGCCTCGGCGCTGTGGATGCGGAAGGCAGGCAGCACAAATCCTGAACACACTCCGTATCAGTGGGCTTTGTACATAGTCAATTGTGAGTCAGCAGTGGAAATCAGTATTTCAGTGTTTTGGCTGAAAAAGTCAAGCAAATTCTAAAGGAATCAATCTTTGCCCTCCAGTTCTGCTGCTCCTTCAACGTTGGCGCTGCAGGAACTTGATAGGAGTGAAGGTTTTATAACCCCTCCTGGTTGGGATGGAGAAACGAAGGCAGGCTGGGTTCCTTGGGGTTTTCCCTGTTTGTTAGGAAGACTCAGCATTATTCCCAGTGCCGTAATCCGTTTTTGCACCAGGACGTGTGTTAATGTAACCCAAGAAGCTCCAGATGAGAAAGCGTGGCAGGATTTGGTCTGGTTTCTCTGGGTTATGACCATCTCAGGCCCTCCTCCTTCTCCTCCTCCTCCTCCAGCCGTCTCTGTCCCCTGCAGCATATAAAAAAGGCCTAATCTCAATTCCAGTAAAAATAGGATTGCCACTTCAACTAGATACAAGGATTTTATGCAGCACCTGGGAACATCTTTCTATCTTAGCATTTTTAGCTGCAATGTAGAAATGTTTAGAAGCCACAGCAAGAAATATTTCAAAATTCAGATGCCCATATTGATACCTACATCCATATCTGTACTTGACGTATGTCCAAAGCCCCGGTTCTGCAGCGTGAGTAACAGCTCTCTTGCACCTAAAATTATTTACCAACCTCGCCTGCAAGGGGAGGAAGGGTATCTCGTGCTCACGCTTGTTGGGAGCCCTTTAGTTGGGACCCACAGAGCAAGATTTTTTGGAGGGTTTGTGGGCAGGAGACCTGGCAGCAGTCAGCGCCGAGGTCTGGTGTGGTCTGTGCTGGATTGGGCCACTAATTTCCCTTAGAGCAGAAGTGATCCCAGGTCACCTCAGTGAAATAAAAAGCACGGTACCAGAAGGTGCTAATATTTTATTAGCAAGCTTTGGAGGTTGTTCTCCTCCGTTTGCCTTGCTGACAAAGGCAAGGCTATGTACAGCCACTGCATGATGCCAAAGGGGAAAGTCTGATCTTGCTTCCCCGCGCTTACACCCACCCACGCCACCCATGGGTGCAGGAGGTGTGAGGATCGCTCCGTCAGGCCGACTTCGTGCAGTCGTGTCCACGTAGACCCTGCGCACGGTCTCCTGCTGCTTCCACAGATGAGCAAACCCGGCATTCCTGGCACACGCGAGCCCACGGCATGTGCCCAGGCCAGGGGAGCTGGGGATGCTGTACCAAACTGCAACCAGCTCTTTCCGTCAACCCACGAAGAACATGTCATCGTACTGGAGGTGATGTCATTGTATCAGAGGTGATGTCCCCAAGTCAGCTTCCTCCTGGATGACTTACCCCTCTTCTTAACCAGCCCCCGCCGGGGCTCGGGGGCTGAGCAGCGGTCTCTGGCCACCATGCTGCACGCCCCACGCTCCCGGGGAGGTGAGCAGGAGGAGCTCCCGAGGCTGCAGGTCCCTCCAGGACTGCGGCGTGTCCCTCTGGGGAGCCCTGGTGTCCTGCAGGCTGTTGCGCCGGGAACACCGGCATCTGCTCCCCAGGCACAGTGGCACATCCCTCCGTGGGCCCTGGCATCCTGCAGGCCGTACCCCTGGGAGCCCCGCACGCCCCTTCTGCAGAGCCCGCTGTCCAGCACGCCATCTCGCCGTGGACCCTGGTGGACAGCTTTCCCAGGGCACCCCATCTCCCCCGGGGGTCCCCAGTGTCCCTCCAGGGAACCCCGGTGTGTCCCTCCCAGAGACCTCCGTGCCTGGCATCGCATCCCTCCTGGGGACCGCCGCCTGCCCCTCCGGGGTCCCCGGCATCCCGTCTCCCCCGGGGTCCCCGGCATCCCGTCCGGCGGCGACCGCTGTGTCCCTCCGGAGACCCCGCTGTCCGGCGGCGGGTCCCCCCCGGCGCCCCGTCCGCGGGTCCGCAGCGCGGCGGGGGCTCAGCCGCAGACCCCCCCGTCCCCATCCCCGTTCCCGGGGGGGCGGCGGGGGCAGCGCTGCGCCTCCTCGTAGCTGGGCAGGTGCTTCACCTCCTCGTAGCGGGGCAGCGGCGGCAGCTCCAGCCCCGGTCCCGGCTGCGCGGCGGGACCCCCGACCTCCAGCAGCGCGTCCGGCGGGGCGGCGGGGCCGGGGCCGGGCAGGGGGCGGCGGCGGGCGGGGGGGGGGGCGGCGGCGGGGCGCGGGGCAGGCGCGGCGGCGGAGGACGCAGCCGGCGGCCACCAGCGCCAGGAAGACGAGCAGCGCCGCCAGCCTCCGCGCCAGCCACCGCGCCCGCGGAAGCCAAGCGCGCCCCGCCGCCCGCCCGGCCCCGGCCCCGGCCCCGGCCCCGACCCCGACCCCCGCCCCGCCGCAGCCATCCCGGCCGCACGGCGCCGGCCCCCGCCCGCCCGCCATCCTCCGCGCCCCGCGCAACCCGGCTCCGATCCCGGCGCGCACCTTCCGCGGAGCCGGCGGCGCTCCCCAAGGCCGCGGGTGCGGGCTGACACCCCGCGCCCCTCCCGGCGGCAGCGCCGGGTTTTATCCGCGCAGGGCCGGGTTTTATCCCTGATGAAAAATTGATGGGGCCATTTGGCGGCGGTTCACGGGCTAATGGGGCGGCGGCGGTGCGGGATGGGGCACCGGGCCAGGCTCGGCCTCTGCGCCCGGGCGGCGTGGGGTCTGGCAGCCCCACACCCCAATCCGGCCTCTCCCAGCGGGGTCACCAACAGGGCATCCCTGCCGCTGAACTTCACGCTAAGTGTGTCCCAAAACTTACCGCTGAGCCGAATTGCGTCTTCCCCTGAGTGGGGACAGGATCCCTGGCTAGGGATAATCTGTACCCAAGAACACAGGGATGAGTGGTACCCAAGGATGCAGGGATAGGTGATACCCAAGGATGTAGGGATGAACTCGAGGATGTGGGGATGAGCAGTACCTGAAGACGCAAGGATGAGCGGTACCCAAGGATGCAGGGATGAGCGATACCCGAGGATGCAGGGATGAGCGACACCCAAGGGTGTGGTGATGAGCAGTACCCAAGGACATGAGGATAAGTGATACCTGAGCCCTGAACGACCCGTGGGAGGGGAAATACAAGGTGCAGACCCTGCCGCTGATTTTGCCACTTAAAAAGGACAACTGCAGTATCGGAGCAGGCAGTGACAGGCTGGGTCCCTGGTGCCTGTGCAAGGCACAGATGAGAGCAAGGTCTTCATTCTTCCTTTCTGTTGTTTTTTTACTCCTACCATCAAGGTTTCACAGCTTTTCGCCTGTTGGTAAGGTCAGGGGGTCCCCGTGTCACCCAGCAGTGACCATTGGCCACACTTCTGGGGACACAATCCATCACTTTCTTCAGCCCCCATAACTGCAGACCCTCGTCTGCATTGTTTGCTGATTACCCTCAGCTCAGTTGCAAAACTCCTTAGGCAACCGGGAGAGGAGAGGGAGGTCTAACCCAGTCATGGAAAAACTTACTAATATGAAACATGGCAAAAAATGACCAATACTTTTCTGCTTGGTTTCCTTTTAGGTGATCAGGCCAAATCTGATATGCAGCAGCTAACCCACCTACGTGACTCTCACGTGTAATGTATTCGTTTCCTTTGTCCTGTTTACTCGTCCTGCAATGATTTTGCTGCTGATATCTGTAAGTGATACTCCTACTGTAATCCCTATGTTTGGGTAATTCATGCCTATTATATCTATTACGGATTTTGTGGTGCTCTGGAACAAATATGGGAAGAAAAGGTTCTCAGCGGCGATACAGCACTGGGCAGAGATTGCATAAAAATAATCTGAAAGGAAGGAGGGAGTCAATGACGCTGGGCTTCCGGCAAATGATGAGAAACCATGGCTTCCTTCTGTCATCTTCAGGGGTTAATTCTCATAAGTTTCCTCACTTTACGGGCATTTCTCCCTGCAGAAGGGTGCTGGAGCTGGGAACTGCACAAAAGGTGGGCTTCAGGCACAGAGCCAAGGCAGGAGGGTGGCAGCAGGGGGACACAGCCCCGGCGCCGGCTGCTCTAGGACCAACCTGCCCAGGCAGCGCCAGCTCTGCCGCCCCACACACGAGGGCGGCTGCAGGAACCCTGGTCCTGTGCCTTGGGGACGTGTCCTGGCCCGCGGCCGGCAGGATCGGGGATGCCGAGCACCAGCAGCAGCTCCCTGCCGTGCCTGGGGCTGCATTTACTTCAGACTCCTGATAATAACCAATGTGATTTTTTTTTTAAGGCAAACGCGATGGTGAGTAAACAGCAGGGTGCCTGGCGAAGCCTACCTATCCATTAATAAAGTGCTGCATTTTAACAACATTTCTGATAAGCTGTAACTGCGCAATCAGAGCGCTATGAAATATTAAAGCCTGTTGATAGCTCATTAAAGCTAACGTTTTGGCTGGCCCTCCAGTGCGTGCTGCAGGCTGGGCTTCGGTGCTCAGCCTGTAGATGCGACTGAGGATCGGCTCTGCACGCTGCCAAATGAGGAAAACTGTAGCTGGAGGGAACAGGGCACTGCGATAGCAAAAAGAAATAAGAATTAAAATCCTGGTATACAGCTACGCTCACTTCAGCAGCCTCAGCTCCACACCTGGCTTGGGAAAACACAGAAATACCGGCTCCCGGGGTGGGGGACAGGGCCAGGGGACTCGTCCCCGTTGGCTCAGCGGCTGCGTGGGGATGCCTGAGCCACCCTGGGACAGCCATGGGTGTAGATGCTGCATCCTCTGCGGGTCTGGGGGCATTCGGGGTGGTGCATCAGTGGAACTGGGTCAGCTGCTAGTTGGGCTTTTGGAAATGCATGGCGAGTGTCTTCTGCCCGGCTGTGGATTCTCATGTGGGTATGGTGGGCAGGCAGGGGTAATTGGTTCAATCAGCAGTAACTGGTGTCACCGGTGTGAGTGATGAAGCTGCAGGCAGCTGCAGCTGCTAATGGGGATGAGGGCTAGGTGATTTTTGGAAGCGTGGCTGCTCTGCTGAGGGCCAGCATGGTGTAGGGGCTGCTTCACCTGCTCCCTGGGGATGGTACCTGGGGAGAAAGGGGACGGGGGGCTGCAGCCACCCCTAGGAGTCAGGGAGGGAGCTGGACCACTGAGTTGGTCTGGTCAGGGAGGCAGCAGCACCAGGACAGTGAAAACCGGGATGCAGCTGCCCCCCACTCAGCTTCTGGGGGAGCAGCCCTCACCCCGCCTCCTCTGCATGCAGGACCTCAAAGCAGGGTGATAAACACCCACTTGCAGGTGATGGTCCAGCTGGGGAGCATGAAGAGTTTCCTGACTCACTCGAGGTGAGGACGGGGGTGGCAGAGGCTCCCGTGAGATGCTCTGAGCGTGGGGCCAGATGTGGTGATTTGCCACATCTGGGGGGAAGAGATGCTGTGGGCCAGGCAGTGCTGGTGATGTGGAGACATTCCGGGGTCCCCCAGGCGCAGCCCGTGGCACAGGGCAGCCGTCTGCCTGCTGACCAGGGACGCATGTTTTGGAGGTGATGCTCAGGCTTGGCACATCAATTCTGGGGTTCAAACCTTGTCATTTGCCTTGTAATTCTCTTACAGGACCCTACAACCAGTTAATGACATCTGTATTAAAGCTCAAATTCAACAGTTTGAACCTTCATACTGATCCGCAGCACCGAAAGCTTCTGGCACATCAATGCCAGCAAGCTGCTGAAGCGTGGCAAGTGTCCCTGTGTGCCGGAGCAGTCCCAGCGTGCTCTGAGAGCTTTCTTCTGGTTAGACCAAACCTTAGTTGCCTTTTTTTCCTGGCAACTGACTCTTTGAATGCCAGGCTTGTGCGTCAGCCTGCGAGTGTTTTTGAGAGCGATGGGAGTGCAATAGTAAAGCAAAGCATTGTTTCTGTTAGCAGCAGCACCGCTCTTAGGCAGTTCAAGATGCTTTCCATATCACCGTGACCTTTCTCACTGACGAAAGAGACATGAAAGTGTGGATGAGATGGCCCAGATGTTTGTCTGAAGCAGTATTGAAAATCGTCTGGATGCTGTAACATGCATTCTTTTAACTGCACATCCTCAAATGCCGCTATCAGTTAACCGTTTGCAACCGTGGCCTTTTTAGAGCTCAAAAGACCAAGACCTTGGCTACCGCACTTGGGAGCAAGACCTACAAACCAGGTGCAGGCACCATGGCACAGCACCTCCGCGGCTCCTCGCCCCACCACCCTCATCATGGTCTTCCCATCACCGTCCCCCTGCCACGGCTGCGCCATGGCTGGGACGCAGCCACGAGCACTTGTCTGCAGCGGGAAGGGCCATGGCCGGGGAAAAGCCCCGGGGCAATGGGGGAAGAAAAAAAGTTTTCTGGGCAGCTACTCAAAGGTGGGGAGCAGAAAAGCCTGGGCACATTGTCAGAGGTTTCCCAGCAAAAAAGGATGGCGTGAGTTTGGTTGTGAGAACTGCAAGAATTTTCTTTTATTTTTATATATATATGTTTTTATATATATAATATTTTATTTATTTATTCTTAAATGCTAACGCAGAATATGACTAAAGGAGAAGCGTTTCTCCCCATGCAGCCAACCCAAACAGGGGTGAAGAGGGGAAGATCTTGCCCATCCAAACCGCTCTCCTATTTGATGCTTCCTCCTCCTCCTCCTCACCTGGATGCTGGTGAGGACCTTTGTGGCAGCCCGGGGTGGTCCAGGCCGATGGCCAGCGCTGTCCCCAGGCCCGTGAGGAGCTTCCTTCTGTCCCCCGAGCACGACGGAGCACTGGGGCAGTACCGGGAGTTGCTGAGCGTGAATAAATCATCATTAGCGGCCGCATCGTGCCTCCCCCATCCCTAAACGTGCTCTTTTTACAAGCTGTGAGAAACCCACTTTGTGGCTGCCCGGAGTCTCCGGCAAACTCCAGGGCTGCCGAGCGGTTTCTGGGAAGGAGCTTTAGAAGTTGATTTTCTCCAGTTTTGCAGGGGATGCACAATTATTGATCCTGCAAATGACCCCTGCAGAAATACATCGATCCCTTCGGAGTAGCAGATCATTAAATACGTGACTTCCAGATCTTTCAAATGGTGCCAAAGAGCTGACCTGGCAAAATAATTATTTCATAGTGCACGTAATTGTCCCTGCGACCATTAGCATTTGTGTAACTCTGAACTCGCCTTGGTGGGAGCCTGCTAC
The DNA here is from genome assembly GCF_028858705.1 of Grus americana. Lineage (NCBI taxonomy): Eukaryota > Metazoa > Chordata > Aves > Gruiformes > Gruidae > Grus > Grus americana. The sequence goes on from NC_072860.1 coordinate 26,697,648, forward strand.
CTAAAATGCTCTTTGTACAATGATGCTTCACATCTGCATTTCCTTTTCTCTTATATGTTTTCCTCCAAATATAGGAAAACTAATTGGCAAAAACCATAACGAGGCTGAGGTTTCTCTTTTGGGGCAAGACTCTGAAAGCCTCACATGCGGCGAGCAGTATTCGGTAGCAGGAGTAATGCCACGGAGTGATGGAGGGAAGCACGGCTTTGGATGACGATCTGGATTGTAGATAGAAACAAGCTCAGCCCTCACAGCTTCAATCGTATGATCATATCCAGTAGCCCCAAACCTTGCGATAGTTGAGGCTTTTACAGGAATGACGGAGCAAATCGCCGCTGCGTTGGAGGATGTGCAAGCACTTCGCTTTGCGTGGCGGGCTCTGTTACAGCCCTTCTGCAAGTATTCCTCTCCCTGGTCCCTAAATCCGTGCCGTGTGGTTGGTGTTTCGGGGTGCTGGGTGGGTGAGGCTGTAGCTGGGGGGGGGGGGTGTTTGCTTTCGCTCTGAGCGGGGTAAGAGCTCCCCCCTGGCATCGGCAGCTGGTGGTGGCAGAGACCGAGGGCATCCCCGACGAGCCGGGCGCTGCAGCAGCGCTTGCACCGGCAGCGGTCACGCCGTCCACGTGGCCGTCTTCACAACAGTCTGCCAAAATAAAGAGTACGTTGTTCCTAAGATTTCTGTAAGGAGTGCTAAAGAAGCTCTTCAGGAAGCCCATCCGCAGCGAGCTCGGAGCACAGCTCAGGGAAAGCTCTACGACGCTTGAATTAAACACACGAAGCTGAGCTCTATTGCTTCACATTTTTCAAGCACATCTGTGACTGCAATAAGGCTTAGGAAACAAGAAGATGACTCTGCATATGTAAAAAAAAAAAAAAAAAAGCCATTACCTCACAGCTCAGAAATCTCCACTGCCAGCAAATATTTGCTGTTAGACTAGTAAAAAACAGAGAAAGTGAGAGAAAAAGGCTGAACACTCCTGCATGACTCTGATTCCTTCCCGGGCTAGGTCAGTTCTTCTGTTAATTTTGGATGGTCTCCAGAAATGAAATGTATTTTCTTCAAATAAATAAAAGGTGGAAATATCACAGGGCAATGATATCAAGTGTGTTGTCAGGCTTCCCAGACTCCATGTCGCAGTTAACGTATTCTATTTTATTCCTTCTGCTAAAAATAAGCATTAGAAAGATTGGATGGTGCTAGTTCTCCCCTTGCTATAATTCCTTGCCGTGAGGTCTTGAAATCTTTGACTCCGTGGAAAGGCTCCCATTCCTGCACCGAGTTTTGGCTGAGGCTTTTGGTGTTACAAAGAACGAACGTCTCTTCGTTTAATGCTCAACGATTTGCTCCAACGGCTGTTTTCCTTCTGAATCAAATTATATTCATTTCTAAAAAGGATTCCAGGATTATAACCTTGATCCAACACCGTCCTTAAGCGCATGTTTAATTTTGAGCCCCCCCCGATGGCAGCGAGACCCCTGGGAGACCGGCCGGTGGCTGCAGGCGGGGAGGAGGCTGGATGCCCGGCGCGCGGCGGATGGATGTATTAGCAGCTGAACACATAAATGCTGAAATGTATTAAAAAGCAGTAACAACCGAAAGGCAATAAAGGACAATTTGTCGCAGTTGGAAGGATCGCTGCAGTGGTCTGGAATAACCAAAAAAATTTTTTTTTTTTTTTTTTTACAGGGGGCAACATTTTTCCAAGCCGCGGTCCTCATTAGTCATGCTGTTTCTCAAGAGGCTGCCATGATCCAGTCATGAATTTCTGAGATGATTTCATCTCACTGTTATTTACAACTTAGCCCAAAAGCTCAGACTCTTCCTATTATTTGTGGTTAAATATAGCAACGGATTCTTTCCCATTCCTTTTTCTCTCAGAGAGGTTTTTCTGCCACCCACACGAATCGCATGAGTCAGAAGGCACACAAAGGAGCGGTTCCCAGCTGGCCGGGCCCTCGCCGGCCGCCTTCGTGCATCCCGAGCTCACCCCGAGCATCAGGAGGTGAAATAATGTCTGTCTGCTCGCAACTGGGGTGCAGCCAGGGGTTCTTGCTCCACGCCCCGGGGGGTGCGCAGGGATGTTCCTCCCCTCCGTCAGCTCCCGCATCCCGAGCGGGGTCACCCTGGCTGCATCCCGGCTGCTTTTCTGCCATCTCAGACTGCAATTTCAGGCGGCCCCAGTTTTCGTGCAACCCACCGCCACGGAGGATGTGGGGGTCATGAAGAGTGGGGCGATGCCCCGGGCACAGGGAGGGAGCACCGTCCTGCTGAAAACCCTCTCCTATTCCCCTCTCTCTCTTCTCTTCTGTGTGAAGATGCTTTACTTTTCCTAAACTAAACGTTTCCCCACCCCAGTTTTGGCAGCACCAGCCTGAATTCCCCGGACCCCCCTGTGCACAGGCAACATGCTGCAGCCAGAGGGTTTTTCCTGGGGGGTAGATCCAACAGACACCCCAAACGAAACCGGTCAGGGCATCGCCCGAGCAGCAGGTCAGTAGCTTGTTAAAAAATATTAAAAAAAAGGCAGAAAAACCTGCCAGCTGTTTTGCTGAGAGGGGGGCGATAGCCATGCCAGGACAGACAAGGACGGCACACTCCGCAGGGAAGCATCCTGCCTGCGCTGCCCGCACGAAGCGATGCAGCCCCGTGCGCATCTCTTAGGAAAAGCGTAAGAGGGAGGGCTGAGGATGCTGAGGTTGGAGGGGCAGCGTGGAGGCGGCAGCTGCAGGGGGAGGATGAAGGAGCAGGGGAGGTTTGACCCTGCTATTTTTAACCGCGGCGTTTATGTGCCGTAAATAACCGTGCCGGTCTCGGAGGCAGCGCAGCAAACAGGAAAGACTCCGGCACGACACCCCCGCTGGGTCCACTCCGCGGGCCTGGGGGGTCCTGCCGGCCACCACGCAGCTGGCCCTTGGTGGGTCGCTTCTCGGCAGCCCACATACTGGTGGGTCTGGATGTAAAAGGGCAAATAGTCCGTGCTGGGAAATGATGTGCGTGGGTCCCGTCAAGCCGAAATAGCAGATTTGCCGTGTCCTCCCCGCTGCCGAGCCAGCCCTGGCTTTTGGCACAGGCTGGATTTATTAAGTTCGGTCGCATCTGGGGGAGCTGACGTTTAAATTCTGAAAGTCAGGATGAAAATATGGAAAATCTATCACGATTTTTCTGTTGAGAGAAGAAAACCCCGCCACGCTGTGTGCCGAGGCGGCTGCTGCGAGGCTCACCCCCACCGAGGCTGGGGGGCATGGGGCAGTGTGTGGGATGCTGAGCTCAGGCATAGATGCGAAGCGGGGCTGAGGGGGTGGGTGACGGCCTCGGGTCCCTTGGTTCCACAGAAATCAATCAAAACCAAAAAAAATGCAAAAAATTAATCTGAAGTGGCTCTTGGCAGAGCCCAGGGCCGTGGGTACCAGTGCCTCCGGGAAGAGACACCAGGGCTAACTGATACAGGGAGGCTGCGTTGCTGCCTAATTCTCTGAGGACTGAATTAGTTAAATTGCTTTTTCTTCTGTCGTCGCTTCCAGAATAATAAATGAGCACAGACGTATTAGTCCCGCCGGCAGTAGGGTTGCTACGGGTGAAGGTCTTGGGTGACTTTTACCGTCCCCAGTGCCAACCTACCCTCTGCCTGCTGGGAGCCGCGGGTGCGGGTGCACCTTGTCAGCCCCTACGTGATGGGATTTAGTAGTCGCAGCCTCTGCTGCTGGTGGGTTGCCGCTGCCTATTTGCTATATAATTAACTCCTTGCCTTTTCTGAGCCATTATTTAATGACTCTGCTATCGATTTGCTATCTGACTGGGACGCTGCTAAATTCATAACCCTTTTCAGCGCTGTCTTGTCTGGTGATGCTAATGGGTGCCTCACCAGTTTGGACATGCTGAACGGCACCGGTGACCCCAGCTCCCACCTGCGCAAACATTTCCAAGGCAGCTCAAACTATTGGTGTGCCCAGCAGCTGGCAAGCTGAAGCCCTGTTAACGCGGGACCTGCCCGGGGCATCGCCAAGGGCTTCCTGGGCTGTTTCTGGTTTGGGTTGTGGTTTAAGAAAATACAGGGAGGTGAAGTCTTTGTATCCCAGGTTTTCCTGCCAAGGGTTTGGGGTGGAAAACTGGCCCAGGGTGGGCAGGCAGCGAGCATGCCCCCACACCACCTCACCCCCAGACAGCATGACGGATTCATTTTTTCATAAATGGACACAAATAGATGTAAGGAACAAGATTTTCAGCGAGTAATAGAGTTCAGTATAAAATGTGTTTGATGATCTCAAGACAGGCTGGAATTGCTCTGATTATTTTGGTGTGGAGGAAGGGGGTTTCTGGTCCCTTACAGGTTTGGTCCTCGCCTGGCAAAGCCGCTCATTTTGGATTCCTCCCGTGACAACAGCTTTGCAGCATCGAGACCTGAGTTGTCTTCTGCTCAGGTGATGGCGCGTGGAAAGCTCTTAATTCTGACCATACTGGGTAGCTTTCCAAAATATCAGTGGTTTAAAGCATTTTTGACAATTAAACGGCATTGATTTAATTTTAACACAATGAGCTGCAGGGCGATTTGATGGTAGAGGAGAACAGAGGACTCAGGAGTGCTGGGGTATCATTTGGGATATGGAGATTATCATGCGCCATCCCCAAATTGTTTTTTTCTAAGGAGATGAAAAGCTCAAAGTGCACAGTTCATGTGCAGCATGAGTCTGTCAGTGTGAGATTTTTTTGCAAGCTAATATGATTAAAAATAAAAGATTAAAAATGTGAATCTGCAGCAGGTGAGACTCTGAGCCCTGAGCATCCTCCTCCTCCCCGCGCTGTGCACCACGTCTCAGCAAGTGTTTCAGCGCAGAAGTTCTGGGGCCTCCTGCAGTTTCTGTCATCTCTTGGGAATCCAGGATGAGGACACGACGTGGGGCAGAATGGAGTAAATACAGTAAATATCCAGTAAGTATGGGTGACCTAATTACAAGACACAGGTGTTCACCAATTTCTGTGTAGCAGGAACTCTAGCACCACAATTCTGGCCTTTTCACCTCGAAGAAGATGGCTGTTTGTAATTACTTCTCTAAGTGACGACACCGCATCACAAGTGGTGATATATGTGTGATGCTTTCATTTACAGCTTCCAGACAAAAGCCTGTCTGCAGAGAAGTTAGTGGAAATTAAAACCAGCTAATGCCTGTTTATTATATAAAGGCCTGTACACAATTATGAAATCAGAAATAAAGCAGGACGCAGATGGAGGCATTGGGATTCATCCCCTGGTGATTACGGTTGTATTTTTCCAGCTAAAAGCCAGGAATATTTGTCGTGGCTGTGATGTGTCACCTCTCCTGGGGGTCCTTGGATATAATTTTGAGGGGAAACACTGATTTTCTGACCACCACATGGTACCCCTTTATATACATATATATTACTGAACAGGCTAACGCCTGTCTGAGGCTAAAACTCCATTTTTGCTCTTTTCATTTTCACTTCCCGCGTGTGCTCAGCTGACCTGCCTTTCCGCCGCGCTTCCCGTCTGCTGCCGGCCGCAGCCAGAGGTTTTGTCTGTCCTTTCTGGCTCATCCAGCAATCCCCTCCGGTTTCCTTCCTCTCCTTTCCGTGCTCAGAGTCCTCCTCTCTCCTAGCTTGCTCTCTTACTGCAAGGAGCAGCCAGTCCCTGCCTTTTATTTAAGAAAAAACCAACCCCCCCACCCCCAAAGTAGCAAAAAAGCCTCTTAATGCATCTGGATTTCTTTCCAAGCATCTGCTGCACTGGGAGAGGGTGCGGAGACCCAAGCCTGTATCGGCAGGGCTTGGTGCTTTCGTTGCCAGGTCACTGGGAATTGGGGTATTTAACTTAAATATTTTTAATTAAAAAAAAAAAGAAAACAAAACAAACCCCAAACAACTTCCCAAACGTCCATCTGTCAAAAAAGTGAGTGTGAGATTGGTAGATCAAGTGCTAGGGCATATATGGGGCTGTGTCTGTATGTTTTATTTACATTGTATAAGATCTGGCCAGGGAATCTACTGTAATAGAAAAAATAAGTGTTGGGAATGGAATAAAAACTGTATCTGCAAACCCCACGTATTTCTGCTGTACAATACGATGTGTGGGAACCACCTGAGCAATGAAGCAGGTGTTCAGGGCGCTTTCCAAGGAGCCCGTCCGCACCTTTAGGATGTGATTAAACAGCCCCACACCCCCAATTTAGAGACTTCTCCCTAACGCTATCGGCCCCGCGATGAAACGTTAATTTTTTTTATTATTTTTTTGTTAGGAAATGAGCCCTTTCCCCCTCCCAACGAGCTATTATTCTTGCTGAGGAGCGGGCATGGCCCGTAAGCAGCTGCTGGCAAAGGCGGGCGGAGCTGCGCGGAGCGGTGCGGAGCGGTGCGGGGCGGTGCGGTGCGGAGCGGCGGGGCCGGGCCGGGCCGCGCTGCCGGGGCCGAGGAGCTGTTGCCATCTGCAGGCGGCTTTAGGCTGGTGCTGGTAAGGCCGGGTTTAACGCAGCCGGAGAGGTGCTGGGGCGGCTGCGGGGAAAACCCCCGGGAAAGGGGCTGGGGGGCCAGGGGCACCCATCGCTGCGGAGCACCCAGCCCTGGGGAGCACCCAGCCCTGGGGAGCACCCATCCCAAACCAGCTGCCCGCTGACGAAAGCACCTCTGCTAATTAACCCTGTTACTCTAATGACCAGGCAAGGCGGGAGCTCCCCCCCCCCAGCCCCCCCTTTCCGGGCGCTGCCTTTCACGTCTCTGTCCCTCCACTCCGGGGGTGGCAGCCGCTCCTGAGGGGGGAACAAGCTGGTGCAGCAGTGTCACAGCCCGGGCATCCCGCGAGCACTATTAATGTTATTTACGCTCTATCCCAGGCCCGGGACAGGGGGTGCAGGTGCAGCACCCTCTTTGGGGCACGGGCTGGCTGCGTGCCTGGCTCTGGCCGCGTTGGGCTGGCAGAGCTGCCGCAGGGATTGGCAACACCATGGCATTTCTTCCAAGGCAGGTCCAAGGCCTCCCCCCCCATCGCCCGGGACCACTGGGCCTGATCCTGGCTCCGGTGGGCTCCGTTCCCCTTCCTCATCCCCTACCAGCTGCTCACTGCTGGAGCCATACAGTAACCCGTGAGCCTATCGCCTATGCAAAGGCGACGGTACGGGTCAGATAAGCAAATGCAATAGCAGAAAGCTATAGGAAAATATTTAGGGGATGGTTTCACCTTGAATCAAGATGTGTTGCTGCGATATAGAACGGTACCGAGGAGGAAGCCGTAGCAATCGGAAACTTACAGTATTAAAATTGATCCCTTCCTTTCAGGGGGAGGACTTAATTCCACTGCTATCAATAAGTAATGGTCCTGCAGCTGCAGGAAGAGCTTGTTTAACTTGAGGATCGAGCAAGAGCTGGAGAGGAAAAATCCAATTTCATAATAATGAATAAACGACCTGGCCCGTGCTCAGGCGAAGCTGGCGACGGGGTTCCGAGGCGAGCTCTTTAGCAGGGGCATGAGGGACACGCCTGAATAAGGAAAAGTGCCAGGCTTTGGAAGACTGACCAGATGCTGTCTCTGCAATTTGAACACAGCTAATTCCACGCCTAAGCTAATTGCAAAGGGATCACATGCAAAGTATGCGCCTCATTTGTCATTTGAATGAAAAGATCTCAATTTCCTGACAAAGGGGATTTAACTGTACAGTGTAATGTACTGTCCTAAGCTAACAATTGCAGCCCACATTTAAGTTTGGCACAGGGTACTCTCACAAATTCCTGTATGAATATGTGAATAGCTATTCTTTGAATACATTCAAACGGCTTCTCTCGCTTTGCATACATTTTAATGATCCCATACATGGCTGGAACACATGCACTGTTGTAACCGGGGTGGTGCATGGCCAACTGAAAACAGCAAGTACAACTGGTCACTGATCGAGCTTTTCTTAAAAAATATGAGTCCACTGAGCACAGAAAATCCTGCAGCCTTGTGACTTAGTGTTTTCATTGCTGGCTTGAGCAGAAAAATATCTGGGACCACAAAGTGGACTATTCAGGAGTATTTACACCAGTTTTCTGTATGTGTTTTTCTTGCTTTCTGTAAGTATTCTGGCAAATACATTAGTTGCTCAAACACTACCCAAAAAGCAAAGGTGTAGACTGTTCTAAATAATGATGATGATGATGATGATGTCCCCCTCCTTAGACAAACTGCCATCCTGCACATATTTGATACCGGGACTGTGTTTATATGATTTGTCCCCATTTGTAAAATTGGGTAGCCTCTCATGGAAGTGGTGCTGCTCATTCCCCGTCGGAGGGCTGGGACAGACCTGGGGTTTGGGGGATGTATCTGCAGCCAGAGGGGAATTGTAGGAGGGTGAAAATGCCCTGGATGGCTCTGGGTGGCTGCGTTCGTGGTGCCTCACCTGAATGGCTCAAGCAGAGCCTGATTTTTAGGCGACAAGCGTCTGGCACCCTCAGCAAAATCTGATGTCGTCTCAGTCTGCGTCCTGAATCCTCTGCGGAGGCTTGGATGGCTGCCCGCCACGGCTCCTGCCAGGAGCCCTCAGCGATGGGGAACTCGCATGTCTCCTCTTGGAGAGGCAGGAAAACCCCGTGGTGCTGCCTGCGAGAACTTGTCCTGGGGTACAGTTAACAGTTCAACTTTCTCTTTCCGTGGGAAGGACTAGCTTATCCAGTGCCATTAAAGCCACCTGTGAGTCACTATCAGTTCTGTCCCTGTCCTTGAGAAAAAGGTAACGTATGCTTTGGGAAACTGAATTCAAGCCTAGCTTCACTACTGCATGACTCCAGTTTAAACTGGTAAAGAGTTGCTGATGCAAAACTGGACCAGTACGTGCTAGTGGCGAATCAGGCCCTCAAAGGAAAAAATTTAATTTGAGTATTTTGGACCAAGCGATACAGCTGCTGTGTGACTCTGCAAACAATGTACGCCAGGTTGGGCTTGCCCCGGGATAACCGATGGATACTTTATGTTGGCACAGTTATCAGGACACTTATGGCATGAATACATTTCTTCGCCTCAGTGTGAGGATGTCTCGAAAAAGTCAGGAAAATAACGGTTCAGGACAGCCACCCTTAGCAAGCTGTGAGTGGCAGTCAAGGGATGGGGTCAGGACAGACAAAAACACCAGCCCAAACCCTCTGCGTAGTCATCTTCCGCTTCTCATTTCTCTTCCGTCTTGCTTTTTTTTTTTTTTTTTTTTTAATTTACTCTTCATTGTGTCCTATTGTGGGCACTTATTTTCACTTTCAAACTCATGCCATTCCACAAACTTTTTCTGCCTCCTTTAGTTTGTACCAGGCTGGACTCCCCTGTGCCTGGCCTGGCGGCAGGGTGTTGCTTGCAAGGGGATTTCCTCCGGCGACTTCGCTGGCCTTTTCATCTCTGCCTAAACTGACCCTTTATGTCACTTTTCCAGTGTCTCACATTAAATGGTTTTTTTATTTGGTCGGGTTTCAATGACAGTTTTCCAAACACCCTTTGCAGCCTGAGCCACATAGCTTTTTCCTGCGAGCTCTGCGCATGTATTTTCCTGGGGATATGGATATTCTGGAATTGTTTGGCAGCATGGGGCTGGCAGGATGCGGTGGTAGCTGCCGGTGCCTGTGGCCGGATGCACAGGAGAGAGGGGCAGCACTGGGGGGGGCTCCCGATGCCAAATGCTGCTCGTTCATACCCAGGGCAGGAGGATGTGGGAGCTGAGCACTTCAAAGGCACCTGGAACAGCATTCTGAGACTATGTTTACTTACATACTTACGCTTGTTTATAAAGCTTATCTTTTTTTCCCCCGTATGTGCCCTAGCAGATACGCAAAGGGTGACCCCGTACCGCGCCTGCGCCCAGGAGCCGCTTTGGGGTTGGTGCAAGGGGAGAAGGATGATGCTGAGATCTGGGCTGGGGCCGGATGAACTTTTGGCATAAGTTTTAAAACAAACATCTGATACACTGTCTTTCCCAAGGGCTTAGCTCATCTGGGCACGACTTTGGATGTTTCCAGCCTGGTGTGCTCGGCTGGGAGGCAGCGGGCAGGGGTGGGGAGTGAGGATGTGCAAGGATGTGCAAGGGTTTCCTTGTCTGGAGCCCGCCCAGAGGCCTGGAAATCCCCGTCCTTGTGGGATGGCCAGCCCTCGCCGGGGTTTGGCAGGCTCTCGCAGGGACGTTCTGCTGCCCTGCAGATGTGATTGCTGTCTGCTGGCACTCCCAGGGCAGAGGGGCTGCTGCCTCTGCGAGGTTTGCTGCATTGCTGGGGGCACCTCAGATGCTCCAGGAGCACTTCTCTACCAAAATGCTTCTGGGGAAAAAATCTTATATTCCCTTTTAAGAAAAAAATTACTTATGTGCAGCTGCAGGTTTGGATCTTTCTTTCTCTTTTCTCTTTTCTTTTCTTTTCTTTTCTTTTCTTTTCTTTTCTTTTCTTTTCTTTTCTTTTCTTTTCTTTTCTTTTCTTTTCTTTTCTTTTCTTTTCTTTCCTTTTCCTTTCCTTTTCCTTTCCTTTTCCTTTCCTTTTCTTTTTCTTTTCTTTTTCTTTTCTTTTTCTTTTCTTTTTCTTTTCTTCTCCTTCTTTCTTTCTTTCTTTCTTTGAACAGCGAGGGTGGCATCTGGCGTTTTCCCTTCCCAAACTTGCCGGCAGTGGCAGCATGTCTCCCACCAGCAGAGGAACGTGGGTGATGCCAGGGTGCCCTGGGTGCTGGCAGTCCTCGCGCCCTGCAAGCCTGCAGGATTAGCAAAGGGGAAATGGGAGCAGCCCAGGCAGCAATTTCCTGCCCTGTGTTCGGTGCCTGGGTTCCCATATGGCACCAGTTGGGACACTGGCAGCAGTGCCAACCTGTGTGCCGCCGTGCCTGTGCCGGGCCACGACCGGCCGTCCCCCAGCAGCATGGACCCCGTCCCTGCCACCGCTGGTGAGTGAGCCGGTAGCCCTTGTGCTGGGGCTGGCAGCTTGGTGTGAAGGCTGTATCCAGACACCGTGTGTGTGCAGAGGTGAGGTATTTTACTATATATAATGACATATAGCTGTAGACACTAAGTACCTAGTATGTATATATAATACCTGTATTCTATTCTATTGTAATATATAATACCTAATATGTCCAGTATATGAATAGTGTGTGTACATATATATCATATATATATCATATATCACTATGAAGTTATACCATATGTATCTGTATCCATACAGAGACCGTGTGATATACATATACATATATATATATCTATATAGCATATGTCTAGTACCTGAGTATACTAGTGTACGTAGTACACACACACAGTGTGTATCTAATCTACCAGTATATCTCGTATGTGTATGTAGCACCTGGTGTGCATGCGCACATATACCAGCTGTACGTAGAAACGGACACAGCATACGTTAGCTAGTCCCTAGTGCATACGTGTCTTCGCCTCCACACCTATGCGCGTGGGTGCCGTGCATGCAGCGGCCCTGCGTGTGCCGGTGAGACACGAGCGCGCGTGGATGGACCCTGCACCCTGTACCGCGGGGTTCCGGGGGGGCGGGGCCGCGGGAAACCGGCGTGACCGTGACAGACATCGCGATCGGGACCGTGCCCCTCCCCGTGGAGGCGGAGCTGCCATTCCCGCCTGCCGCCGCGATGTCCCGCCGCCGGCAGGAGCCCGACAGGTGAGCGGGGACGGGGGTCTGGGGGGGCTCGGCTGCCCCCCGCCATGCGCCGCCCCGCCCCCGCGCCCCTCCCCACCATCCCCGGGACCCCCCGGGTCTGCCCGGCATCCCCCGGCCTCTCCCGCCCCTGTTATCCCCCATCCCTGCATCCTCCCGATGCCCCCCCCAACCTTTCCCGATGCCCCCCTGCGCCCCCAGCCCTTCCCGACCCCCCCGCCCTCCCAGCCCCTTCCGATCCCCCCAGCATCCTCCCCATCCCCCCCCCATCCTACCGTCCCCATCTCCCCGCACCGCCCCCATCGCCATCCCCCAGCATCCTCCTGTTTCCTCCATCCCCCAGCTCCACCTTCCACCCCCTCCAGCATCACCCCCCCCTCATCTCCCCCCCCATCGCCGGACCCCCCCGAAGGCTCCCTGCCCCGCGTTAGCGCTGAGCCCAGAGCGTCCTTCCCCCTTCCCCCCCCCCCCTCCAGGAAAGCCCCAGCGGGTTTGGGGCGCGGGGCTCAGCCTTGCACCTGCAGCGGGGGGCTCCCCGTTCCCCGTTCCCCAGCGCCATGCCCCGCTCGGCACCCTCTCCTCCGGCAGACAAAAGCGCTGGGCGAGCCAGCGCCTTTCCTCCCCGCCGTTCCCGCTCCGCCCCGGGCCGCGCTCCGCTCCCCGGCTGCACCCCGAGTACTGGCTCACCAGCCGGCAGCTGGGGCCGTTTAGAAACGAGCCTGGTTATCTTTCGCCTCTAAAGCCGTAATCGCCAGCGGGGTCACCCCGCCTTGGCTTGGCTTCAGCGGGGGCTGGGAAACGCCATCGCAACCCTGCAGCTTTGCAGGGCAGGGGATGAAGCTGGCGGTGCCTTTCTTCCTTATTGCAGTTAATTGTGGGCAATAATTTCTTAAACTGAATAGAGCTGGGTTGGGGTTTTGGTTTTTTTGTTTTTTTTTTTTTCCTTTCCTTTCCTTTCCTTTCCTTTCCCTCCCTGCTTTTGTCCTCCATCGAGTGGTTTTTAGCTGAGGAGGAGGAGGGAAATGCAGCTGTGAGGGTATAAGCCTGCTGCAGGCAAACCTTATTTAGCAAGCCAGCACTTGGTGGAAGGGTTGCATAAACAGCGCTTGGCTCAGGCCCCATCTCTAGGGTTTTGTCCAAATTTTGCAGATACTGTGTAATTTTTAATTTTTTTTAAGATACAGTTTGGAAGCACAAACCCCGTTGTGTAATTTCCCATTCATGTCTGCAGTGAAACCCTGACCCAGTTTCTCCTGTGTGTCTAACTGTCCATGGCACCGTTTTCCCTGCCCTTGACTGACAAACTCTTAGAGCTCCAGGCTGCGTGGGAGCATCCCTGCGCAGCCGCCTGCCCTGCCGTGCTTCGCCCAGGACCCCCTTTGCTTGCATGGCTTCACCTAGTTATAGGTTAGGAGATTTAGTTTCCTGCCTCTACCGTTACCACCTATTTATTTTTTAATTTTGTGTTTGAGCCGTCCCAGCGTGGCAGCAGCTGAGCCGGTGACCCCTGTGGTGATGCCACCCTGGTGGCACCCCCCCCAACTGTCAGGTGCACCCCAGGGAGCTGAGGTCCAGAGCAGAGGGGCTGTGGATGCACGGCAGGTAGTGCGGGACGGTCAAAATCAGCCTCCTGAGCTGAGCTGCCGAAAACCAACTGCCGCAGCTTGGCTTCGCCATTGCCAGCATCCCTCGGCATCGCCGGGGCGGCACTGAAATCCCTCACCTGCCTCCAAAGAGTGAGGAAATATTTGATCTTTCCCTGTCTGCGTGGCGTAGGGCTGCTGTTCCAGCTGGCCGCTGGCGGGGCGGAGGGGCTGGGGTATTTGCTCGTGCCACCGAAGCGATGGAGAGCTGGATGTCACCTGCTGGTTTATGGTGACTGTGCCCAGGGCGATTCCCTTCCTCAGCAGCAGCTTTGACAGCGGTTATTTGGTGGGGCTGCAGGAAGGGCATTGTGGAGCTCCACAGAAAGGTTTCCAGACCTGGTCTTTATCCATAAATGATAAAACCAACACATTTCCCCTTTTCAAGAGCAAATGGAGACTGAAGGTTTGTCTGAATTTGCCACGGGCCACGAATGGGTGATGGGATCCATTGGAGTCATCTGCCACATCTGAGCCACCGTGTTTATCTGAGTTTCGCGCCTTGCTGAAGAAGATTGGTTGGATTGCTACCAAAACCAACGGGTCCCTGGCACACAAACTCCGGGTGCTTTGCAAAAGGGTCCGGGGCCGAGGGTTTGTGCCGGTGGGAAACGTGCGGGAGAGCCGGGTGTCCCTGGCACGGCAAGGGCGAGGGCCAGGGCCGTGGGTGATGTTAGAGAAAATTAATTTTTACTCACCAACCCCCCGTCCTAAGTTACCTTATAGCTCCAAAGGCAGGGAGCGATGCCAGCGGGCCGGGAGGTGGGTAAAGGCCCGCTCGTGTGGAGGTGTGGCAAGGGAGTGACAGATCTGCTCAGGGATTTCCCGTTTTGTCTTCCAGTGGAGCTGAGTCCCTCTCTTCAGATGAAAAAGGTACGATAATTTTGTCAAATGCAGTGCTTCAAATTTTTTTTTTTTTATGAGGAATGCCCATCCTTTGGAATGGAAATGACAATTTTGTAACTGCTGGCTTTACAAAACGCGATGTAATGCTTTAGTTTAATGGATAAGAGTTTTGATTTTTTTTTATGCTGATTTTAAAAATTCATATTCCTTTGCTATTTATTCCCTTCCTCTGGCCTGCATAGTACAAAATCACCAAGAGAAGAGTTAAATCTATTTCAAGCTTTATCCCCCGACTGCTTTTCTCTTGCAGAGGTGGCGGCTGGTGGTGCAGAGGGACAGGGCTCGGCCGAGGAGCACCCAGCGGGTGAGCACGCACGTGGCTGAGGGCTTTCCCGGGATGATGTGGCCGGCCTTGCACCCGCCATTTCCCCCCACCGTGATAACACCACAGTGTAGACACTGCTGCAACTCCTCAAGTCACTTGCTTTGCCATACTGGTTTCTCTTCAACTTAAAATTTTGAGAAAAAATTATTAAAACCATGTACGGCGCATCCCCATGAGTCATGTCACTGGTGGGACACACCAGCTCCCACCGATGCTTCTCCCGCCTCATGTGCATGTCATGGAAAACCATGATTTAGCTGGGTGAGCTGAGATGTGCCAGGGGTGAAGCTCCAAAATAGTCCCAGGTTGTACAAAACATTAAAATTAAGCATCTTGAACATCCCATGTACCCTTCAGAAGGGCCTGGGTGACCCCAAAGTCTCCTCTGATCCTGGGATGTGATGCTCCGATGCTCCTCTCTGCTTAAGTATTTTTTTCTACTCTGTTACGTTATCTAACTTGCTGACCAACCTGAAGTATTTATACTTCTAGTTGTATCCTTTTCCTTACCTGTGGCATTGCTTTATTTCATTCTGCCTGTGACTAACGGAGTGTAATTTCGTTAAGGAGAGGATGGTTTCGAAAACAGCTCCAGCAGTAGCTCGGAGGAGGAGTCAGGTGAGCGTCGCGTTGCGATTTATGTATGTTCTCACTTTTGGAAATGCACGCTCAGTTTCAAGCAGCCGCTTTTCATGGGAATAGTCCCAGGGTTATTGTATAAGACTGTTAATTCAGTGATTGCACGCTGCAAAGCAGAATGATATTTTCATGACCAAATTATTTCCTAGCCGTTCGGTTTTGAGCAGAGCAATAATAGAGGAGCAGCAGCTAATGTTGCTTTAGCCTCATGGACACAATACACGCAGATGTTTTTACACCGCAGTAGTTGTCCAAACACCAAGAGGCTATAAATCTGCTTAAAAGTTGGCAGCATA
This sequence comes from Grus americana, assembly GCF_028858705.1. Taxonomy (NCBI): domain Eukaryota; kingdom Metazoa; phylum Chordata; class Aves; order Gruiformes; family Gruidae; genus Grus; species Grus americana. Next base: position 26,713,074 of record NC_072860.1, read on the forward strand.
AGTGGGAAAACAGGATGGACAGGAAAAGAATTAAAGGAAGCGTTCGCTGTTGATGAAAAGCCTGCGGGTTTGCGCTTACACGGGATACACCACCAGCAGTTTATTCTGGTTTGGTGCAAGACTGATAGCCTTTGGTGAATAATTACAACGCTTTTTCTCATCAGATGCGGAGGAGTCGGATGGAAGAAGGTCGGGTGAGTGTGCTTTTGTTTTGTTCCTTACATCCACCTTGCAAAGCGTGAGGAAGCCAACGCAGATAAGCGATGCACGAGGGTAGTGATATGCGATGGCAAGAGAGCGATTTAGCGCTGGCCCAGCCGTCGCCTCCGTGCCTTTCGGTAAAACGACTCGCTAGAGAGTGTACCCAGGAAGGGGGGGGTGCGCGGGGTGCATGTGCGCTCGCTGCCGCTGTTTGCAAATGGAGCCCAGCGCGGGGCTGCGGGCACAGGGAGAAGCCGGAGGGGGCTGAGGCACCCTTCCTCTCCCGCGTGCTGCGGGTGGCCCCGGGTCGGTGCAGCCCCGCTGCGGCTCGGGGACTGAACTAACATCGCTGTGGGAGGGCAGCCAGCGCGTTGCCTCCTGCTTTCCGGGCTGTTTGCTGCAGCAATAACGTTCTCTGCCTCTCCCGCGTCTGCCTGCCCAGGAGGGTGTTGATGTCCCGGGGTGACTTTGGGACAGGCTGGCTGGAGTCCCTGCTTGCAGGGACGGGTGTTGGTGGGACGGGGAGCGGGAGCGAGCGGCACAGCGCCCGTGCTGGCCCCGGCAGCCAGCCCTCCCTCGCACCTTGTCGCAACAGCTCTGCAGCTCGGCTTCTGCAAAATCCACCCTTCGGGCTAAAAGCTTTTGCCCGGTGTGCCAGCTCTGCTTGCTTTCTGGTGTGTTGGCTGGTAGCGAGGAGGATTCAGGCACTTTTAAATCATTTTAGGGGTAAATACACTGCAAATAGCGTGGTTATTTGCGCGCTGGGAAGCGCTGCTGCCAGCTTCCATGCTAGGTGGTTGAACTTTGTACTTGGCGCAGTGAGACTCATCCTGGGCATGAATCTTTTTTTAAACCCTGTGAAAATTTCCAGTAGTTTGGGCAAGTTATGAGCTTTTGACAAAAGTCATATCCTGATACTCAGCTTCATCCCTACGCTGTGCAAAGCCTGCGCGTGCAGGTGTGCAAGTGTGTGTGCAAGAACTTCATCTTAGGAATGTTCTCATTAGGTTTTTATGAATGTAAGCAAATTAAATTGGTGGGTTGTCCTTGCTGAATATGAGAGCAGAAACCTGCTGGAGGCTGAGGCATTTGCTGCAAACTTCTTTTTTGTAGATGAGGAACAGGAGGAGAAGGAATTGCTACCGCACTGCGATGAATCAGGTAGTAACAGATCTCTTGAGGGGTGGGTTTTTTTCTGAGTGTTTAATTACTTTGCTTTTAATGAGCTGATCTTCCTGTTTTCTCACTAGGAGTGAACTGTCCGCCCCCCTGTGAGCACTGCAGAAATCAAAATGTGCGTTTATTAAAAAAAACCAACCCACATATTTTGCATGAGATAATTTGCAAATGGTAATTCTGCTCTCTCATCACCTTTTTAAATATGTATTTTTTTAAATCTATTTATAGGACCAGAAGGAGCAAGTGACCCCTAGGAGACTTTCTGGAGGTCAATATATGTACGTATTTTTTAATATAATGGGTATACATTTACATTGTTCTCATCAAGATACTTCTCTCTTTGGTTTAAGTGGGAAAAAGACTAATTTGCTGCACAAATACATTTGGAGGTTTATCAGAAGATGCCCCCAAATCTTTAAAAATAAACAATTTAGAGCAGCCGCCTGTGCTGCCTCCAGATCCTGGTCCAAGGAAGCTCTTAGGACGGCTTCTTGCCTGCCTCGGCTTGCTGCAGTAATTAACATCGGGCACATTTTAATGTGCTCATTTCAGTCTGGACACACGTGAGGGGTCTTGCCCTGCTTCACAGGAATACTCGTCCTCCCCATTTGCGCTGACCTTGCATTTTTCTTTGGGTGCCAGGCTCGTTCTCCCTCTCTCTGCCTTGGAAGTTGTCGTCAGCGTGTGACGTCGGCATTGTCCGTGTATGATGTGGATGCTGTCAGTGTACGATGTTGGCTCCGACGTCGATGGGAGCTGGGCTTGAGCTCTTTGTGTAAAAGCAGCTGCTTCGTTTGCAGGAAACGCTGTGCAGAACATTAATTACAGCTATTTTGCAGGCACTGGCTAGGTCCTCCTGGCCAGTTTTTAACGCTCCAGTGATGGTTTAAACAGAGAGACTGGAGGAAAAAAAAAATCCTTATGGCTTCTGTGCTATTCAGATAAAGTGCTCTGTGCTTGTTGGGAAGGGAGTTTCTCTCTTATCCCTTGCAAACCACACTTTTATGGTATTTACTAGGCAGCGGAAACTAAACTAACGGGGTCACTCTTGCCCACGGCAGGGTACGGCTGGATGCGGAGGGGACTTACCAGTGCAGTCTCACGGGCTTGATTTTTGAGGTAACGGGGGCCGTCAAAATCACATACTCCCTCTTATCCTGGAGCAAATACGCCAACCTCGTGGAAAAGCCATGGATCGTGGGCGGCCCCCTCTTCGACGTGCACTGCGACTCAGCCCCCGCTCTCACCTCCATCCAGTTTCCCCACTCCCTCTGCCTGAGCGGTGAGTGCCTGCCATCGGCCCGGCGGGTGCGGGCGGCTGCCGGCTCCCCGGCGCAGGAGGTGCTGAGGCGGCCCCGTGTCCCCGCAGATCACGGCGCTGGCATGGCCTTCAGGGTTTTGCACGTCAAAGGCGAGGGCGCAGCCATCGAGCCCTCTGCCGACTACTCGGCCTCGCACGTGAAGTGGCTGGTGAGCTCGCTCTCGCCGGTGGGACCGCTCATCCAGAGCCAGGAGCCGGTGCAGTACCACGGCGCCGTCATCCTCTACAAAGTCATCGACGAGCATCCCTCCTTATCCTTTCGGGTCTACGTGGCTACAAACAACGACTCCTTTATAAAGGTGTGGCTCGCGTCGGGGGCGTAGGGTGGCATGATGTAGAAATACTGGCAGGGTCGGTTACGGGGATGTTATGTTCGGGATGGGGCGTGGCGAAGAGATGCTCTTCTCTCACCCCAGTGTTTGCACGCAAAGCTCTGGGTATATACGTGTGTGTGTATATATATAATGAGAATTCCATACTGGAAAGGTCTGCCAAGTTAGGATATGATATTTAAGGAATTATACCAGCCTGCATGCTCGCTCACAAGCTGCAATAGAGGAGAAATACATCAGAAACCGGTTTTCCACCAAAATCCGCGGAGCTCAGGATTTGTACCTGAAAGAGCTTCTTGTCCTCTCACCCATTCCCCGCTACAAGAGGCAGGCAAAGGCTAGGAGAGGACTGCAACAACGAACCTTCCTTTTATCGGGGTTGCAAACTCTTCTATCTAACGTCACCCATGTAGCGCAATAGCTGCAGAAGTTTATTCGATGGTTTTTGAGGACGGTGTTTAGTGCACAGCTCTCTGTAAAGTTTGCCGCGTGGAACAGGTCGCGGCCGTTCTGTAGAGCTGGGGCCAGAGAAAAGCCCAAGGAGCCGCATTAACACAGGTTTTCAACGTTAATTCCTTTACTGAGGCGAGTAACTTTTAAATCCTATTTTTCAATTTTAGGATATCTCAAGAGCCGTAAAACATTCAAATAAGAAATTCGTTAAAATTGACAAGCCCCCTGTATGCCAAAAATTACTTCAGAAAGGAAAGAGGTATAGATTAGTGTGTGAGCCAGAAGCTGAAATAACTCCAGAGGTAAGTCCCCCCCCAACCCTCACTTTGTGCCTTGCAGCTTGATTAGAAACGTGGTCCAAAATGGCTTTTTTTGCACGTTCCTGCGCTGGCATTAAGGGTGTTTTTTACATCCATTTGCTGTGGCTGCAGAAAGCATTTGCCTCTTAGAGCCCTAACATTTTGGGATGAAATCCTGACGCTAAAGTCAACAGCAAAACTCTGGGGAGATTGTAATTGGGCTCAGGTCTGTGCCAACAGCCAAATACCTCCTGTTTAATTTACGTTTTGGATAAACATTTATTTTCACCTACTTTTACATTGTATAGGAAATTGAATTTGTTGATGGATCTCTCTTGAAACTAAAAAGCTACATTGAAGTCTATTTGGAGAAACCCGACGACTTCACCTTGTCTTTGGTTGAGCTCGAGTCTGATGCGACCGTATGGAAAGCAAAACTAAGGGAGAGTGAGTCTTTGGTCTTCCCACGACTGGTTTCTTCCTGCTGAAAAGATGCAGGAATCGGGGTATAATTCAGCCCTTAGATGCATCTAAATTCCTGCTGTTAAAATCGTGAGGTTTGGAGCGATAAAACACAAAGAAAAGAGCTCCAAGAGGTTGCGTAGCGGATGTTGCGGTAACCTGCAGAATCCCTCGTGAGCAGCCAGGCGAAGGCTTCGGGGCTGCGGGCTGTGCGGGAGGATGCTCCGCTTTAGTTTTACTTCCTGGGAATAATATGCGATCTCTGTTGTATATGATAGATGGCGTGCTGCCGCACGTTGGATAAAAGGGGAAAAATCATCTCGTTGTATAAAATCTTAGCTCAGCAGCCGGAATCCCCCCAGCAGCTTGCTGTGGTGCCTGAGAAGTGTTGGATGTAGGGCGTAGCAATGGGAATTCCTACCTCACCTCTTGTTTCCTCTGAAAACTGTTTACCAGGTGACTGGATACATTACGATCAGAACAAAAACGAGCAGAAGAGAAGTGCAGTCAGTAAGTCGATTTGAAGAGAAGTCGGGGTCGCTTATTTTCGGTGGCGTAGCTCAAGCGATGCGCAAGAAGTGACATCACCTCTCGCTTGCTTCTTAGGTGTCAAAAAACGGAAACCAGCCCTCAGCATTTTGGAAGAGGAAGAGCTGTGTAGCAAAAAGCAAAAGACTGGCAATACCACAGGTAAACCATTTCTGTGTCGGGTAAAATAACAGGTTTGGGTTGTTGGGGGTTGTTTTGTAGCCTACGAGTTGAACCTGAGCTCAGTTTTCTAAAGCCTTCCACGAATCTGAGTATGAAATACAGGAGGGGACAGTGCTGCTTTTGTCGGTGCGGAATTCGTACCTGCATTTGTATGCTTTGGTACACTGTCATTCGTTCAGTAAGTAAATGGGGAGAAGCAGCTGGGAAATTTGCTTTGTAAGGGTCAGCTCAAATGGTATTGTCTTCTAAGACTGGGCAATAGTGGCTGTTTTTGAAAGAGGTTTCCACTACATGTCTCAGATTTTGCATTTGAGATGTCTCCTGAGACATAACAAGCTATTTTTCTGGGAAGAGAAAAGAAAAAAAAAAATCAGCTCCCATTTATTGTTGACGTGTGATGTCCCAATGGTCAGAAGTGCTTGGTGTCTGGGAGCTCCCACCCAGAAACTACTCATCTACTAATAGTTACTTGGAAAAAATACAGAAGAAATCATGTTAGTTCAATAAATAATGAAAAAAATCAGCAAAAGTAGCTGTGTAGGTGTTTATTTATGGGTGCATGTAGCCACCAGAGGGAGAGCTTCCGTCCCTCAAACCCTCAGTTTTATGTGCAAGTGATGACGTGGAGCAGGAGAGCGGCTCAGTCCGTGTAACTGCGCGGGCTGAGACTTCTGAGCCATTGTAATTAAAGGAAAACCAAACATCTGGAGCAGCTGTAGGTGTCACGAACAACGGGCATCTGACCTTGCCGGGAGATTCGAGCGCTTAGCATGGCCTTAACGTTGTATGTCTCAAAATCTCGGGGTGCTTGGTAACCTGACGTACCAAGGGAGGTTCTTCTGCTGGGTGAATAGCTGCTTATGAATGGAAAAAAAACCCAGCAGCCAGCGTGCAATCAGATGTTGTCATCTTCAAGAGCCAGGCTTCTTAGTCCTTCAGGTGCTTTCTCCAACCTTACTGGATAATCTGAATAATAAGATCCCCTTCATTGTCTATCCCCTGGCCATGCACGGAACTAAGAGCTTCGTTTAGTTACAAGTCTAATGGGAAGAGCAAAGCTGAATCTGATTTTTTGTTCTATGGCTTTTCAGATGGAATTGAAACAAAAATCTTAACTGACCAACAGCTGATGGTGATCGCAAAGTTGTTTGGCAGGCAGTGGAGAGAAATTGCCATTGAGTGTCTTCAGATGGAAATGAAAGACATTGAGCAGATTCAGGCAACGGAGGAAGAAGTTAATATGCAAAAATTTCTGGTGTTAAGCAAGTGGAGAGACAGAGAGCAAAGCAATGGAACCGCAGAAGCTTTGTACAGGTGTCTGCAAGAAAAAGCATCCTATGAGATACTGCAAGCCCTGGAAGGTATCGCCTTCCCATTACGTTTAATTACATCAGTGTGTTTCAGATGTATTTTAAGAACTCGCATCAGAGAGTTTACTGAATACCTAGTACATGTTTTACTACATAGGTCAGAATTGTCTCCCTTCTGATATTAGCAATGACTTTCTTGTGGCATTTTTATACTTCCCTTCAGAAACTTATATAAAATAAATAATCTTTTTGCACTGACTGTGTTGAGAGTACTCTCGGCATGACCTAGCCGTCATGGCCAAACCAGTCAGCGTTGTGTACCCAAACCAGTTCTTGGTTTTCTCAGGAAGTCCAAAGAAGAGATGTTTGGGTCTTTACTCCGACGTATTTTAGGAAGGGTTAATTAACACCTTCCCCTGACGGATGACTTAGCGGTTTGGTCCTGCAGACCCGTGTGTGTGTATGTATTTCCTTACAAGCCAAGGGGAACCTTTCTCAAAAAGGAAATATATAATTTTTTTTTTTTTGGGGGGGGGGAACAGGCAAAGCTTTGCTCTTTCTTAACTCTCCCTAAAAGCAGCCTGGTTGTGAAGCGTGGAGAGCCGCTCGTGCTCCCTCGCTCATCTGACCCTCACAAACCTTGTGCTGTGGCACAGGCTTTTAATACCTTTATTATTCAACTTGACTGTTGCAATGGCTTCTAGGGACCGGATAAAGGTGTGTTTGTGCTGTTCCTTTCCTCAGGTTTCTTGGCTCGGTGCTGAGCTGGTGAAGCCGCAGCTAGAAGGAGCGTGGTGGGAGCTTCCCCCAGCCAGCCGTTCCGCTTCTCCGGCCGCTTCCTCGGGATCTCGCTGAGATTCGGGAAGGAAGATCACTCAGCGGAAAGTTTAGGCAGCATCTTTGCAAGAAATGTGAATGAAATTTTGCGTGGATATAAGCGCACGTCAGACTTTCAGGAGCAATTACTCGTGTGGTGGATCCCGGCAGCGCGGTATGGGGAAACCCAGCGCTTCCACCCAGCTTTGTCTCATTTGAGCCAGTCCTAAAAGGCAGGAACACTGGGCGAAACCAGTTTGCCTTGTTCAGGTATATGATCCTTATCTGGAAACGTTTTTATTTACATCAGGGAAATAGAGGGAGAAAAGTTATTCAGTAACTTTCTTTCCTATTAAAAAAAAAAAAAAATTGAACTGCCAAAATCATGAGGTACATTGTATTTCTCACAGATGCCCAAGATCAGGGAAGAATAATCCTAAACTTGCAGATAAATTCCTTTGCATAATCACTGTATATATACATAATTACTGTATATGCTCATGTACATTCAGTCCTTGTTAAGCTGTGGTTCTGTTTTCTAAAAACCCAAAGACTGGTTTCATGGGAGCACCACTATTAACTCCAGGCAGCTTTGAATTTTCCCTGGGAATTTCTTCTTCACTCTTTTCTGTCTCAGTTTTTATGAGATAATTTTTTATGTTGTATATTTTTTTTTGTATTATAAACTTTTTACACTTTTTTTTTTACTTGATTAATTTTAACTTGAATAGAATTAGGTGCTTAAATGAAAATGGGAGAAGCCAAAATCTCTGCGAAGGCTGTTACTCTGGCGGTAATGCACGTACTGCAGAATTGTGAAAGGTATGGAAATAATGTTATTTGCAGAAGAGAGCAGTGACCTGATGCGGGAGATTGTCTTGTTTTTAAAGACACGGGATTCATTTGAGCATCTTCCTCTGTGTATGTTTATGAAAGAAAAAGCATACTTTTAAAAAAATAAGGATTAAAAAGGAAACATTTGAAGTATTTACGTATGATTTTTGATTTTTTTTAAATGTCTTTTAGCTATTGGATGAAATGTTGCAAGGTTGTATGCAGCGGGCCGTCTTGCCAACCTTTGATGCTCCACTGCTACGTACATCCCAGGGGGTGGCCGAGGAAAAGGGCTGTGTTGGTGCCCAGGACCTCGTGGGCTCTTCTGCTGATGGGCCAAAAGGCTGTGGGAGGCAGGGAGGCTCGTGTGGGGCTCTCCACCCCACCGCCGAGCTGCCCTTGGCTCTTCTCTCTGGGACGAGCAGGGGGAAATTGCCATCAGGGGGACCTTTAAGATACCGAATAAAAGCCAAAGCTTTAACAGGACCCTCTGGTGAGAAGCAGAAATCAATAAGTCTAAGCTTGACATGAGATGCTTATTTGTAATAGTGAAGGTAACTGGATAGCGTAGCGGATGGTCAGAAGAGATGATGAGGTCTTCAATCTTCAGGTTCTTTAAATCAAGAACCTCTTAAAAAAATGTATATTGTATTTCTGTGGTCAGTTTGGCTCTGTTCAGTGCTTGCAGGCAGAAGGAATTAAAACGTTTCAGTTGCATAAGGACGTGAAGGCATCGAGGCGTGAGGTTGCTCTTACCTTACGACTCTGTCTAGGGACCACAGCTCTGGTTCCATTAGAAAGCTCCGGGATGTGTAAGATTACGTGGTAAGGGCTGGTGTGGTGTGCAGGTAAGGCCAAGCCTTGGGGAAGAGGTCCCTGAGCTGTCCTCTCGGCGTCTGGAAGAGCCGGTGGTCCCACCAGCCCCTTGGCATCAAAGGGTGCTGCTCGGGGGTCCCCAAAGAGGTGGGAGGATAGAGCTTGGAGAAACCAAGCAAGGGGAGAGAGCTGAAGAACGAGGTGCCGATGGGGTGACGAGAGGCAGCGGAGGCAGCGTGGGAGCTGGTCTGGACACGGCCAAAGTCACTGCTCGGCCAAAGAGGGGATGGACACCTTCATCTGGGCAGACTTACGTCCTGCGGGCAGGAACTGAGAAGAGAGTCATCTCGGCATCCCTCCTGGCCTCCCTCCTGGCCTGCAAAGCTGTGCAGAAACAATTTAGCCATTGATGTCAGCGGGGCCAGGATTTCACCCCAGAAACGATGTGACCAGCTGGAAGAATCACTGGAAATGAGGATGAAATCGAGGGGGTTGCTTTGAGTGCTCGGCCTGAGAGGAAAGCCGCAAGAAACACATCTGATGTAAGTAACAAGATGGAAACAGGATTTTAAAATATGATACCAGTGCTGACTGTTACTATGGTATACCGCTTACGTGCCTGCAATATTCAAAGTATTTTAAAAGTAGAATCAATATGATAACATCATATTGATCAAAATTATATCTCAAGAAAGAAAAAAAAAGTCACCACATTTTTAATGCAAACTTTAATTTTATTAGGCAATAAATAGAATAAATAAGGAATATCATAATAAATAAATTGATTATTATAAATATATTTCAATTTCTGAAAAGGACAGCTGAATAAATAAATCCGTTAAATTACAGTTGAGTGTTTGGTGGTTTGAGAACATTTTGGTACTATGATGTAGCTTATTTTCTAGAAATTTAGAAGTTTAACATGGTAGCTTAAAAGGCACTGCCAACAGCTCACTAAAACATGATTTATAAGAAACTCTGTGAAATATTATGCGCTCAGTTCCTAAAAAGCCCCCAACCACCTTGCAGGGTATTGACCCTACTATTTTTTTTTTTTTTTTAATTCAAAACATCCTTAGGTCAAATTTATACCCAAAGTGCTGGAGGGCTGGGTGCTTACAGCGAGCTCTCCGGAGCCGCCAGGTAGTTCATCATCCTGTTGATGGTGACCGTGCGGATTCGGAAGGCGTGAAGGATGCTGCAGAGCCTCATCCTCTCCTTGAAGGAGGACAGCCCCGCGCCTGCCGACGGCTGCGGCACGCTCCCGCTGCTGGTCTTCAGCGCCTGGGAAGAGGTAGGGGCATTACAAGCTGTCACCAGAAAGGGGCTAAAACAAAAGGCTCTTTAGATTTTTCACCCACCCACCCCCCCCCAGTGATAAATGACGAGACTTAGAAATAAGAATGTATTCTCATAAATGAAAAATTTGAAATATGTAGTGGTATAATTAATAGACTTAGGATATGCAGCTGCAGTTTCTTCAAAACAAAAATGTCCGTTCATGCACAGAGGCTCTTTCTGCCCAGGAATAACGCTGCTTTTTAAAACCTAAGCCTAAGCCTGTGGCTGGCTTTGTCTAGCAAGCCCTTAGACCGAGCTCGTTTGCCTGCGGCCGGAATCTCCAGGCTATGGGGAGGTGCTGTGTCAATACAAAGGTAATTAGCTTTTTATTAAACAAACAAACAAGGTTTTAGCATCTATTTCCTGTACTCACTAATAATCTTTATCAAAGTTCAGTACATCCTGTGCCGTATTCAGTATACCAGGTGTATTATATTTCAGTATTTGAGGGAGAAATAGAGCTATGCCCCTTTTACTCTATCTTTTACTCTGGTTTTGAGGTTTCTGAGGAACTGGCAGAAAATCCTGTACCCCATCTGCTTGTGAGAGTGGGGCAGCGTGAGAGAAAGAGGGCGGCTAAGGAGCCAGACGTCTGAGTCCTGATGTGCTCACCGTCTCGGCAAGGCAAAAATATGCAGTGCGACACAATTCATAAGAATCAAGTCCCTTCTAGGAAAACCAGTAACAGATAATTTTTTAAATTACCAGAGTAAAGAAAGGTCACTATTTGACTGACTAGAGAACAGAGCAAACTGGATTAAAAACTCTGGGTTAAGACGGAAAGAGTAGAAAGGAAGGAGACAGAAATACTTACTTTCATCATTTCGTCGATAGTTGCCAGCACATTTTGATCATTGAAGTTCTTCAGCTCTGCCCTGTAGGCATTCAGATCCTCATAGATGCCCTGCAGGCATTTACTCTGCAAAAGTCAGAATTATTAGGGAACGCAGGAATTTGTTGTTAAATGCTTTAAACATACAACAAGCAAAAAAAGGGGTTCTTTGGGGAAACTTGCAATTTACCGTATCAAAAGTAGATCTTTCTAGTGCTGGACAGTTTCCAGTCTGCAAATTAAAGAAGAAATGAGACACGGTGATTTTGTGGAAGTGTGAATTATACAGCTGTTCCATGACAATATGACGCTGAAACTTGATATATATATATATATTTTTTTTTTTACCCCTGGATCTTCAGATGTGCAAGCTTTTATCGTGTTGATTTGATTCTTAGTGATATCTTCAAGATCAACCTCTTCAAGGGTACATTCAAATCCCAGCGTGCCGAGCTCCTGTGTTAAAAAGGGAATAAAAAGGGGTTATTGACTCAGTTTCATGGTACTGTATATATATATATATATGTAAATACACACAATTATAAGTGATGTGTCACAGCTGCCTGCGCTTAGCTGAATCCTGGGAATGAGGCTGTGTGAGGACGATGGTTAAACACAAAAGCTAGAAAATAGACTAAGAGACCGAAGCGCATGTGGCAGTTGTGCTTAATGGGAATAAGCTTGGGCTTCGCACAGATTTGTTTTATATGTTCTTGCAAATTGCACTGCCTCCGTTACTTTAGATTATTCTCTCAGACGCTGAATTTATTGAGAACTTTAGGTGGCTATAGTTTCAAATGTAAAGTCTCTCCCAGAAAGTGAAAAATAACTAATGTCATCCGCATAGACATTTAACGGTGCTCACTGACCCACTGCAAGTGTGGGAACAATGCACCTATTTAGCGGTGGGGGTTTTTGTAGGTCTCCGAGATGAAGCTTGCCACAATAGCAGGGAATTTTAGCAAAAATAATTTAAAAAAATCCCCTTGGCACTACTGCCAAGAGGCTTTAGCGTGGAAAGATGCTGCTACAGCACCAACCCGACGACACCAACAACATGCAAACATAATGACAAAGTTGGGAGCAGGTATTTCTGAGCCAGCTCTGCAGAGGCCTTAGAGAAAGAGCATGTTCAAAACTGAGAGCACTCAAATCAGCTGTCGATGCATTGCTGGTGCCGGTAATGGTGTGTGTGTTTCTGTGGGGCTGCGGTGATTGAGGGCTGAGAAAGACACCTGAGCGAATCCCCGTCCTAAAGGGCTGGTCAGAGGAGGTGTGAAAGCAAAGACCAGTTACAGAGTCCTAAAGGAAGAGTACAGAGAGCATCCGTCTGCCTGGGTCCCCTCAGCAGCCCATCGCCTCCTTGCCTGGGTACCATCACTGCCCGCCTGGGTACCATCACTGCTCCATCACTGCCCGCCTGGGTCCCACCACCAATCCATCACCTCCTTGCCTGGATATCGTCACCGTCCTCCTAGGTCACTGCCTGGCTTGGTACGCTCACCAACCCCTCACCTCCTTGTGTGGTTTCCATCACTGTCCTCCAGGGTACCATCACTGCCTGCCTGGGACCCGTCACCGTCTGGCTTGGTACGCTCCCCAGCCCATCACCTCCTTGCCTGAGTCCCACCACTGTCCTTCTGGGTACCCTCCCCAACCCATCACCTCCTTGCCTGGGTCCCATCACTGTCCTTCTGGGTACCCTCCCCAACCCATCACCTCCTTGCCTGGGTCCCATCACTGTCCTTCTGGGTACCCTCCCCAACCCATCACCTCCTTGCCTGGGTCCCATCACTGTCCTTCTGGGTACCCTCCCCAACCCATCACCTCCTTGCCTGGGTCCCATCACTGTCCTTCTGGGTACCCTCCCCAACCCATCACCTCCTTGCCTGAGTCCCACCACTGTCCTTCTGGGTACCCTCCGCAACCCATCACCTCTTTGCCTGGGTCCCATCACTGTCCTTCTGGGTACCCTCCCCAACCCATCACCTCCTTGCCTGAGTCCCACCACTGTCCTTCTGGGTACCCTCCCCAACCCATCACCTCCTTGCCTGGGTCCCATCACTGTCCTTCTGGGTACCCTCCCCAACCCATCACCTCCTTGCCTGAGTCCCACCACTGTCCTTCTGGGTACCCTCCCCAACCCATCACCTCCTTGCCTGGGTCCCATCACTGCTCCATCACTGCCCTCCCGGGTACCGCCACCAACCCATCACCGCCGGCCCATGCCCCCTCCCCAACCCGCCACCCCCCCGCCCCGGCCCCTGGCAGACCTTCAGCCGGTGGAGGGAGGCGTTGGCGGCCGCCAGCATCTCCCGGGAGCGGCTCAGCCCGTCGGAGAGGCGGTGGCGGAGGGGCGGCGGCAGCGCCAGCGCCCGGGCGGGGGGCGGTAGGGCCAGCGCCAGGCAGAGTGCGGGCAGCAGCGCCCAGGGCCCTGCCCGCTGCCTGCAGCGCCGGACCGCGGCGCTACGCGGCGCTGCCTGCCCGCTGCTGCCCGCGCTGCCCGCACCGCCGCGCCGCTCCATGCTGCTGCCGAGGGAGCGGTGCCGGTAGCAGCGGGATGGCGCCGGTTTTTATAGGGGCGGCGGGGACGGGAGTTCCCCCTCTTCTCCTTTCCTTTCCAGCAGCCGCTGGGTGAGCGCTGGCAGCCGCGGGGCCGGGCCGGGGGCAGCCATCACTCATCCCGAGAGCGGCGGGGCCGCCGCCCGCCGGGAATCCCGGTACCGCGGGGCGGGCGGGGACCGCGTCCCGGGGCGGGGGTGGTGGTGGGGGTGGTGGTGGTGGTGGGGGGGGGTGGGCAGGCCCGGCCCCGTGCTCCTGCTCCTGGGGTCGCTGCCAGCGCCTGAGCCTGGCTGCGGATGCTGGGGGCGGATCCGGCACTTGCGGAGGCTGGAGGTGCGGGGCTCAGCACTGTGCCCTTTGCACGCAGCGTGCGGCCAGCCTATAAAAAATAAGAGTTACTTGAAGTATGTGTATGGCACACAAATAAGCTTTTCCATTTCCATTCTTTATTATTAAAAACTATAATGCTCAGATGTCATTAATGAATATTCATGAAAACCTGCCTGGAAACTTGCTTTTTTGCCGATATACTCGGTATAATCGCCAAATATTTCAATATTGGTCCATATTGCACGTGGCAATTCTTAGCCTGGACAAAAGGCTGTAGAAAACTTTTCTATCCGTCAGGTCTGCTGTGAAGTCAATGGGAATTTTGCTATTGACTTGGAAAGGAGCAGGATGAATCAAGAGTTTTATATTGCATTTTCAGATTCTTTTTATTTCAATTGACATCTTGTTTCCCATAAGAAGGTTGTGGTGTGTCTAGAGACTTACTTTGCTACAATACCAGCGCTGCATAATTTTCCAATATCGCTGTGTGTTTTCCATTGCTGCGCTAGTCATTAGGCTGTGGTTTTAACTTTGTGTAGGAGACTGTTTTTTCCTGAGCACAGAAGTGAAAGAGACCTTCAACGTACACTTGCATGCGTGTTCTTGAAAAGGCATCAGTTCGGCTTTCCAGGTTTCTTTGGCCAATGCTCAGGGTGTTGCCTACAGCAGCAGGGCATGAGGTTTCTCTTCAGGTGGAGCACCGACAATTTGAACAACAGCTTCTGGTTTGCGGCATTCCTGTGCTGCATTTAGGCATGTACTGGGATATTAGTTAGGGTTCTTTGTCCAAAAAGGGGAATATTTAGCTCAAATACCTTCAGAGGTCTCTGAATGCAGCTGCTATTGAATGGGCATTGTGCACAGAACAATTATCTCAGGGGAAGCCGTGCTTGGAGGTGCCTCTTCTCAACAGTCTCACGGTCCCGTAGAGAGGACTTTCCTTCCTGCTGCTGAGTCCCAGCTCGCGGAGGGATTTCTTTGTGACCTGAGGCAGTGAGGTGGGGGGAAAACTGGGGCTAGGGGGTCTCCAGCATGGGCTGCAGAAAGCTGGCTGCGATGGCAAGAGCGTCTTCCCAGAGAAGTTCACCCCGAAGGACCCCCCCCCCCCAGTAGCCCCCAGCTGAAAAACACGGGCTACACAAGTAGGACAGCCATGCAAGTAGGACACTTCTGGTTGCCTTTTGTGCAAAACCTTGAGCTATATTTCGCTTTCTTCATGTAATTTCTACCCCTAATGGTATAAGGCTCACAGATAATTTGCAAGGTGTCTCCTGTTGTTGCATAGGTGTTTCCAAAGCAGAAATGCTTTCTTGGTCGATGCTTCCTCAGCCCAATATTTAGGCAATATATTACTGAAACATGAGGTTGAAATTGCTGATAAAATGGAATATATCCTAATACCAGGGAGTGTATTTTTTCCTGTTAAAAGAAGAAATAATTGAATGTTGCTACATTTCCTGTTTTACAAATAGGAAGCTTTTCCCCAGTTATCTATAAAGAACCATGCCTGAATGATACCTTTGTCACCGCTCATTTATTTTCCTGATAGCATCTGAAGCTGAAGTCCTCGCCGTGCCAGGCTGCTGAGGATCCTTGTACACCTATTGCAGGATCAGAGGCGATAAATACAGAGACTCGCCGAAGCTGCAGCACTTGTAGTCACACTCTGCAGACCCAAATGCCCCCCGGAGCAGCAATCGCACAGGTATTGCGGTGCAAGTCCCCGGGGCAGATGCTGAACACGATGTTAACACGGTGGTTGTGCTGGTTTGGATGGGCAGTGAGTTGAGCCTGGCCAGTTTCTGCTCCTTTTGCCCGAATTGTACCATATCTGTATTCTCTGCCCAACTGCAACTGTGTTTTGGTCGTGGACTGAACGTGAGTTCACTCCTGGGTAAGGAACTTTTTACTGAGATTTGTCTCAAAGTGATGGGTAAGATATTAACTGCTGGGTCCTGGCAATGAGGTAATAAAGTCCTAATGATACGTTCATTTTGGAGAGACGTTACATCTGGTTTTAATTCCTTGCCTCATCCATCTGTCTGCCTCCTTCGTCTCAGAGCATCTTATATTTGACCAGTCTTGACTCTGAAAGCAGCATCTCGGTAATTCCTGTGCGTGGTCTGCTCCTCGAGCAGCTCTGTGTCTGCTTTGCTTAGGGCAGGCGTGCTCTTGTGGCCAGCCCGGAGGACGGGGAAGAAGCGCAGCTCAGCATCGGGGTTGCGCCGGTCCCAGGCACTAACGGTCGTTCTGCCTTAGCTGCAAAATGGGAATAATTGTAGATCTATGGGCTGGGCTTTGGTGTTCCTTAGTGGTTATATACAGTCCGACATCTAATATTAATATTATTTTGGGGAGTTAGACGTGATAATATTTTCTACGTCAGCAGCACCCAAAAGTGAACAGCAAGTCCTTTTGAAATTGAAAAATCCATGTCCTTTTTATTGCATCTTGTGTCTTGATCTCAGGTTCCGATCTCACCAGGCAAACAAAGGATTGTACAGGTGGAATGATGCATTTGTTATTAAAGCAACAAAGATAGGGATATATCACATACGCATTTAGAAATACAGTGCAGTAATTGTTTACCATAGTCTGTTAGAACTGTTAGAAGATGTATGATTTTACATACGTAATTCCGCTGGCTTTATTTCAACCATAAATTGCTCTCGCTGAGATTTATCTCCAGAGAAAAATAAGAACCATTCTGGGTCTAGCTATAAACCTGTAACATTATTGTAGCGAAGACTGGGTGAAACTGTGTTCCTGGCTACACTGCCCTCAACCAAAAGGCTACTTAAAAATCCTATTTGAAAAAGAAAGGAAAAACCAATGATAATAAAGAAACCCAATTAGAAAAAAACCAAAACCCCCAAACCCCTCAGTTCAGTTTAGTTTTGAGGACTGTATATGCAAGTGATGAGAAATAGGATCTTCTCCAACCACACTGTTCTAAAAAATTGGGAGGTTCCTGGAAATGCGTGCTGACACAAGGCGCTGCGGCGCTAACCTTTTGTTTCAGTCTTGGCTTGCCTTCGCTCCCCTCTTGCGAACGGCAATCTAATTTTTATCTTCATGGTTGCTCTCGAAGTCCAAGCTACGTGAAGACCACCTTGTTTTCAGAGTAAGCTACGTGTGGAGCCATGGACATCGCACGCCGTCCTCTCCGTCGTCAGCTGCGTGCGGTGGTGAAATGGGTGGTGAGGGATATTTCCTAACCGGGTCTCCAGTTGAGTGATGTTATTTCTCCTGTAACATATCAAATTAAATGAATTTTCTTCGTTAGCAGGCCAGCTCCCAAACCCTTCATGAAGGTCATGTAGCAACTTGTAACGTATCTTCAATGGGAAGAGATGGGTTATTTGTAGGAGAGGCTTATTCCCCGTAATTATAATGATATATAATAATGCAATAATTATATATATAATTATACAATAATTATATACATATATAAATTAAAGCTGCAGTATGACTAGGTCACAGCTAGGCTGACAGTTAATTGTAGATAGTTGCTACATAAAAAGAACGGCAAAATGTTGTGTGGAATAAGATTTCTGGATGCTTCAGTACATAAAACTAATTTTTATACTATTTACCGCTCTCAGAACATATAGAGGATTGATCATGGATAAATTTTTTGTTTCTGGATGATTTTTTGGGGAGATCTGGGGTCAGATATCTCACCAAAATATCCTCACTGACAGAAGCGTTGCTTCTGATTTATCTTGGGAACCGATGGCTCCATAAAATGGGAAAGCAAAGACTTGAATCCTGCCCGGTGGTTTTTTTGGCTGTTGGTGCTTATTCATTGAGGAATCCCTTGAAATACGTAACCCTAAGTGTGTGCTCATGCTGAGTGAAACATAATTAAATATTATTTCTGAGTTGAAGTGGCTCTCCTGCACCGGCAGCCAGAGCACGGCAACCCCTAAAATCCTGTGTCAGTCACCTGCACCTCTTGGCTCTTCTCTCTTCCAGCCATCGCTGGAGTTCGTGCGGTTTTCCCCGTGACCCTGCCACGTACCGCGGCATCTCTGCTCTTCACTGTGGCTTTCTGGCCCTTGGCTTTGAGGTGGCAGCTCGGCAGCTTTGTGTCCTTAGGTGGCCAGCTGGACTGGGGACCCCCAAATTCAGGCTCCAACGTACCTGCCAGGGTACGGCCTTTTCTGGGAAAGGGCCGGAGCTGGCGATGATTGCTGGGTGGGTGCCGTAGCGCCCTAAAAAGCACACAGGTATTTTGAATGGTTACGCTGTGGGCAGGGAACTTCTCACACTGAAATGAGAGGATTGTTCAAAGAGCATCCTAGAACATGGGAGGAAAGGAAGGTTTTTTCCTGAAGCAATGTATGCCTGAGATAAGACAAGGGTTATGCTTTTTTATGTCAAAAGTTTTTCAGCAGCTTTTTCAATTGGATCTAGGAGCTGATTTTTTTTCCCCATCGTCATCAACTGGCTGCGTTTACTGCAAGGGTAACTGCAAGGCTTTCTACTGAAGGACCGTTAACACCAGTCTCTGCACTGTCACTCTAAGGGGTCGCCGTACTTAGCTCGTGAGGCTTTACAGAAAATCAGCGATGTGGGCGCGCTCCGGGAACCCTTATCCACAGGAACAGGGTTGGTGATGCGGCTAAAACTCTCCATCAACCCTGCCCCGTGGGTTTTGTTTTAAAGTTGTATGACATTCATAGAGATAAAAAGCTCCCGTGAGGACCCTCGAGGGCTGGCTGGTGCTGCAGTGCAGAGGGCAGGGAGGAGTGGGCGCTGGGGGCTGGGGCACCCTGGTCATCCACTGGTCCCTCCATCAGAGCACGGAGCAGAGGTGCTTCTCCTGCCCATCACCCTGCGACCTCAGGATGCTGGTGAGGTCCTCCTTTGTCTCCTCGTCTTCTCTGCTCCCCTAGCCCTGAAAACACCCGGGTGAGTAATTGCCTGGTGCCCG
The DNA here is from genome assembly GCF_028858705.1 of Grus americana. Classification (NCBI taxonomy): domain Eukaryota; kingdom Metazoa; phylum Chordata; class Aves; order Gruiformes; family Gruidae; genus Grus; species Grus americana. Next base: position 26,731,812 of record NC_072860.1, read on the forward strand.
TGGTTTCGTGTGTGTGGGGAGGGAGCGCAGACCTCTGCTGAGCACAGCACTGCCAGGCTGCTGACGCTTTCGGCGATCCCTCTTTCACTCTCGTTTTCTGTTTTCACCCACTGCAGCGTTTCTCATCTCCGGGTGCTTTTTTTTTCCTGTTCTTTCATCCGTCCCTTTTATCTCCTGTCTGTGGGTGCAAAAGCTCTCGCGGGTTCAGATGCTGATGGGCAGGCAGGAGGACAGCTGTGGGGGAAGGAATGGGTGACTATAATTTTGCTCTCTTCTTGCAGGTTTTGTATTCGCTGTTTCACCTGGCAGTGGTGGTGCACCCAGGAAGAAAACCAGGAGCGTTGATATTGGTTGGCCAGAAGATGCATCAGTGTGATGTTTTTTACATTTTGTTGATGCAACGCGATTATCTGAATCACATTAGTGATGGATTCAACCCTTCATTCCATCGTGAAGCAGCAGGATGGGGAAAGAGTCTGCGCTCTCGGTGCTGAGCTGGCTGATGATTCAATACCCGAGAGTACTTACTGAGATGCACAGGTCAGAGTCTCGAGTGCTTGGGGATACCCAGAGAGCTTCTGCCATGACTCACGGTTAGAGCATTCCCCGATGAGAGAGGGAACCAAGCTCCAGTCCCAAGAACATGTATTTGGTAGGAGTTCTTTGAGCACCCGTGTCCCCGGGGAACGCTCTGCCCAGGATTTCACGCCGGGATGAAGGATGCTGCGCCGGGCCGTACGGATGGGAGGGAACGTATCGCTGGCTCCCCACTCCGCTTCTCCTCTGGGTTGAGCGCTCTCCTGTCAGATAGTTGCTGTACAGGGACATGTTTAATCATTTTTTTGTAACTTGGAGAACATAAGAAAAAAAAAAGCAGTCTCAGTGAAATGAAGCCTAGCCTGAGAGGAGACTATAGCCCCTGGGGCTTTGTGGGAAAGGTGGGAAAGGAAACAGTTGTTTCCGCTAAGGAAATTATTAGAAGAGACCAGTATCTCTCTGTGGGTGAAACCCAGCACTGCTGGCATCGCAGGGCGGTGTTTTGTCTGCCAGGCACAGGCAGCATGTGTGGAGGGACGGGCAGGGACATCCAGGACCCTGCAAAGGTCACTCGGAGGGACTGGAGCAGCCGACGTGCGGGAGTGGTTGTTACACGTGTGAGTAAAGTGTGAGTAAACACAGGTTACATGTGTGAACAAGTGCCGTTTGACTTCCAACTTTCAGTACCACGAATACATTGAATACCCATTGCCCTCAGTAGGCCAAAGATTATTCCTATATTTTAGCCGTACCCAGAGATTAATTCCCAGCAGGGCAGATAAGGGCAGACCTAAAAAATAGAGGGGTTTTGTCCAGTTACCCGAGGAAGAGCACCCAGCTCATGTATGCTTATGGGTCCTCAGGATAAATGATGCTCTGCGTGAGCAGTAATTCCTGAAGAAATAAGTAATTATGGAAGTACATGGACTGACTTGCTTGCTCTGATTGCTGAACGTGTGGGGAAGGCGAGCACCTTGCGGGCAAAGCAGCCTTTGGCTTTTAAAATCATCCCGAACGAGAACATTGAAGATATTTGCAGCCGCAGCTCTGATGAATGCAAATTATAGATTGCCTCACCCTCAGAAATGAAAGGGGGAGGGATTGCAGAAGTCCGTGAATCGGGGGTTCAGGGGCACTGGGAGGAACCGACTGCTGTCTGTGCTTGTGGCGGAACCGCTGCCGCCGCGTGGGACCCAGCCAGGAGCAAAATCACCTTATTGCCTTAGAGCGGTATCGCACAGCACAATCACAGCTTGTGTTTCAACGCAAGTTCTTCAAACAAATATTTTTCTTTCGCCTTCCAGATTGTTCTGAATGAGAATCATTACAAAGCCATATCAGCTCGGTTTTTTTTTTTTTTTTTCTCTGTGTGATGTCACTTCTCCCGGGAGAGGTCACAACGCTGCTCTCCAGCCTGCGGGCCAGCACAAGGGTGACTGAAGCCCTTCAGGGCCTGAGCGCTGGTTTTCTTTAGCTGGCATCCACCAAACACGAACGAGGGGCTCTGCGGTGGGTTAGCGACTCGTTTCGCATCCGGCTGTGTGTTTCAGCATCGGCAAAAGAAAGCTGGCAGTGCCAAGTGCAGCATCTGCCTCGGCCCCTCTCGCACCGCACGCGCTGGGTGTGAGGCTGGGCCGTGGCTGTAGCTCTGCTAACTGCAAGGGGTCGATGGGCTAAAAATATGGGTCACACAACAGAGATTTAAGGTATTTAATGGTGAAATTATTTTAAATGTAGATATAACAAATTTTGGGTTAATTTTAAAATAATAATTAAAATAGAAATAGAATAAAATAGAAATAGAATAAAATAGAAATAGAATAAAATACAAATTTTGGGATTTGGGTTGATTACAGCATGAAAGGAACATCACATTTAAACTGTTTGAAGCTGTATAACTACATGCAAGTTATTTCCAGTTGTTTTCCCACAGCCCCTGGGATTGCTCAGAGGCGCAGACTCCCCATCGGGTCCCGGGAACCCACGCGCGTTGGCCCACTCCTGCCAGCGAGCGTGGAGAGCTGCACCTTGCCCGCGTGCAGACGAAGCAAAACCAGCCCCGGGGGCGGCCGTGGCGGGGGGACGGGCTGTGCTGCGCGTTGGGCAGAGGAATCCCCCTGGGATTGGGAGAGCGCGGCGGCTCCGGCTGCACCGCAGAGCCAAGGGACGAGCACGCGGGTGTGATACGGGGACCCCGGGCGCTGCAGCGGTGGTGCTGTGCTTGGAGCCTATTGTCACGGCGTGGGGGGGGCAGGAACCAGCTGTGGGTGGGGATGGGGATGGGGAGGGGGTGGCTGGCACCCTGACACGTGTCACCGACAGCCCCTCGTGAGGATCTGCCGCTTCAGCGCAAGCTGAGGAGCAGCTGCCGCCCCGGGAGCTTTCCCTGGCTGTGCTTGGCTTCACCTCGGCCGCGACGAGGCTTCGTTCATCATCACGGCCCCGTTAACGAGGGTGCTGAGGTGGGGTAGCACACAGAGCCCTCTCCTCCAACACCCGGGAGCAGTCGTGGTACCCAAACCCGGGAGGAGCAGCTCTCTGAAATTACAAAGAGCAATTTGGCAAGCTGTGAGCTCTGCTCAGACACGTTGGGTTTAATTTTTTTCCTGTAATGATTCCTCCCTCGAGGTCATGTCGTGGGTGTTTGAACCTCTGTTATCTCTCACCATAGCCTGTGCAAGCTGGCTAGGCAATCCACGCCACGAAGCCCTAACTGGCAGGGAGCAAAGGTTTCGCAGCTGAACCGAAGAAGCTGCAGGTCACATAGTTGTGGAGCCGTAAGGACTCCGGGGGTGACAACAGGGCTCAGTCACCCAGCTGCAACCGGGCTCGCCGCTCGCTCCGTGCCGGCTGACATCTGGATCTTCCTCTGCTGGAAGAGGAAGCTGCTGCTCGTAAAGAAACTTGCTGAGCACGTAAGTGTGGGACAGCCCTGTGTCCTACGGCGGGGTGGCTCTGGGGCTGGGCTGGGACGTCACCCTAGGGACATCCTGCAGAGGGGAACCGGTGTGCTGGGGACGGGGTCACAGCTGAGGTGTGAGGTACGGGGGCAATGGGCTTGGACGGGGGCGAGCGGTGGTGAGCGGGCGCTGCAAGGCTGGGCGAGGAGCAGCAGAAGAGCTGGTACTTTCAGGGCGGGTATTTTCCTCCCAGGCCGAGGCAGCAGCGACCGCTCTGCATGGCCCAGCACCAGGGCAGCCCCTGCTCGGCAGCTAACTGCTTACTGCTAGCACGGGGGAGACATGGTATGGAGAGGAGAGACTGGATGGCAGTGCTATAAGTGAGTCTTCAGCTGTCCACAGGTATCCGCTCATGGTTTTGATTAAAAAAAAAAAATAAAAAAATTGTAATATTGGATTTTATACAGAGTGCGGAAAATGAAATGGAGTCACTAGAGAGCACGTGCGTTGGGCACTGTGAACCACAACCCAGTCAGTCTTGTTTCCCCAAGCTGGAGCTGGGCGTTCACTACAAGAAGCGAATTCAAACCTGGGGAAGAAGAAACCCTGTGTGTGCCGTGCGGACGGGGCCTGTGGCACTGCCAGGTGCTGTCCTTCCCTGGGCAAAGGCACCGAGAGCCCAGTGGCTGCGGTTGGCTCATGGCTGCATCTGGCTGCTGGCCCCGCAGGAGACCCAACCAAGTGGGCTGTGCCAACGTGCAGGCTGCTGGCATGCCGTTGGACTCAAAGGCACCCCAAATATGATGACTGCACAACCTCTGGGCACATCTTCCAACCCAAAACGTGAAGGGCTGAGCACCTGCTGCAGGCTCTTGACCTGTGCGTGGACACGGTCTTGTGTCCCTTTTCTGCCCAGACCTCATGTTCCAAGGCAGCGGGAAGGTGCAGGATGGCTGGTCCGACACAGTGACGTGGATCTCTTTTCCCCTAAAAAAATATCTCCAGGTGGTTTTGGAGCCGCAGAGCTCTGCAGAGCCCCTCACCAGCTCTAATTCCTTCTTCGGGGGGGGTCAGTCCCCTGCAGCCGTGGGCGCCGGTCACTCCAGCAAAACCACCTGAGTGTCCAATGGGAGTTTTCCGAACTAGTGCCTGCCCGGGGGTGTCAGCCCTCCCGCCAGGGTGGGTTGAGACCAACACCTGGGAAAATTCCTCCTCCCACAGCTCTGCTGGCAGTTTCACTGACGGGCAGAGGAGGAGTGCTGAGCCGGCTGCCTGGAAACGGCTGCTGCCCGCAGGCTGTCAGCACAAGAGATCCACGCGAAACCCTGCAATTCCCTTTTTTCATGCAGCCGTAGCTATTTCACTTTTCTTTTGAAGGCATGTTTCTTCCCCAAACGTGTTGTCATTGGGAAGCCGAGGGGTAGGTGGGCACCGCGGCGATGAGCGCAGCGGCCAGGCTCTGCTGCCAGTCTTTCGTGGCGCTCGCTCCATCGGCACTAGAGCCAGCATCCCGACCTGGCATCAGACGCTAAAAGTTATGAACTAGAAGAGTCTGTGATGGGTCAGAGCCCTTTGCACCACTGAGAACTGGGGGCATTTATTTTGCATAGATCCTACCCCTCCCACACAGTCAAGAGACTTGAAAAATTTATAATAATATTTTACCGCTAAGAAGGAACCGACGGTTGACAGAAGTGAAGAGGAAAGGGCTAATCCTACCGACTGCGGCCAAGGAAAGCTGCTGTAGCTGCTTGGTACTTTGCTGGTGAAGCACCCGGTGACTTTGGTGCCGGTGGCCCTGCCGGGCGTGCAGGGTGTCCCCAGTCACCTCTGGGGCAGCGGGAGGAGGACGAAGGGTCCCGCACACATGGGTTTCACTTTGCTTTACAATAAGAAGGAAGAGAAACTCCCCGGGAGCAGGCGTAGGCTTCTGCAGGGAAGCGAGCAGGGACCGTAAGCCCCCCTCGACGGCTTTTCCTTGGGGATGCCCTCTGTAAAGCTGAGCCTCCCTCGGGGCTGTGCAAGGACGGGTTTGCTTTAAAGAGGTAAAACCCCAGCTCCTCCGCGCTAAATGCCTTCCCCGGCAGCGGTGCAAAGCGCCAGGGAACGTCCTTGAGCTGGGAGCAGGGACCTCACAGGCAGCCCCCCCGGCCCCCCAAACCCTTCTCGGCTGAATCTGCACGACTCGATTCTCCAAAGTTCATTAGTGCTTCTCCTTTGAAGGATGAAGTAAGAAAAGTAAAAGGCTGCGTGTATGCTCCTCCATGCTTTTACAGGCTCACAGTCCATGGCGGTACCAGCGCTGCTCCTCCGTGGCAGGGAGTTGCTGGGTGGGTTCACAAAAAACATAAAAGGGGAACCCAAGCCGCAAGGTTTGTTTGAGAGGAAGCGTCTGGCTCATGCAGCACGTCTCTGCTCCCGAGGGCTGCTTTAACGTCAGCGGGATGTTATATCTCAGGCACCAGAATGATTTTTTTTTTTCTTTTTTTTTTTTCCCCCCAATGCAATGTCATGCTTTTCAAGCACAGATGAGTTTAGGACCAAGAGGCAGAGTTAAAAAAAATTAAGAAATGTTATGTTGTGAGAGCAGCTGGAGGCAGGCAGGGAATAGTAAGCAGAATTTCCCCCGGCTGGCCAAGAGTGGCTGAGGAAAGGGGTGTCAGAGAGGAGTGTGATGGGGCCGGGACATGGCGTGCGGAGGAGCAGCTCCTTTCCTGCCCAGCTATTCAGGCAGCATGCAAAAAAACCCAAAACAACAACAACAACAACAACAACAAAAAAAACCTAAAAAAAAAATCTACCAACATCTAAAAGACAAGCTCCGAAATCGTTTCCAAGCTGCACAAAGCTCCGTGCCTGTCCCTTGCTCCACTGAGCAGTGAGGCACGGCAGCGCCGGGGCTCCATGGGGCGAGGACCTGCCGTGGGTGGTGTGCGGGCGGCGATGCTCCATGCCGTGCCCGTGGAGCAGGTTGGGTGCCACGGGGCCGCGCAAGCCCCAGGGCCGTGCCGTGCCAGGCGGGGAGAAGGTGGTGGTGGTGGTGGTGGGGTGTCACACAGGTTTCACGCACGTTGCGCTGTGCTCCCTTGGCCCCAGCTGGTGAGGCCAGCCGGAGCGGACAACACAGATTTGCAGCCGTTTATCACACCCCTGCATCCTGCCTTCAGCTCCCCCCGTGCGATGAACTCGCTACGTGTTTGCTGGGGGCCCGCTGATCTCCGGAGGCAGCATCACCGCGGGCAGGAGCTAACATGGGTGGGCATTTCCCTGCCCCAGCCCACCCAACGTATCTCTGGGCTTTCCTTTGGCTTTTTAGTCATTTGAATGTTTTCTCCAAATGAACGTATTTCTCTCCCCCCCCCCCCCCCCCAATATGGATGAGGGGCACCGGGCACGGGGATTGCTTCAGGCACCCCATGGTTAGATGCTGAATCCTGGTCCCCGGCGCGGAGCAGCGGCCGCTGTCATAACAGAAGCTGCTTATTACTGTCCCTGCTGAGCTCACCCCCTGAAAGCAACCTTCTGACCAAGAGCCTTTCGAGTCTCCTTTGGGGAATTTGGCTCCAGGGTTACAGTACTGATACCGGGAGTCCCAAGTGGAACCGCGTAAATGCCCCATTCATGGAAGAAAAATGTGAAAAAAGAAAAAAAATAAAAAATAAAAAGCAAGGCAGAACAAAACCCCCAAATTCTCCTCAAGGATGGGGCTCCCAAAAAAAAAATCCCACCCTGAGTGAAGCAGCTATTCCCCACGGATACACAAAATTAACTACAGCCAAGTGTGGCTGGTGCAGAGGGCAGCAGGCTGGGCAATGCGAGGCGCTTGCAGGCCCCCCATTCCCATCGCCCCGCGCGTATGCAGGGCGGGAAGGTGTTTTTGCTGACTGCATCAGGTATTTTTGGTAACTTCTAGTCTCGGGAGGTACTTTTCCCATTGCACACAGCGAGCTGCGGGCAGCCTGCAGAAGGAAAACACTGCAAAGTTTGGCATCCCGTAAGAGCCGGTTTACGTTTGCTGGCAGGTACAAGGGGAGGAGGAACCAAAAACCCACCCAGGAGGATACAGGAGACTCAAAAAGTGGGACTGATGCCCAGAAGGGAATAGCTGACCAAATAAATACTGCTTGTGACAGGGCGGCAGCAGCAGCTCAGAAACCACGCAACACCTTTCTCTTTTAAAAACGTCATTTAATCCATTAATTCCACAGCATTGCCATCATACACACCAGCACGCCGCCTCGGTACACGGGACACAGAGCCCAGGAGATGCAGTTACCCAGAAACACGCTTTGTCTTGAAAGAAGCCGACCCCCTACGGATGTAAGGGGGAAAACCAGCGGCAGGTGACGGCAATAACTAGTTCTCCTCAGCAAGTTAAAGGCACTTAGCAAGGGAACGAAACTCCAGCCTGACCAGGCTGCCTCACCCCGGTGCCCGAAAAGCTGGACCCTGGCGGGGGCGATGGCGGCGGCGATGCTGCGGGTGATGCCGGGGGCAGCTGCGGAGGGCACGGGGTTCATCTGGGAGCACCCGGGGGCTTTCTTGCTTTTTTTTTTTTTTTGGCTTTTTTTTAAAGCTGAGAGCAAACTTTTTGGACTTGAGGCCTTTGCTGGTCATACTTTAAATGCGGAGGCAGGTACCTCCTCACCGATACCCAAAAAAGCCGCTTCTGCCGGAGACACCAGCTCCGCGGGGACGGTTTTGGCCTCCGAGCACTGCAAACAGCATTTTACAGAGCAGAAATATAAAACCCAGCACGTCTCCCCACGTGCAGGCAATGGCATCGAGCCAACCAAGAGCTACGGAGAAACTACAGCACCCCCACTGTCTTTATTTTTTTTTCCCTGCATAGATTCAAAAAAAGCAAAACCCGAGGAATCGACATTGTCCCTGGTCTGCAGGTGAGGGCTTTCCAGCCCACCCCATCCCCGCGTCTTTCTGCACAAGTCCCCGCTCAGGGACGCTGCCCGGCAGGGACACGGGACGCGGCCCCCCCCACGGGGGCTGGGGGACAGGGACTGTCCGATGGAAAGCCCGAGGAGCAACTCCTGGGAAAAGAAAACCAACCCTAAGTTAAACCAAGCACCCCCCGCCCCGGCCCCACCAAACCCCGCCGAGGGCTGACGCTTCCGTAACCTGCGCTTTCTGCAAAACGAGAAGGGGGGGGGGGGAAAAGTCATTTTATAAAATACATTCTTGGCGGGGGATGAAATTTTAATGCAGCTCATGCTTTTCTGAAAACACCCTGAATAAATCATTAGCCAGCCCCTCCGCTAGGATGAATTTGCCCCCGAGGACAAAAGAATTAAAATGTAAAAAGCTGGTGTGCGCGACCTACGCGTCTGCCGCCAGCTACGGCCGGGCAGCCTTAGGAAGGGGACGGCCGAGCTGTTTCAGCATTAAATCGAATCAAGGAGGGATGGAGACAGACCTATTCGTCCCCAGCACGCGCAGAGGAGGACACAACCAGCGCTCAGCTGATGAACGCGGGGAGCCCGGCCCAAAGGCAGAGAGGTGAGTAATTACCATATATAATACATTTAATATGCTGCTTAGATTTTTAACATAGAATTTTTTTTATTTCTGACATCGGTGAGTCATTTAAATATTTAGCCCAGACAATAAAATATAAAAAAAAGAAAAAAAACAACCCCAAAAACATCTACGGTATGTGCCTGCTGATTCTAACAATAGTCACAATAGTAGGGCCCAGTGAATGTTATTATATAAGAATCTCTTAAGTCCATGTCATACATACATTATGAACTTACAAATAAATAACTCTACGAAAATCTTGTCTTCTCTCCATAATTTCATGTGATCGGCAAAAAAAAAAAAAAAAAAAAAAAAAAAAGGCTCTTTCTGGTGATGACAAATTAGGAATTGCACATTTAGTTCGAGGAATACATTACTGGTGCATCACCAAAGTCAACCACTAGGCAACAAAAGACGTATCATATGAAACAATTTTTTTAATTTTTATTTTACATATTTATACATAAAACTTTCAAGGTAACTCTCTGAATCCAACCGAATGTTAATAGCACATCTAAAAATGAATGTCAGGTAGTCAACATTCACAAAATGTTGAAAACTGATTAAAATATACATATTACTGAAAGCTACAACTTCACTACGAGGCAGGCATGTATTTTTTTTTTTGACTTGTATAGCACCGTCAAGTACAGTTTCTTTATTTTAAAACTACAGTGAAGAATAAAAAAGTAGTCAATGGTAAAATATCATTCAACCGAAAATCTCTAAACAAACAAAAATAAAGTTAAACTACCCTCTCTTCTCACCCATGATTTATAATGTTATAAGTACTGTACATTTTTTGTAATAATATTATTAAAATGCCTGATATTTAGTGGCACGAGTAAAAAAATTAAAATAAATTAAGAAGCGGAGGCCAATCACCGGACATAAAGCTTCAGACATGGTCAATGACTAACACTGGGTTTTCTTGTGCGCCACCGTGGACATCAGCGCTTGGACACACACAGAAGCAAAATGAAGTCTCGCTCGAGCTCTGCTCCCGGGGCTCCGGGGTTCATTTTGCCGGCATCTTCTCCGCCATGTGCTTCTGCTGACTTTCGGCATGTCTGGGGGGAGGGAAGAAGCTGCGTTAGTCGCCGCGCCGAGGAGAGGAGGAAAGCCAAACCGCACGCGGGGCTGTGCTCCAAGCCAGCATCCGCCCCGCGCTGGCGACGACCCAATAATAACGTTTCCCCGAGGGGGAAAAAAAAAAAAAACAAAACCAAGCGCTGAGCAAGGGATGTCTGGTGTCTGCCCGGGCTCCTTCCCGGCGAGAGGAGAGTGGGGCGGTGGCGGAGGGGAGAGGAAACCCTTCTCCGGAGCGGTTCTGGGTCAGCTGGGCTGGCTTCCCCCCCGCCTGCAGGGATGGCCGGGGCGTTCGCCCCCGAACAACGCCGAGGTGTGGAGAGCCGGTGCCTCCCACCGCACACCAAAGCCCCCACCGTCCCGACCAGCTTCCAAATAAATGACATTTACTAAACGGCCGTTACTCGCATCCGGGAAGCAAAGCATTTCCCGAAGCGCAGGATGACAAACAGATCGATGCGAGGCGGCGTTGGTGTTTGGCTGCTGACCCGGGTCCGTCCCCCTCCCAAATCTTCCCCCTTTCATCACTTGCTCTTCGTTAAGGGAAGCAGTGACGGTGTCTCGCAAGACGCAGAAGTGACAACCTGCCTGCTTGTCCCTGGGGCCGCCGTCCCCCGGGCAGCACAAGAGCTGCTCCCCAAATCCCTCATGGCCACCCCAGCTGGCGGAAACTTTTTCCAGGCAAATCTCAACCAGCTGCTCTGCAGCACCACGATGTTTTAAAATAGAAACAAATTTAGGCTGTATTTTTTGCAAGCTTAATGCTTCAGTTCTGAAACTGCAGCTTCATGCACTGACAATAACCAGTATCATCTCTGTCAGGTTTTTTTTCCCCCCAAAAAAAGCTTTCAATACTTCTTAATGTTTCTGCAGCGCATCACTAGTTATCTCAAAGGAAAATGCCTCTTTAAACCTTGCTGCCTGGGAGATGGAGTCCTTCAGCAAACAATACCTATATTCTGCAAGGCTTTCCGGTTCATCGGCTACTGAATATTAATATTGAAGAGGATTCAGAAAGTCTCCTGTCAGTCAAGTCCTCCTGACGGCGGAGGCTGGCGAGAGGGGTGGGGTGACACGGTTGCTGCTTGTATTTCCCCAGCCAGGGTTTGCAGCAGCACTCCTTCCCAGGCTTTCAGCAGCCTTCGCAAAGGGAAACACCGATTCAAGAGCACGCACCAACACCTGCGTTGGGGGAGTTCCTGAAAGCTGCTGAAAAGCTCCAGAACCCGAGTGCCTCCATTTCTCGTGTCGGAGGAGCGGGCAGCGTCCCGCCCAGCCCTGCTCCCCTCCTCACACATTTCGTGGCAGAGAAACACGTCCCTTACAGCCAGCAGCGTTACCTTCTACCTACCTTGGATGGCAAAAGCTTTAGTACCGAAATTCTGCTAAAAGAAAACCCCTACACGCTGCCGACGGCGAGCTGGGACCTGCGAGAAGAGAGAAATACCCCGAGGAGCCTCCTTCACCTGGTCAGGTCCTCGATGTCCACCAGCATCGCGTCCTGCTCCGTGTGCAGCTCGTCCCGAATGAGCAGCAGCTGAACCAGCTCCTCGTTCAAGCCTGGTGCCGGGGAGAAAGGGGGTGAGTGCGTGATGTCCCGGGGAACCCCAGTTTGGGACCCATACATCATCCTTCCCCACCACGTAACATGGAAGCTGGTGTGGAGAACCAGGAGGGACCTCCCTGGAGGGTGCATGTCTTCTAGGATAAACCGTAACCCCCTTGTCACTGCACACAGTTTCTCTCTTGAAACAGCTCACTGCAGCAGCAAAAATAAAGTTGAATTTCTCAGCGCTCAGAGTCCCGCTGGTTCAGCTTGCGCTCGCTCGTGGGCAATAAGAGCAAGAAAGAGGCTGCAGCAAGCGGCCGAGCCGCTCGCCCGGGCAGCCTCGGGTTTAGGGGTGCAACTCCCCGCGGCCAGGCACAACACGCTGCACACCCACCCTGGTCTGGGGTCACTGTCCGAGCCGGCCCCTCTGCTCCAGGGGGATAGTCCTGACCTTGGATTCCTGCTCGGGGTTGTGTCAAAGAGCGGGGAGGAAGAAGACGACGACCAGAAGGACCATGCGAAGCACTGACCTGCTCCCCGGCAGGCTGCACCCGCCCGTCTCACCGCCAGAGCCGGCGTTCAGCCACGCTGCTTTAACGCCCCCTCGGCTTGGGAAGCGAGCTTGGCGTTAATGACACTAACACTTACGCTTGGGTGCTTTCTGAAGTGAAGGCTAATTAATGCAGTTGGGTTTTTTTTGGGTTTTTTTTTTTTTTTTTGGCCTTTGCAGCACAAAATAACAAATCGCAACTCAACGGTGCAGCTCTGCACCCTCGGCGGGGCTGCTTCCAGAAGGGATGCCGCTTAACCGACGCGAGCAGGGAAGGAGCAGCACAGCAGCTCCCAACCAACCTTTATTTTTTTTTGGCCTACAGCCACCAGAGAGGTCTACTCCCAAAACTGTTAATTAATTAATTAATTGGAAGACGGGGAGAAAAAAAAAAACCCCTGCATCTTTTGGGGAGAGCAAAGACAGATGAGGCGGTGGGGCACTGTCCCGGCAGGCAAATGCGAGGACCCATCAAACGTCTCGAAGCGCTCTAAGAGTGGATTTACCCCGGGATGTCTGTTAAACTGGAGGGTTTCTCCACGTATGGATGGCTTTGATGCCATGGCGTAGCGTCACGTGAAGACGCAGCCATAAAGCCACGAACGGCGGGTGCTTCCAGGACAGGCAGATTTCCCAAGACTCTTTTTACCCGACCAGGTTTTGAGTTACAAGTGGGGTGTTAGGTGCTGGCACAATGCTACAAACCCCCTCTCTGACGGAGCCAAGCGAGCGCTTTAGGAGAAACTGAAAAAAGGAAAGAAAAAGGCTGAAGCACTCAAATCTGGAGAGAATTCCATCTCATCTTCTGTGGCGTGCCTCTTCCACATAGTCATGTTATTACACAGTTATCAACATGTTATTACACATATCAACATGTGTATCCTGGAGAACTGCTCTAAATTAAGCGGGACACACCAAAGAATAATTAAACCAGTATCACTTACTTTCTATCTGTGAGTGGAGATCATTGACTATCACTTGTAGCTGCCCGATAGTCATGTCTCTTAGATCAGTGGGTTTTAAACTTCTCTTCATCAGGCATTCACTTATATGAGGCATATGTGGCAGCTGAAAAGAAATTTTCGATTTTTTACTGTTTCCTTCAAACTATTTGTATTTCTGAACAGCGGCAGTTTACATTGCTGGCATCCCCCTCTCACAAGCACGTATCAACGACTCCACCAGGATTACCAAATTGAGCCGAAACACCCATACAACGTTTGACCCAAGCCTGCAAACCCACCAGCACCAGCAATATAGGGGCGTAAAGGGAGGTGAGGGCTACGGCGAGCGGCGTCGTACCAAGGCAGGAGCGCTCCAGGATGGGATGGGATGGGATGGGACGAGCAGATTGCAACTTGGAGGATGAGCAGCATCACGCCAACCTCAAGAACTAACAACCTTCACGCTTCAGCATCTCATTCCCTGCATCCATCCTGCTCCCGCAACGCCCCGATAAGACGACCCATGCCGACCCTTCGGCTCCCGACAGCTGGTCCCTGTCTCCACTGCTCCTCTGCACATCTACAAGCACCATGAGCGTGTCTTGACACGCAAAAGCAAACAGCAGAAGGGCTGTTGTTACCCCCACGCCCCGTCCCACAGACCCCACTTACAAGATCCGCTACCGGCGATTTCTTCCTGTTCTGCTTTTCCACCTCGACCTGCATTTTGGCCATAGGCTTCGCCATAGCCAAGGCCATTTTGGCTTCAGCTTGGAGTTTCTTTTGCCTGGTGAGGAAATCCATGTCATCGAGGGACTCCGACTCTTCCTCCGTCGTGTCTCTGTCGGAGTAGGACGAGCTCTGCTTGCTCTAGGGAAGCAGACATGCAGCCGTTACAGCCCCGTCGCCCCAACCGTGCCACAGCAAAGAAGTTTGCTGTCACTTTAACATATTTTTGTGCCCTCACAAGTGGTATCATTTCTACAGAAATGGCGAAGAGCACAGATTTTTTAAATTTTATTGTAATCCACAGGATTATCTTTAAAAATCAGAGTAATTCCCAGATAGGCCCCCTTGACTATTCATAGCAACCTGAGCGCTTTAAACGGGAAGAGGAGCCAAGCACATCAGTAGGAGTTGAAGGGACAGACTGGTTAAGCTGGAGGAAAACATCTGGGGCCGCGGTGTTATATTGACAAAGGAAAAGAGAGGAGAGGAAAGCTGGTGGAGGCTGATACCACTGCGTATCCATTAATGCCCTGATAATTATCAGAGCCAAAAAGAAAGGGAGGAAGGAAGGAGGAAGGAACACCTTCACCTGGAGGCATCTGCTCTACAGCGGCTCTGTGCCAGCCAGAGGCAATGTGCCATCTGCCCCTCGGCACCTTGCATCTCTCTTTCTGATGCCTGAAGATGCTGCTCTGGGGTTTAGCGTTGCTCTTTTAATAGGACCAGCTCTTTATCAGCTTCCATTGTCCCCTACGGTTTCCCTGCTTGGAGCCTCTGTGGGATGGCTTCTCAGACCTACCATGGGCGACAACGGTGTGTCCAGGCTGGTTTCTGTCTTGCTGTCGTCGGCATCGCTGTCCTTGTCGCTGCCGCTGTCGTTCACGAAGCAAATCTGCAGGTTCATCCCACTTTGTAATCTGCGGGGGGAAAGGCAGAGGTGGGTGACGCCGTGGCCCCCTCGCGCCGGCACCGCCACCGGCAACCCGTGGCTATCCCTGCCGTGCCGATGGGGTGTGCCAGCAAAGAGCTGGAGCACCGTCAGCAGCGAGTCATTTGCGTTTTGAAAGGATGCTGTTGTCCTTATCTTGTATTGGCTACAGGAAAATATAAACTTTTTCACTTTTTTTTTTTCAAGAAGATGGTCATCCCCCACCCAAAAGCTGAGCCAGGACCACCAGCCCGCGGCGGCAGGGCACGGGCAAGCTCCCGCCGCTGCCCAGCGCTGCCATTTCTGGGCAAGCTCCCGCCGCTGCCCAGCGCTGCCATTTCTGAGCGGCAGTTTGACGTGGGACTGGAAACTCAGCAGCTGGGTGATGGTAATGCTTCTACCACCATCTACTGATGAACTTCAGAATTGCCACGATGCTGCAGGGCTTTCGTCATCACGGGTTATATATTAGGTATTATAATAATAATAATATAATTATTATTATATGAAATAATGTGTTAGTGATTGAAACAATTCATTCTTTACCGTGAGGGTGGTGAGGCCCTGGCACAGGTTGTCCAGAGAAGCTGTGGAGGCCCCATCCCTGGCAGTGTTCAAGGCCAGGTTGGATGGGGCTTTGGGCAACCTGGGCTGGTGGAGGGTGTCCCTGCCCATGGCAGGGGGGTTGGAACTAAATGATCTTTGAGGTCCCTTCCAACCCAAACCATTCTAGGATTCTATGATTCAGAAGGGCAATAAGCCTGTTTGTGGCCAAGAGGCACTACTGTACCGCAAGAGATGGTGATTGTGTTTTCTGGACCCTCCACACCCGATCTGGACAGGTTAAAAACTCCCAAATTCACCTCCCCAGGAATAATTTTCTCCGGACGCAGTGTATCAGGGCTGGGGCACCCCAGCACAAGCTGAGAGAGGGAAAAGCACTTCTACAGCTGAGAGCATCCCAGTTTTGGCTGAAATAATAGTTATCCCCCAAAGCCACTGCAGAGCACGTCATCAGGCAGGTAACGCACGTTTCACCGGTGCTGGCTGATGGCCCCAGAAGAACGTGGCACACCAAGCTCCAGGTGGACCCCACGGCTCCCTCTGCTCAGGCCAGCCTCCGAGAGCAAACAAGGGAATGGATTTTTTGGACAAAAGGGCGTCTGTGCAAGCCACCACTGATGGTCACATTGCAGAGCAGCTCTGCAGCCACCAGCCAAACCCACGCGCCCCAGGCCCTCCAGGACAATTCGCCCACCTGACTCCAGGGTCAGGCCTATTTGCCTCCTACAAAACCTGCTCAGTCTTTGCTCATCTTCCAAATTCATTAAAAATTATCCTCAGAAACTAGAGATTTCTGGGGTCAACTCTATCAGCCTTCTCAGTGCATCATACTCCGTCACTGCTTGCTGAAGGTGGGGCAAGCCCCCCCGACACGTTCTGCTGCCTGTTATTCCTCATTCCCAATGAGGAGACTTATATCGATACTTACGCACAGCAGACTCTTATTTTCCATTTATTTTAGTGGAATTTCTTAGTCACTATTACCATAAAATAGATAGCATTAATAATTGAAATTGTTTACGCTGAGGGTGGTGAAACACTGGCACAGGTTGCCCAGAGAGGTGGTAGACGCCCCATCCCTGGAAACATTCGAGGTCAGGTTGGATGGGGCTCTGAGCAACCTGCTCGAGTTGAAGATGTCCCTGCTCATTGCAGGGGGATGTTGGACTAGATGACCTTGAAAGGTCCCTTCCAACCCAAACCGTTCTGTGATTCTGTTCTATAATTCTGCATAAGCTCTAAGCCGCGGTGGACAGACACGGGTACCCAGGCTGGGGAGCAGGATGCACCCTCGGCACGGCTTAAAATTGCATCGCACAGAAAAGGCAGCGCAAGCGCGGGGCTGCGACTCACGCGCTTTTTGAGAGCATCACCCCAGTGCCTGAAGCCCAGCAATTTATGCCCTTTTATTTCATATGCAAGCAGAGTTTTCTCTCATATGCAAGCACAAAAATGAGAGCAACGGTCCTGCAAAGGTTCCTGTAGGTCCTCTAACAGGCAGCGTGCAGTACTAATGCTTTGCCCGGACTATGAATATTAACGAAACGCCAAAGCGTTCAGGTACAGCTGGTAATTTCTCGTGGCGCAGCTGCCAAACCCTGCCGCGCAGCGTTAATTAGACCCGCGCTATAATTACAAGATAGCGGCTCCTGGTTTAGCTGTAACTACACAGAGCAAAACTGTTTTCCCTTTCAAATGACTTGCAGTTCAATTTAATTTCACAATTGTACCTCTCTGGTGTAATAAAAGTATTCCTCCTGGTTTCATGCCTCTCTAAGACTTTTTTCTTCTCCCACACCATGGCAACAGGTAGATCTTCACTCCCCACGTGGGAGGCGTTCGATGCTTTCCAAGTGCCATGGGTTACTCCCAGCAGCTGCCTATATAAACAAGCCCTTCTGGAGTATATTTGATGTAGAAATTTTAAAAATCAGGGTAAGCGAGGTGTCCGTGCTACGCAACGTCCCAGCCCCAGGGATGGAGCCGCGTCCAGCGAGCAGAGCCTGCGCGGAGCGCGCGGATGCAGAGAGCCGCGCTGAAGCTCGTTGTTCTCATTCTCAGTGCTTTCTGTGTGCGAGATTAATTGCAGCCCTGACTGCTCTCCCCTGCCCTGCTGTCACCAGGGCTAGCTATGAGCATCAGATCTGCTGCCACCTCCTGAGCCACCAAAGGAAGACATATTTTCACAAACTGGTGGTTTTTCACCAACCATCACCACGCTGCCTGACCCAGGACTGGCGGGACCTTGGGACCATCCTTGAGCCCTCCCCTGCTTCCGACATGCCCGGCTGGCGTTAAATCAGGCATTCAGACATCAAAATTCTCAGTATTTTGCAACTCAACGTAAAGAACTCTTTGGAAAACAAAATGAATCAACTATTTTCATGACAATAACTCCAGTTGTGCACTCGTGATCCTTTCCCCACCGTTCTTGGTCTGCCCAATCCAAAGGCAATGCTCAGTTCAGGACACAGATCCTGAGTGAAAACCTGAAGGAAACCGAACTCAGGAAAATTCAGCTCATTTGCTTTATCCTCTGAGCATCTAAACGTCGATTCTATCCAGTTTTAACCCGATGCTGTAGCATATCACCTACAATTATTTACCTAACAGACACCAATTGCGTTTGGAGCATAAGATGTTGTTCTAAAGCAAGGAAAATTCAAGAATATGGCTGCAAGTAAAAACCGAGGGATCCTCTGAAGGGAAGGGTCTCAGGATGTCCCACTGGAGGCATCTCACACTTGTCAGCCTCCAGAGAGGATCTGGGCTGCGAGGCCGCCTGGCTTACCGGGAGGAGAGGCTCGGCTTGCCGCTCTTGCTGCAGCTGGTGTAAAGTCCCGGGCCATCGTCGAAGAAACTGCCCAGAGCCAACTTCTGCCTGATGGACTCCCGCTCATTCTTCTGGGCCTGAAAGGGAAGGGCAACGAGAAAGGATGAAGCTGCCGGTCACGCTAGTGCGCAGGAAGCAGCGTTGCCCCACCGTGACGCTCATGATGCCCAGCACCCCCCAAACTCTCTCCCATGCTTGGGTGGACCACATAGCCCATCCCAACAGGGATGCCCATCCGCACATAGCCCATCCCAACAGGGATGCCCATCTGCACATAGCCCATCCCAACAGGGATGCCCATCTGCACATAGCCCATCCCAACAGGGATGCCCATCCGCACATAGCCCATCCCAACAGGGATGCCCATCCGCACATAGCCCATCCCAACAGGGATGCCCATCCGCACATAGCCCATCCCAACAGGGATGCCCATCCGCACATAGCCCATCCCAACAGGGATGCCCATCCGCACATAGCCCATCCCAACAGGGATGCCCATCCGCACATAGCCCATCCGCGTCTCGCTCTCCACACATTGATAGAGACACGACTACACACACCCACCTCTGCTAGATACCCAATATACCCAGCTGTACCCATATTCATACACGGCCACGGAGGCCACGCTTGCACCGTTAGCGTCTTCTGCTTCCCTGAGCGGTCTCCAAAACTACACGATCCTTCTGCCAACGTCCTTAGAGATGCAGTTTTTACCATTGCCATCAAGTGATCCACAGTTTTTAAAATGTATTTTTATATATATGTATGTTTTTCTGAATAAGGGCGAGCTACAAAGTGATTTGAAATTGATCACCGATCAACGATTACGGAGGTGACTGTGTAATCAACGGGCAATAAAGGAAAATCACAGATCTGGATTCAAAATTAGTACCAGTTCTATCCTGCTGTCCGTCACTAATGGCTTATGTGCCAACGCTGACGACAAATTCATACAAGATATCAAGTTATTGACAGAAGGAACATTTTGAAGCCCTCGAACATTTAATTTTAAAATAACACATAATACCCGATCAAGAATACGCAACAAAAGAAAACATAGCAGGCAAGCATGGGCTGCTTCCGTGTTGTTAATACAACTGTGCTTCCCATATTTTACCTAACTAAAAACAAAGCACCTTTTATGATACAAGGAAGTGAGATATAACAAAATGTAAATTTTTAACTTAGAATAGTCGATAATTTAATTCCAACTCCATCGCTGACAACATACGTTACATTATCAGACTGCCCATTATATTGTCAAATGCTTACCAAAATACACACTTCATCTGGAACCTAACTTCTTTTATTTAAAATATTTTAAATATGAAAAATAACCCCCACGGCATCAAGCGGTATTGAGTTTTTGGGTTCAGCTCCTGGTTTCCCAAGTTTGACCCAGACCACCCAGCTATGTTTTTCCACTTTGTTTTTTCAGGTTTCAGTAATCGATGCCTCAATCGCACAGAGGCAGTTAGATTTAGAAGAAAAAATAGCCGGCCCTGCCAACGAAGGCAGCACAGTGAGAAAAATAAGAGAACTTTTTTTTAATGGACTGAAAGCAGAGACAGGGATGTCCACGCGGGTTCCTCGTGCTGCCCATCTTCCGATGCACGCGGGTGTCTGCCCCGCAACTGCCAGCCGCATCCCTCGGCGCACCGATACTTCATGAAGTCACGGATATTTATCCTCCCCCTTTTTCCAACTCTGATGATGCTCTCCCACATCTTCCTGCCTACTTCTGATTCTCCTCGTGTTCCTACAGAAATCAGGAGCCCAAAGCGCATCCCCACCTCCTCCTGCCCAGCCGGGACGGCACATCCCACCCTCCACGCCAGCTGGGACCGCTGCCTCCCTCAGCAGCACACCCACCTACTCCGCGTGTGCTGAAAACTACCCTTCTTTCCATTAAAATACCCATAAATACAAGCACGCTTTCACATATTTACCCCTTTCGGATGGGGCTGTCTCTCCAGATCTTTTTAAATTTTGGTCCATTTCCCACCGAGACGGCAACTGCTCCCAGTTTGACATCTGTACATTTAATCAATGCGCAATTTGTTTTCTCCACCAGGTCATTACTGAGGATGCTAAATAACACCGCTCCCAGGACTGAGCTCCGAATAGCCCATTTTATAAACCAGACACAGGCTAATGACCATAAAGAACTCAAGAGTCCTATTTGTTATTATAACATAGGGAACGGTTACTAAGAAATAGAATATACCTAAGGGAACTGGACTTTAGGCTTTAGATAAATTACCCAACAGCTGCATTATACATCCCGAGTTGGGTATTGAAAACTACAAATTGAGAAGGAAAATTGCAAGTGGGTTTTTTGACTATCAAATATACTTACTTGGTATATAAAAAATAATGGATCAAATACTCAAAATGCAAAGGTATGCAAGAAAAATATAAACCCGTACTATTTAAATATGTTATTTTGACACCGAATCAAAAAATATATGTATTTCTGAAAGAGGGGGCTGCTGTAGAGCTGAAGTCTGGTTCAGACAATTATTTTAAACAAAAGGCTGCTTTTTATTTTTAAGGCAAACCAGTTTGGGGCGAATGTTTTCCTTGTTACTGTTGACCTTCCAATTCGGAAGCTCAGTAGCTACCTTTGTTTAAGTACCCGAATAAAAACACAATGTCAGATTACAGCCCTGACTGCCTACATGTAAAACACTTTACACAACCCTTCCAGGAAAGGAAAATTGCCAGGAGAGGTTCAGACTTTCCCCGCGGCGGACTCAGCAGGCGCAGACGCTGTTTCCCCAGCCCATCGCTCGCTGCACTTACTGCTCTTTACAAACCTATCGCAATCTCCTCGCCGGTGTTTGCAGATTCTACACAACCATTTGTGCTCTTAACCACCCGTCCCCAACACGCTGTGGCATCCTGACACCAAAACCTCCCCCCATTTTTGGTTGAAAGCCTGAATTTAGCCAACACGCGCCTTCTTCCCACACAACCCCATCCCTGGGGGCACACGGAGGTACCGCCGATGCCGCAGCCCGTCCTGGACCGACCTGATGCAGGATGGAGAGCAGATGCCCATGGCAGCGCTGCGGGCACAAGATCTCTGCAGTTTTTTGGGAAAATCAAGCAAAGTCCATATCGTGTCCGTACGTGTCCATATCGTATCCATATATCACTTAAGAAGT
This sequence comes from Grus americana, assembly GCF_028858705.1. Lineage (NCBI taxonomy): Eukaryota > Metazoa > Chordata > Aves > Gruiformes > Gruidae > Grus > Grus americana. Next base: position 26,753,140 of record NC_072860.1, read on the forward strand.
TGTAGCTGGACTGGTTTTTTAGCACCTACCCCACCACACTATTTAGAATGCAGGCACCTGTACCAGCAGCCTTTACTCGTTACAGACATCACCCGAAAGAGCACGTAAAATCGCACATGGAAGATTTATTTGGCTTTGCGGCGTAGCAGTGATTTGCCAGGCTCCGTGCCGTGCCCCGAGACCCCCCCCACCTCGGGTAGAACAGCCAGCTCCGAATCAGTGGCGATGGCACCTCTGGAGTTGTATCGATGGGTACCAAACCCGGACCGAATACCGGGTGTGCTTTGCTACGGCGCTGCCTGTTTGGAGAGGGAAGAGTCTAATTACACAGCGAATTACAGATTAACGGGTGCCAGCAGCACTTTGGTGGGACCCCATCCCAGCCGGGCAGTGCCACTGCTGGGTGATGCGAGGGGTTAAAACGAAGCGAGGCGGAGGAGGCTGGATGCCAGGGCCATCCACCGGCACCAAACAGGGTGCAGAGCCCATGCCTGGCCCCGGCCGGGACACGGCCAGACCACCGAAGCTATTTTTGCCAGGGTCTGTCATTACCAGCCATGGACAATTACTATATTTAAATTTCCAGACCCATAGGCAGCACCTTATTTTATCGCCGTAAAGCACAAGGGCTATTATTAGGTTCGCAAACAGAAATTGTAACCACAGAGCATTGGTTTTTATCTCCTTTTTCTTCACGGCAGATTTGCTGGTGAACGCAAAACCACGTCAGACTTGCATACATCTTGAGCCACATGGCAGGTGGCTTTAAAACCCAGGGGTCTCGTGGTACGAGAACGCATTTGGAAACAGCTCTTTACATTTTCTTTATCGTAAAGTGCTATGGAAACGCAGAGGGAGGAAGGTTTGCTGCCCCGTGCCAGCACGTTAAACACAGCCGAGTGCTTCCCTGCCCTGGCACCCGAAACCCAGCGCCCTGGGAGGGTGTTGGGCAGCGTTTCGGCGGGTCCCCCTCCTGCCAAGAGGGCGACCGTTGGCAGACAAAAGGCTCCTTTTTGTCCCTTACCTTTTTATAACTCCCCTCCCTGGCCGGCGCGGCTGCTTTCCTGATGACGTCACCCATACCATCACCCTCCTGACTCATCTCCTTCACTCCCGGGTCCTCACGTGGCCGGCGAAACGCTCCCACCGGGGCATCTCAGTCCTTCCTCTGCTCTTCGGTCGGCACCATGGGATGAAGTGCTCGGCCCCGGAGCCAAGACCTGCGGCAGCCCACCGTCCCCGGGGCGGGATGCTTCCCCGGCCCCTCTCGCCTCCCGGCCACTCCGGAGCACCTTGCTTTTCCCTAATAAAGTCAACGGCAGCGCCGGAGCCCCGGCCAGCTGATGAGAGGGAGGCGAGGGCTGCGTGGGCCAGGGAAGCCGCGTCCTCCTCCAGCCACTGCCAGCGCCGGATAAAAATAGCCCGGAGCCCTCACCGGCTACACAAGGGCAGGAAAAAACCCGGTGTCTGATGTCAAAATCCAAGCCCAGCGGCATAGTCACAGCTAGAGGGGGCAGGAGGAAGGGAAGGGGCTTTCTCCCGGGGATTTTGCTGTGGAAGTTATCCCAATGAAATCCCAGAGGTCGGAGGAGCTGCCTGCGGCCGGGGCAGTGAACCTGGGCAGAGCCGGAGCGGTGCTCAGCCCTCGCCCAGCCGCTCGAGGATGGGCAGTCACAGCAACGTCGGCCACAAGATGAAGGGGTTTTTCCCCTCTTTACACAAAAAAAACCCAGAAAGGACCCCCAGGAGCTATTTCTTGGCTAAAGCAGCTTTTTCAGGTGCAAAAAGAAGTTTCTAGGAATTAACCGACAGAGCTCAAAAAGACGTCCGGCCCTAACCTGCCACCCCTCTCGTGGGCTTGCAGAGCCCGGTGACCACCGCACCGCCTGGTCCCTGCTCAGGGGTGGCCGAGCACCCCAGCCCTGGCTCCCGGGCGGCTCTGCAGCCCCCAGACCCGCACCGCTTGCAGCTCCAGCTCGTGCCTCCGAGCAGCCCCGTCCGGAGAATCAGGCTTCACGACACAAATCCTGCTCAGTCCTTGCCGAGGTCCCAGCCGCGTCGCGCCCATCACGGTGTGCAATGTTTGCTGTGGGTCAGCCGTGGGTGGGCAGCGAGAGGCAGAGCTCACGCGCTCGGGGCGGGCATTTCTGGAGGGAATCCTTACAAAGGTGGAATTTATGCCACAATTTCTCACCGATCCTCAAAACGTGGCACAACAGCAACAAAAGTACTGATTTCTGGTGCAAGACAACTACGCTGCATGCTAGATGAATAATTTTAATAGCCCTACAAAGTTTGCATGTTTAAATGATATACCCAAGTCATGCTGCCATCATTTCACCCAAAATGTACATTCCAGTTAGACCACCGGCTCTAACAACATACGAATTCTGCATCGTGGCACTACATCACTCTGAAGTTTCAGGAAAAAACAGTAATAACAAACAGGATTGTTTAATTCCATTCTTGTCCCAGGACAATACTTTGTAGCTATAATTCCCAAATGGAACGAAGTTGTTCTCTGGATATTTAATTATTTTTAGTTCCCCTTCACCGCTGACTCATTGTGTCCTTTCCTGCCGTTGCTAAATTAACTTCCTCTCCCGGCTGTGGGGATGGATCCTGACACAATAAATCTGAAAAAAAAAAATAAAAAAATCCCACAGCCCAAGAGGAAGGATGTGGTGGCCAGGAGCACTGGGCTGGGACCGGGGGTGGGGCTGAGCCTGCAATCTGCCACACACTTCCCCTCCGATTCGGGACATTGCCTCATCACCCTGCCCTCGCCCACGGGAGGGGGATGTCCCCACACCTCCTGCCTGAGACAGTGAGCGAGCCCCAGCCCCGTCCCGCTGTGCCCGTGGTACCAAGCGCGCGGCGGGGGGATGCTGCGCGAACGCACGCTACGTGCAAACCCCTCTTCTGCAAACTGACATCGACGTCACCCCTAAGGGCAGGGAGCAATATAGCCTACCAAAAACATATTTAGCGCTTTTTACCCACATTTTTAAAAAAGTTTTATTCCCCGCTGCAGCTTTCAGGCCAGCTGACCTCTGCCCTGTCCCCTCTGAGCCGGGATGCTCCAGGACCTGCCTCGCAGAGGGGCATCCCCAGAGCCGGTCTCGGTCTCCAGTGCAACCCTCGCTTCCAGCGGCCGCCTCGTGCGAGGCACCAGGAGAAAAACAGACCTGGTTAAGAAGCACGGCTGGGAGCCCCTGCACCCCTGTAACCGTTGCGGGAGGCATATTTGGGTGCCCTCCTCGGTGGCCAGTACCAGACCCAACCCCCCAGTAGCAGTGAAAAGGCCAGTTTGAACTCTGGGTATCAAAGACACAAGCCAAATTAATTTTGTGGTCGTCTCAGCACGGGGACCAAACCCTTCGGTGTTCAGCCCCTTCCCCGCCTGATGCAGACGGGCAGCGCGGGCAGACGGGCAGCGCCGCTGCCTGCCCCGGGCTGCCCAACAAACACCCACCACTGTCCCTCTGGCAACCGGTCTGTGCTTGGAACACCCCCCCCCCCCCCCATCTATTGTGCGTAGAGGCTTTAAACAAACACAAAAGCAATGACGGCGGCTACGCTGTCAGGTACGCTCCATGTTGGCATCGGTAGCCAAGGACTCCTTGGCTACTGATCGCATTAGTAGGAAACCGGCCTCCGTGGCCACAGCCGCTGCTGCGGCTCCTCCGGCAGCCCACGGCAATGCTGGCATGGGGGAGAGGCGGCCGCGGCCACCTCAGCCTGCTGTGCTTTTTATAGCGTGAAGGGAAAGCTCAGAACGGGCGTATCTGGAGCAGGTCGGCTGGGGGGTCCCTGCGGCAGGAGCACGTGTGGCCACGGACGCAGCGCCACGGGGAACGCACCGCTCGGAGACACAGCGCTCAAGTCCTTCTTAAGCAAGGCGAGGAAATAGGACACATCAAGTTTTATGTGCTTTAAACACGCGCTGAGTGCCTATGGACAAGCAAGCAGCTAAATTTAACTGTACTGTGCATATAACGCTCGCTTGAGTCCATGAAAAACTCCCTCAATGCTGTTGGGGCATAGTCCATTGGGGGAGGAAACCACACACCCCCCCCTTTCTGCTGGGGATCAGCTCCCAAACCCCACCGGTCCCCAGGTCAGCAGATCAAAGCCCTGAAGTCCCAGCAAAGCCCAGTGAAAGCACCCCGAGCACCCTCCCTGCCTAACCGGTCCTCAGGGCCACGGGGCGCTCAGGCCGGGGTATTGAGACGACTTCCAGATTCACAGAAATCTCAAGTTGCCAGAACGATTTCACAAAACATTTATTTTATTGTAAAGGTCGGAACAAATCTCTTCAGAGAGCCCCTTCACAGCACAGCACCCCTCCTCTGCGGAGCAGCTAGCACAAGGCACTTACAACAAGTCCCTGCCAGTTTAGGGATGAGATGGACCACGTCCTCCCTCTGAAGATGCTTTGGCGCACCAAGTGTTTCCACCTACCTCGCAGAGCTTTTTTTGCTTTGATCTCTGCCTAAACAAGGCCTTCAGCCTCAGCTCTCTATAACGCAGGCTCTATTTTATTTTACTGTAATCGGTTTGTGACGCAGGGTCAGCGCGCTCGGCCTCACGAACCGAGGTTCCTCTGCTGTACCACGGTGTAGCATCCCTCCAGCGCGGCCGGCACAGGCGAGAGGCCGGGCCAGCAGCTCTCCAACTCTGCCAGCGCGCCACGGTGGGTTTCGGGGCATTTGAGGTCTTCTCCAAGGCCTGTCTCTCGGGGTTATATTCTGCCATGAGAATTTGTATTCACTTTAACGAAAATGATGATGACAGTCTGGTATTTCTACATGCCACGGAAGCCTACAAAACCCTAAAGATACCAAACAAAAGAAACCTAATAAAAAAAATATATTTTTTTTTTAATGAGCATTTCATATTTGAAGCTTGTGACTTTTATGGCCCAACTTCTATGGTTTGGTGCTTGGCAAGACCCTGGGAGCGGCGGGTGCTGGCCAGCCTTGCCTGGTCCATCCCCGGGGCAGCCAGCCCGACCCGCAGCAACACCAGCACCTCCCCAAGCCCCAGCGACACCAGCACTCCCCGCTACGGGGGTCCTTCGAACAGACCTTCCTCAAGAAACTCGCACAAACCCGGCATCACCAGAGCAGCAGAGTCAAGTCTTGACCCAGACCAGGTCCCAGGAGAACACACGGGGCTGAGACGGGTGCACCACATGCCCCGACCTGCCTAAGAAATTCTTTCTAAGCAAATAAAATCTCGTTTTTCACATCAGATTTTTTTTTCTTTTTAATTTTCTTTGCATGTGTAAAGCCTGGTAACATCTCCACAGCGACCCTCCCACCAGCAGATAGCTCAGACCGTGACTGATGCCAGCGCACGGAGCCAAAACCGGTTCCCACGGGTAACTGCCTGTTTGGAGGCTCCTGCCTTAGGCAGGGGCACCGGGTGCCGGGGGGTTTCTCCGTTTTTAAAGGCGCATTAGAAATCAACCCAAGAGATGATGTAAATCTAGACACATTGCCCATTTGTACAGCAGCGGCACAGAAACACAGACAAAGCCGGCAACAGCCCCGAAGAGTCCCGTTTTGCTCCATGCAAAGGTGGACCTTTTGGGCAACGCTGAAAATACACATTTACAAAACAAACTGAAACTCTGGCTAAGGCTGCAGGCCAGTAAAGCACCGCTAATACACACGGTAGAAGAAAACCTTTATTTCTGTGTTAAGGCCTGGATTTGCATGCTGGCTCTTTATTCTGCGTGAGCTCAGGACTTCACAAAACGTTACCCAATGCGCACGAGCTGACATTTTTCTTCTCAAACTGCAGGAGAAAAACGGAGCCCTAAATAAAATGTTTGGCATAGGAAAATAAATCAGTATAAAACAGCAGAAGAGAAATAACTGAGAGAAAAATAGATGGCACGAAGGGTGGCAGCAGCCTGCGTGACTTCAGGATGCGGCCACGGGAAAGACGTCGGATGCTGGGACCTCCTGACCACAGAGGACCTGGCCTAAATTCAAAGCGATGAACCTGACTTAGCTACATCCAAAACCCCAGGAGGACCTATGGCCACCTGCATTTCAGAGCACAGCAGTGCCAGCTCATTTTTGGTGTGAAACAGGGCTTTCAAGGAAAGGCACAGCATACAACAGAAATACCCTCCTCTTCCTCGGTACCCACCTGCGCTGCGCCCGGTCCCCAGCACCCTCCCTGCTGTGGAGCTTATGTCCCAGCCACGATGTGGTCATGTCAGAGCTTTTCTGATGAATTTCTCAAAAAAACCCCACATTTTCAAGTTTTCCCCATGTGTTGGTGTGTTCCTCAATTTTGTTTATTTTAGTTTATTTAGCAGCTTCAAATAAAGGGGATGCAAGGAGGGAGGAGAGCAGCGTTAGCACTGCCACCCTGCTGCCCCCGGGCGCTCTGGGCAGCCACCAAAATCCGATCGCTGCTGGCTTCCAGTCTGATCCAAAACCCGGGATTGCCGGCCACAAAAGGATTAAAACTTGGCCTTTAGGTTAACGGGTTTGGGAGGGGGTTGGGGTTGCTCCTAATCTTTGCAGTGTCGTAGGAAGGTTTTGAAACAGATTTCATTTGAAAGACCCTTTCTCCAGACTTTTTTCTGCGATTTGCATGCTTTCTGGCTGTTTTCACTCTAATATTTATTGGTTTGGAGGAGAGGAACCAACTCATAAACAAGCCAGTAGATTAAAGCAGATAAAAGGCAGCAGCGCTGCCATCCCAGCAAGCCCAGTGCATTAACATGCAGGGATGCTGGCCAGGCCTGCGCCACAGCCGCAGCTCAGCATCGCTCGGCATCGCTCGCCCACCGCCATGGACCAGCTTCCACCCGGGAAACAATGCGCAACCTTTAACCCTTGCGTTCCTACAAGTATGCTGGGAAAACATCCGCTGCACGGAAACAATGGCACCATTTATTAAGACACTAGAGAGCAACAGGCTCTGAGCTGCAGAAAAATCAGATCCTCCAAAACGGAGGCTGAAAAAACCAGGATTTTTTTTTTTTTTTTGGATAGGAGCTAAAAATGGAAATTCATTTCCAGAAGCATTTGCTAGATTGAAAACATTCAGTGAAAAATATTTTCAACTCCTCTCTCTCTATGCATACGTATGCTTTGGTATCTTTTCCCTTCATGATATATTTTGCAATACGAGATATTTTGTTTTAAAACACAGACTGAAGTTTGAATGAAATGCAGTGGTGGAGGAAACCAAGGAGGAGCCGCTGTCCTGGGCAAAGCCCTGTCTCTCGAGGGTCCAGCTCTGCCGCCGGGAATGCCTGGTGGGGATTTTGCAAAACACACTCCGCCGCACGTACGCAAACACATCTCAGCGTCGCCGTTGCAGACGGACGGGCGTTTGTGCATTTAATAACCCGCCTGTACCACTGAGCCCTAAACATGCCATTTCCCGTGCAGGTGCACCCACCAGCACCCAGCATCTCTTTAGAAGGAAACGAAGCCACAACAACAGCCCACCCCAAGCTCTCACTCGCCCCGCTAAAACAATCCTGACGTTGCTCAGCAAACACTGTTACGGGTGCTGCCTCCCCCAGCGCTGCTGCCAGGCCCCAGGGCCCCCCAGGGATGGGGGAGGCCGCGATGGGTGCTCAGAGAGGGAAATGCTCATCCCCAAACCCATCGCCAGTTCTTGCATGGATTATTTAGCAGAACAGCACGAACCACGACGAGACCGCATCTGAAAATGATTATCCTGCAGGTCAGCTCTCACGTTTACATAAATATAGAAAGCACCGAGAAATATTCTGTTTCTTCTAAAATTTACATCGGTCTCCTCTGGCAACTCCAGAAACGCAAAACCGCAGCTCGCTCACTTACACGCAGCAATTTCATCCGGGGGGGCAGGCAGCGAGCGGGGGGGCGCAGGCAGCGAGCGGGGGGGCGCAGGCAGCTGCCTGACAAACCCGTCCTCCGCCGCTCCTCCGGGCCAGCGCATCCCGCGGAACATCACATGGCGAGCACAAAAGCCCCGCGGGCAGACGGCTTCTCCCCACCGAGGCTGCAAGCCCCGGGATGCCTCGGGGGCAGGAGCCCACGGTTGAATCCCGAGCAGGCGGAGCCGGGCTGCCCGCACCTCCCCCGAGTCCCCGGGGCCCGGCTCGGGGTGAGGGGCAGCTCGGAGCCGGGGGGCCAGGCCGCGCTCGCCCCTTACCTGGTAGGAGCAGTTTTCCTGGTGTACCATCTCCGTGCATCATCCGCCGCTGCCGCCCAGCCGGCAGCTCTCGCAGCCGCCGCGCCGCCCCGCGGGGTCTCTGGCCCCGGCGGGGGTGGGGGAGGATGGGGATGGGGAGGAGGAGGAGGATGGGAAGGAGGAGGAGGATGGGAAGAGCCCGGGCCAGCCGCCCGCCGGTAAGATGGATGCTGCCGCGCTGCTCCGCCTGCGCAGCGGCGGCCCCGGCGGAGCACGGGAGGGGGAGCACGGGGGGGGAGCACGGGAGGGGAGCACGGGAGGGGGGCCCCGGGCCCGCCCCCGGCTGCACTGGCGGCACAAAGAGGGGGGGGGGGGGCGGCTCCGCGCTGCTCGGCGGGGAAGGGGGAAAAACAAATGCTCTCCTCCCCCAGACACTGCGCTACGGCTGGGAAGTTCCCCCCCAGCCCGATGCTGCGGCAGGCAGCAGCCGCAGTTCCAGCCCCCCCCCCCCCGCTCCGTCTGCGGCAGCGCCCGGCCCCGCTACCGGAACGGGGCCGCTCCGCAGCTGAACCGGCTCCGGCGCGGTGAGGGATCGCGGCTGCCTGCATCGCCTCCCCGAAACGCTGCGAGACACCGAGCCGTTAAATAAGAGCTGTCAAATACTGTTCTTTTACCCTCTGCCGCAGAAATATAGCACAATCTTTTCTGGAAAAGGCTCTGTCCTACATTCCAGCTCATTATACCTCCACCCTGCAGCGGGAGCGAACACAGAGCCCTCTGCCATAGCACCCGCTTGGGCTGGGCCCCCACCTCAGATGCGACCTGGTTTTGGGCACAGGGTCCGGATGGAGGCAATGCCTGCGCTCGCCCCAACGCCCTTCTCCCACCACGACAGGTCCTTCTCTAATCACATTTCTCCAAAGAAAAGGCCTGTGAAGATCAAGCAAACATCCAGCGCTGGCTCTGCAGATGCTTCCTGCGGGATGATGGCTGGGTGGGCTGGGCCGGTGGTCACAGCCCGGGGCCAGTGAAGCCCTCATGTCCCAGGGCTGGGAAGCCCCTCCGCAGCACCCCCCCCCTCCCCGGCATCACACCCCCAGCAGGAATTCGCTGCTGTTTGGAGAACACTCCATTGCTATCCCAAGATAGCACTGTGAGATTGTCAAACTTCTGTTTGCAAGCTCAGGTTGGAGGCCTGACACATGGAGGGAACCAAATTTAATTTTGCTTTCTATTTTGAAAGTCTTTAATAGGAGAGACTGGAAAGAATGGCCGGACAAGTGGATAGTTTATAATTCTCTGCATTTGCAACCTGCTGAGAGCTGGGTTCTCAGCTCAAGTTAGCTCAGTTCGACTTCACCGCTCGTTTTCCAAGGAATAACACGTACCCCGATAGCTTTGTTTGTAAGAATTTGGGGCTAGGCTGGCCCACGGGGCACCGAAACACCCAGAGAGTGACGGCAGTGCCACGGGCTGGGCTCGCACCATGCACTCGGACACTCGGACACTCTCACCCAGGCAGGCAATAGCGCTTTGGCTTGCAACTAAAAGAAACTCCGTGCCTCGCTGTCCTTCGTGAGGCAAAGAGGGCTTTATTCTGCTCCTGGTCGCAGCCAGCTGTGGCGAAGTTCAGAAATGCATCTGTCTGTGAAACCCAGAAACACTTGCTCAGAGGGCGTCTCAGATTTGATTCCCTGCACCAGATGCATCTCCAGAAACAAAGGCCTTTGTAGGCTCATCGCCCTGCCCCAGCTCTCCCAGCTCCTCACCCGCACAAACAGGCTGGAGCAGCCGTGGGTGGATGGAGAGTCCCTCGGGTCCCCAAGTAGCTGGGTGGCACGGATGGAGAGAAACCCCCCAGAGCCACCTCAGCTCCAACCCTCCTCCCCGATACCCTCTTCCCTACAGAAGCAGAGCTTTAAAAAAAATAGAGCTTTCGTTTAAAAAGGAAAAAAAAAAATTCTGCATAAGTTTTTAAGAGAGGATGAAGTCGTGCCTGTTTTTTACTGGATCTGCAAAGAATCCCATTCAACTAGGCAGCTATTTCCAAACATCAAAATTAAAAAATCCCCACTTTTCAATATACTGCATAAATCTTGGCCTTGCTCTGGAAAAGTGTCTGTGGCAAGCTGAAAGCAGCTCCACGTATTACATAATCTCTAATGCCATTTATTATGAGCATCACAAGGAAAACTCCTGAAATTACCCCCCACCTCCCACGCACGGGTCTATCTATAACAGCCGTGACTCAGAGCCGCTCCGCACGCAGCAGATCCCCGATGGGGACCGCACCAACCTCCCCGCACCCGGATCTGGTGTGGCACAGGGTGCTCCCCCCCCCCAATTTATTTTACAGCTTATTCCTTTTGCAGAATGACCTGACAGAGAGCTACGTTCGGCTTAGCGTGTCACCTGCTGCAGAAAAGCCACCCGTTTGCAAGCAAGGCTCTTCCTCCCAGGGCAGGGAGCCCCACGTGAGCCTGCGATGCCGGCAGAAAGCACCAGGCACCTCAACCTCGGGATCTGCTCCTCTGTTCTGTATCCATTTGCGATTACCCATTCAGAAATGAGGCAGGCAGGCAGGTAATAATTAAAGCAATGAGTGATTAAATTGAGTGAAAGGCTTCTGGCAGTTCTCCAGGTGGGTCAATGGGAAACTGCGCTCCTGGATGAAGGCAGCGAACACGCGCTGCTGCTCTCCACAGAGGCACAACCCAACGGGAAGCACCAGGAAACCCCTGGGGACCCCCAAGAGCCCCTCTCAGCTGGGAGGAGAAACCCAGGGTGTACGTGCACTGCCTCCTTTTGCCTTTTGCCCATAACTTAGGGTGTCTCACACCAGTTAGGAGACGATCTGGACAAGTTTTCCCAAAGCTTTTCCCAACGCCAGCTCTGAACTAGAAACGTGTGGTTCAGAAAGCCCTGGAGAACATCTCCAGGGGGTCTGACACCAAGCTGGGGACACCCGCACGAAACACTTCCCTTCAAAAGCCCTACTCCAGGTCTCCTCCAGAGGGTTTGGGAAGATGCTGCTTAAGGCAGGGCCAATCTTGGCTGAGCAGTCCCCCAGTCTGGGCCTGTGCTGTGGTTAAGGTGGGCCACCAGGAATGGACCACTCCTGATGCCCCGGACACTTGCAGGGCTTTAGGGGTGAGGACCTAAGAAATTCAGTCCCACGGCGCAGGCAGCAGCATCCCTCCACTTACTCCCTGTGGACGCGCTGCCGGGGCAGCTGCCCCGCAGAGAAAGAAGATGCAGCTTTACCAGACATACTGAAATTCCTGTAGTGAAACACCAGGATTTCATTAATTATCCATCTACAGAAGGAGAAAACACCTGATATCCCCAGTTCTGGGGTAAATACGTAATTTCTGATTCTGTACGCATCTTTTAGTTTTGGCTTTCCCCCCCCCCCCCCCTTCCTTTTTTAAACTTACAGAAAGTCCCCTGGCTGGGTCCCACAGCACATCCCAAACCCAGGTCCTCTCCACCGCAGCACAAGGTGGCAAACGCGGGCAGCGCCGTTCCTCCGGGCAGGCTGGCCCTGCCTGCCCCATCGCAGCCCTTTGTGCTTTCCCCGGCTGCTGCGCCTCTGCCCCAGCCCCGAGGAAATCATTAACAGGGGAGAGGGGAATAATACACGGAGGTTATCAACTCTCCCATCATCATTCCTACTCAGGAAAAACATTCCTTCAAAAAAAATAAAGCCAAACCCTCCTGTTCACACCGCCTGGGAACAGAGGGCAGCTGAGCCGGGCACGTTCTCGCCGCCGTGGGAGGGAAGGGAAGGAGCCCGGACACATTACTCACATGAAAGCCACAGACAGCCCTTTTCCGTACGTGTTTGTCATTTCTCACTGTCGCACACATTTATTTTTACACACACGTGTCCCGTGCTCAGTGCCTGAACCCCACCAGCTGCAAGGACTTACACGGCGCTTCAGCCCAAAAGCTACGGAAGGGGAAAGCAAAGGGTCAGGGCAGCGTTCGGTCCTTCGGGGCAGGCTAGCCTCCGGTCTCCTTATCTCCCACGAAACACCAGAAACTTTTTCCTGCCCACAGTCATTCCTCGAGGGGCCTTACCAGGTCGAGCTGGAAAAGTTTATTTTTCAGGTTGGTATTGGCCAACCCGGTTGGTTGATACAAAAAGCTAGTTGAAATTAATATGCTTTTTTTTTTTTTCCTTCAAATCCCAAGATAAATACATAGCTGGATTATGTACTGGGTAGAAATGAGGGAGGAGTTGAATTCTGCATCACTAGCAGAGGGAGAGGCAGGGAGCCCGCCCCGAGTGAACCTCGCCAGCCTCTCCGGGATGCTCCTGCTGACCCCGAGCCCATGGGCTTGCCCCAGCACAGCAAGCTTGCAGGGAACTGGGAATTATACACGGTATCACAGGATTTCAGCTTTATTTGCCAATGATTTACTGAGGGTGATGGATTTAGTTCCTCTTTAAGCCAAGCTAAAGCTTTTCCAGGGTTTAAATCTAGCAAGAAAAAAAAAAAAGATTATTTTTTAATCAGTTAATACTAGACATCTGCTTGGAAAGAGGAGTATTTGTTTGGATTACATTCACACACAATGCTTTAGACTATTACTTTTTTATTTAAGGAAGGTGATGCTGAGGTGTTTTCCATCATTCTGGACGCGTAACTCCTCTCTGCGAGGGGATAAACCTCCGGCAGTTTAAGAATCCAAAGAGTGCCCTTCCCTCTTCCATGCCCCTTTCACTTCCACAGAGCTTTCTGGAGTCCTTTACAAGCAGCAGCTTTACAAACCCCTCCCGAAGCCCGGGGGTACCAACTGATCGGTTTTTAGGATAAAAACCCGCGTGCTGAAATGTTAGAATAAAACTCCTCTTGTTCCTCTGAAGACCAAACATGACATTAACAGGGAAACGCAGGGATAAAACCCCCCTCAATAGTGAGTTACTATTATTTTGGAACGCGTACGTGACCGGCGAATTAAGGAGCACCAGGAGGGGTACCCGTTGTATTTTTATTTTGATCCAGAAGTGCGCATCTTTCACTTTTAACAGCTCCGTGCTCCATTTTTAGTGGTAAGAGATTCAGCCAAAAATGTCGATTTTCTCCACGTCCCACAGACTGCATCCTTGCCATTACATAACCAAACCACGATTTTCTATTCCCTCAAAACACGGAGCAGAAGGTTACAGTAATTTCACATTCTCATACCTCCGATGCACAGGATGTCAAGTGCTTTACGGGGAATTGGAGTGAATAATGTTAAGTCACCCAAGTATTTATAGCTTTCTGGTGATATCAAAGTGACAAAACACACGGTAAACATCCAAACTTCTCCATGAAACCCATCTAGAAAGACTCGCTGATACCGTTGCACAGGCTCAATTTTCAATTGTACAATTTATAAGCTGGATCACACGCGCTTAATAGAGAATTTACAAGCGGTCTGATGACGAGTAGGTACGCTAGCCCACCAAGTATTTACTGCTAATGAACGGAGAACCAGTTGATCTACCAGCTCCTAAGGAGGGTGGGGAGATAGCAACAGAAAAGCTACGGCTGCCTCCTTGCAATTTTATTTATATTGTTAAGAATAAGCCGATCTTTTGGAAATGCAATATTCATGGTATGCAAAATGCTATGGAGAACTTGAGCTTTAAAGCAGGACAAGGTAAACGTGTAAGTTTTTGTATTAGCATCAATAAACGAAGTTGTTACAATCCACCTTGCTCTGCAGCGCTATTTCTGTCCCATGTGGGAGAGGATTTGTAGCAAATCCCATCAGCTACAAACCATTTCCAGCATTTTTGGCCCGTACACACAGAGGGTGCCGTGCAGGAGACCCAACGGTCAACGAAAGCAGAGGGGTTGGGTTAGCTGGCATAAACCACCGGTTGGGTTAGCCTCTTATTTGCACATTGCCTCAACCCAACCAAAATCAAACCTCGCCCACCAGCTCTCCCCGCAGCCGACGTGCAAACCGGCCCCAGGGACAGCGCAGCCCCAGCAGCATCCCCAGCCGGCCGATAGACCAAGACGTGTCCGCGCTGCCCGCGCCAGCTGTGCCCGACCTCATCCTCCTGCCTTCGCCAGGAGCAGCCAGGCACCGGCAGCCGGGGCATCCGCGCCCGGCACGGCCACGCCGCCGGCTGAAATACAGGGGGGGGACCCGCTGACATCCCCCGCCTTCGGCTGAAACACCCATTTTCTGCTCCGAGCCGTGCCGGGGTGAGGGGGTGCTGGCAGCAGCTGGAGGCACCCAGCAGCTCCCAAAAAACATTTGAGATCTTACATAAAAGATTCTCAAATCTGCAGCCATATAAATATTGATAGAGAATAACTCCAAATCATTAAAGCTATTTCTTCTGATGCATGAGCTCTGAGTAGCATCTTCGGCAGATCTCTCTTGATAACAAATTTGGCAGAAGTTTTTAACGGAGCTAATAACTCAGTTATGCGTTTTCAAATTCCCTTCGCTGTGAAGCGCATTCAAGCTTGCTGCGTGCGGCTTGCAGGCAGGCCTTCCTGGCCCTCCTCCCCCATTTATTTTTTCATTTTCATTTTTCAAACATAAATTTGTTGTATTTGAAAAAAAAAATCAAGTTGCATCGGGCCCCCATTACACGCCCTTATGTTTTAACAGCAGGCAGGGAGAGGAATTAACCCATTTTCTTAAAATGATGAGACAAGAGCTAAAAAAACTGGTATGAGAAGAAGGGGAAGAGAGAGATTTTCCCCGAGAGGATGAAGGACAGGGTGGCCTTCAGCTTCCTCAGACTGGGGACAGCAGGAATTACATGGAAACACAGAGTCGGAAGCACGTACAGCAATCCCATGTCCCACATTCAGCGCTTAGCGACCATTAAATTACTGGTCTGGGGCCAAAAGCAATTTCTGGATGAAATATGAAGCCCTCTTAATTGTGGCAAAGTCCCTGAAACTCCAGTCCGGCCACGCAGGCGGGCAGGCAGACAGCGGTATAGTCTGCATTTCAATACGGGCGATTCATTTGCCGTTAGCATCGTGCGTACCAACAGGCTGCACCAACGTTCATCCGATAACAAAAATTAGGCGCCGAGTTATCAATTATAAATTACGCCACTGACCCCACGGGAGTCAGAGGACAACATCTGTGGATGCCACCGGTCGCCCCGAGCCCGTCTATCCCTTTCCATTCCCCTCGTGCTTTCCGGCAGGGAACGGCTGAGAGGGCTTATTTATGGGCTGGCTTTATATTGCAACTCATTTTAATTGCAAAATGGCTGGTAAAAGCACAGAGCAGGGACCTGCAGGCTGAAGAAGTAAACAAACCGTACTACAAACTCACTCTGAAATTAAGTTTCTTTTTCAAACAGAGCCAAATACCATAAATATGAATATACTCATACAAACAGGTAACAGCAGTGCCCTTTAAATGCTCCAACAACCCCCCTCTGAGTCACGGCTGGGATAAAAATAGACAGAAGGGGATTTTTCACACCGCTCTCAAGTCTGATGTCCGTAACTTCAGGCTTACTCACACAGCCTGGCAGAAACACGCTCCTTTTTTTGGGGGGGGGCTACTTATACTACGCACCCAACTCTCCAAAAATCAGTAAGCCTTCAGAGAGATTCAAACCCCTGCTCCGCGGGGATCAGGGCGTTTCGGAAGGATGCGATTACTGTGTGGGAACAAACCCAGGTCCACGCAAGTAAAGCCCGGCTCTTGCTTTAAGTTTGTTTTACATTTTCAGCCTTTAAGAAAATAGATGTAAAGATGATTTTTCTGAGTTTAACTCCCAAAACCCACCGTCCCTTAAGAAAGAAAGAAAAAAAAATAATCCTCTTGTGCTGCAGCCTGTAGGTCAGAAAGCTGATTACCCTCAATGGACACGGCACGGTTTGCAATGCGTATCAGTTACAAGCTCCAAAACCAATACCAGCAGCGATAAGAAACCCCATCCTTGCCCATGCCTGACACCACAGCCCTCCACGAGAGACCGTTGGGCTGCAAAACCAGTATTTAAAAGAAGACGTGAAGTTATACCCTTCGGTAGGGCAGGCAGACTGAGCGTGAGGCTGGAAAAAGCTAAAAATAACAGGATAAGCAAGGGTGGCTTCCAGCTGAGCCTTATTAGTCATGGAGCGAGGGAGCCGCGCGGGGCTGCTGCCTGGTGGCAGAGCAGCACCATATAAGAGCAAGAGAACGACTCTTGTCTCTTCCATCTGATTTTTCCCCTCTCCTGTTCTGCCTCCGGCACTCCTTCCCTCCGCGCGGAGCCGCTCTGGCAGCCTCCAGCTTCTAATAATACAGCGTATTGTTTTCTGCGAGGCTTTAAACAGAATAAAGATCATGAATAAAGGTGATACGTTTTAGGGTGTCTGCTGGAATTGGACCAATATTGGCAGACAGGCACGCGAGGGGTTTATTATAGGTTGTTCTGCGGGTTTTTTTAACTTACACCGTCTTTGTGTCAAAAGTGAAGCTTTGAGTTGAGTGATGATGGAGTCACTGACGGCAGGAGGGCTCGGCAGCGCTTGCTCCTGGGGGATTAATTTGGATGAGCAGAAAGGGTAAGGTGAAACGTGCAGTGTTTTATCTTGGGATGAAGGCGCAGGACAAGGGAGGGATCGCAAAATCAAACACGGCTTAGTCTGGTGGGAGCCCCCAGCAGCGCTCGGCCACACCAGCCCCACTCCCCCCATCTTCTCCCTTGGTGCTAATTGCAATTACGGCATCCCGGCACCAAACCGAGCAGGACCATCGCCCTGCCAGGGGGACACAGGCGACACCGTCCAGTCCCTCAGCCTAGCAGACGTGTAGCAGCGCTGCGCCCAAGCCGCTCAGGCTCTGCTGGGGGCTGGTGGGTGCTGAGGGTACGTCCCAGGGCCACCTCACCCAAAGTCACACCTCCACGTGGCTTGGCCACCTGGCCACCCCAGCCCAGCAAAGCGACTGCCTGCAGCTTTCCAGCCCCTCGAGCGTGAAAATCCCTGGAGGCGCTCAGAATACCTGGGAGCGGGGAGCAGCACGCCATCCCCGCGCAGCAGCCCTGCGTTCGCACACAGTGGCTTCTTGTTCCCGAGGCCAAAACGCAGAGAATAACCAGTTGTTCTCATGACAGGGGCTGTCTTTGAGCTTCTCCAAGCATCACATTCATCCCAAACAGCATTCCTCTCTCCAAGCCCCTTTTCCAGCAGAGCTAACGCACACACAATGCATTCAGGCTCCGCGCGCTCTTCCAATGTAATTTTCAAGTTTAAACAGAATAATGATAATTAAGCGGTGAAATAAGGCTTTAGTACTTCAACACTCGTGAAGACGATCGAGAAGTCAAATATAATGAAGAAAAGCGAGCAGCGCTGAAAAATAACCCCCCTGCCTTGGCTCCATTTCAGCCCTTGCATCTGGCCAGGGGAACGGGAGTACTCGTTCCACCCCGTGCCCTACCGCGGCCTCTGCATTTAGCGGTATGTTGGACTTTTGCATTTAATGTCATAAATCCACCAATACACTTCTGCATCACCAGGGTACGCTGAGGCGCCTCTAGGACTAAGCCCTACCTTTTGCAAACAAGCCCAGTGATGTTTTTCCAAAGCTTCAGGAACTCCCCAGCAATCAGGTATCAGCACAACCTCTCGATTTGCAATTAAGCGGAAGCTGTTTCTGGGCCTCAGACTCCCTCTACAGAGAAATTACATTCTACATTTTTGGATTTTACTAAACTATCATTGCAAAAGGAGCTGGGGAAGAGCTGCTCACAGAAAGAAAACGCTCAGAGAAGGTGTTTGCTTTCTGCTGCACAGCTTCTCTCTCCATCACCTCCGCCGGGAGCTGCGAGCCCAGAGCAGAAGGATAATAAATGACATTTTAACACAAAGTGGAGCAACAGCCAGGCAGGAGCCCGGTTTGTCCACCAAGGAATCGCGGCCACCCCTTCACCGGCACCTCCACGCCGAGGAGCATCTCTGCAGCAAGCAGCCTGCACGGCGTCCCCACGCCCCTGCACCTTCCCCCGGGCTGGCTGTGGTTCTCCTCTCCATCGATTCTCTCCCGAGCGTAGGTAAACCGTCTTTTGGCCCGAAGGGCTGCCGCCGGAGGTCAGAGAAAGCTGCGCGGCCCGGCCTCGCTCTTCGTGGTGGTTGGCTGCTCTAGAGAAGTTGGCTTTGGCACCTGCCCCGTTTGCTCAGAGCCACCGGTGCACCAGCCCGGAGCGGGCGAAGGCAAGCTCTTTATAACAAACGCAATTACTTGGCATTTTGTTTGTCCTTGCTCGGGGCTACGTTTCTGCATGTCGCACGTGGGCTGTAGGAGGTCGTCCGGGGTGGCAGGGGCTGTGCTGGAGCTTGTATCGACACCTCATCTAGGGAGCAGAGCCTAGGTCTGGCCTGAAGCCCCCGGCACCGCTTGATTTTCAGGGTACGAGGGAGAAAAGGAACGGGGAGCATCAAATACCCGAGCCGCGGGGGGAAAAAGAGACGGCGATGAGAACACTAGCCGCTACAGCAAAGCAACTGCAGCTTCCAGTTACAAAATACATTCCCCTGGCTCTCAGGGCGCCGCTTTGGGGAGCAAAGGAGCACTTTGCCGTGCCGCAGGGGGCGTCACTCCAAGGAACGCTCATCGCCGCTCTGCAAACAGCAGCAGCGTGCCCAAGGCACGGAGATACTGCTGGTGGCCTTCACGGTGGAAAGTTTGTTCTACCAGAAGCTGTTATGTCTCTGCCAGACATGTGCTACGTTACATGTTTACTAGTTTTCCTCCAAATACAGTACTTTAACAAGGAAAAGTCTTTTTAATAAAGCTACAGTTACTACCTCAAGCAAGCTGGCTCTGCCTCTGGGCTGGAACGCTGTCCCTGGGGATCAAGGGAGGGACATCCGCAGACATCAGACCGCGCCAGCCTTGATTCCAGTTTTGTTTGGTCCAGTGCAAAACATAAAAATAAGAGCGATTAACAGGCATGCCTTAAGCACTGTGTTATATTCGACACGCAACACCGGCTGCAAGCTCCAGCCTCGTTAACGCGTGGCTTCCTAAAGGCTCAACACTGAAACCCTCGCAAGAGTTTTTGGACGCCGCGGCAGCTCTCCAGCATCTATTATTAGTATCAGCAATTTCAATGATATTAACCTTCAGCTAATTCCACACCCAAATCATTTCACGAGTACGGAAGCGTACAGATAACAGGGCAGGAGGGACCGCGAACGAGGTGCTGGAGCCATCCTGAAACGGCAGCGCGGCTCCCTAGGGGTAACGCAGCTTTCCGCTTCACATCGGACCGAGCCGTGCAGAGGGCTGGGGAACAGCAAGCAAAATATATATATGTATATGGCAATATGGTATATAGGGGCAGAAGGGACTATCTGTAAAATAGTCCACACGTCTTAAGACAGCCTGGACTGATATTTCTTGGGAAACGACAGGCACAGCTCATCTGGCTTTTGTGCAGGGAGGAGCACTGGATAAGCTCCTGAGCAACTGTTGTGTGCAATTTAAATGTCATTAAGGTATGGAAATATTAGCCGTTTTGGTCATTTGAGGATGCATTTTAAAAAAACTTCCACGAGAAGAGGGGGACAAGGCTGCCCAGAGGTCTCGTCTGCAGGCGCATGCCCTGATTTTCCCCTACTTTGCCCTTCCCAGGCTCAGACAACTGGAAAAGGTCCCAGAGATGTTTTTTTCAAGGCTACAGGATGTTTCCTTGCTGCTCCCAGCAGCTCCCAGGCCAGCCTACAGAAGTAACATGCTGAGAGTCTTCCTCCTAAGACAAGGCCTCTCTCATCTTTGCAAGGCACAGCTAGAAGCTGGCTTTATGATTTTCAACCTGAGAAATAATAGCAGAAAAAAGAAAGGGCCAGCTAGACTGGGCCGGGATATATGCTAAGCTATTGGACATTATGCATTAATGCCAATGCACAGCATACAGAATTCAGTAAGGAAAAATGATTCGCAGATTAATTTTTTTTTTTTTAACTACTAAGAACAGTTTATCATCAACCTCCTATCAGGCAAAGGAGACAGAGAAGAGGATCGCCACGCATGACTCGGGTACAGAATTCTGATATTTCCCCAAGTCCCTCTTTAATAAATTCAATATAGGAATTACATTAAATAAAAAGTTTAGATTAAATTTTTAATAACTCACTAAAAGCATTTCAATTCCCCACGGACTGTACATACTAGCAGCTTTTGTATGCATAAAGAATTAAGCACTTTAATACAGTTCTCTTTCTTTCTTTAGCGTTGCCATCTACCAGCTGAGAGAGGATTAAATCTCAGCCCAGCACTTCCCTTTCCTCCCCAGCCCCTCTGAATCGCAGTTATTTCCTCCAGCCCAGCGGAACGCTCGGATTTCATTTTAACAAAGCACGGACGAGCCGAAATAAATGGCCTTAGCGCGATTTTCTCATTTAAAGGAGATCTATAGATCACTGAGCAGGAAACCCAGATTGGCGATATAAATAAGATCTACCACTTCGGTGACGCAAATGACTCCGCAGGCGCGACAGGGAAAAGACAAAGCGCCCCAAAATGATACAAGTACTTGAAAAAGCTGGAAACCCTTGAAGAGAAGAGCAATTACGGAGCACCTCATGTCTAAGGCAACAACTGCGGATAATTGCAAGAGGGAGACTCATTTTCCACGGAAGCCATCAGTGCTTTGCTTACAGAAGCAGGATTGATTGCGGATCTAGCTTAGCGTGCGAGCTGGAAGAAATATTTTCAAATCCTTTTTAGTTACAGCTAAGGAAACTTCTCACACAAAAGTGGAGTTATTTGAAGATTTAACGGCCAAAAAAGAGCAAACCCCGCTGCTGGAGAAGTTGCAGCCACTCCTCAGCAGTGTTATCCTGCCCTGCGCCTGCGGTGCTCGGCTGGGGGATGGCTCTCGGGGACGGCAGCCCCTAGCCACAGGAACTCGCCAGCCTTGGAAAATGCTAAACTGATCAGATGATGTGATTATCTTAAGCAGCTCTTTGTTTTAGAAAATAAACACCTGTACTGAGTCACTGGGAGAAACTGGGAAATCAGATTTCCTTCCAGTGGTGGTTATACCTAAATATTGTAACTTAACTCGGGAATTTCGGAGGCTTTCCCTTCAAAAAGCAGCATAAAAGTCCATTTTTCCCACCAAATATGAAATGGTGCTCCCTGTAAACCTCCTTTGGGCTGCACCACCGCATCCTGGCCATGCTGTAAGTACAGTAAATGGAGTGTACTGGTAAAACAGTTACCAAACAGAAGCCTCCTAACACAAGGCACTAAAAGTTTTATTTCACTGGGGGAAGTCACACAGTGTCTGACTACAAACTGGTTTGGAGTTCAGAAAGCTTATTTCACCTTCTCAAAGGCAGCTTCGCCAAAATATTGGTAAATGGTTTATTTCCCATACAAGCGCCTACAAACTAGATCACACGGCACAGGGAAGCTCTCTTTGCCTATTTATCCTTTGCTTTCTCAAGGCGAGAGAGTAAATCTCAAGCATCCCTTGCAAACCCCCTTTGGGTTTTGCGTGTTTGCGCACGGATAAATACCGAGCTGCCCGCCCGTGCACCGGCACAGCAAATCGGTGGTGCGAGAGCGTGCCACAGCTCTGCCTGCCCATCACAGCCATGCATCCCGCTGCCCTTCCCGCCCTGCCTGCGCACGGGCAGGGCACGCTCACTCCCACGGGCACTGAATGCGAAGGTGTTCTGTCCCCCGATAACAAAAGTCACGGTGGAGAACGGGATGCCCGGTTTCACTACCGGAGGGGACGCGGCAGCGTCAGAAATGCGCAGGGAGCAGAGGACACGGCTGCGGTGCAGACAGCGAGCACGCAAGCTTCAGGCGGCATCTCCGCTCTGGAGCGACTCATATCGATGCTGCGTGAAGAATACTGCAGAGTTATTTAAAGCACGGATTGCTTTTGCCTGGAAAATCTCTCTCCAGCCGCTGGTTACAATGCCAGGTTAGCGCAGGAGCATTGCTTGGCTCAGGCGCTCCGAGCCCACCTGCCTCTGCAGGAGACAGGCACCCGGCTTTACGCCACTGACATTAACTGTACTGATTTTTTTCCTGCTAGGAGTAGGAGAAATGATGCCCTGAATGCAGCCAGAACCTAGTTTGTTTTTTCCAGTTTCTACACAAACTTTAAAAAAATAACCAAGTATTGTGCTTGGTTTTCCAACCAGCAGCCAGTCAATGCAAAACCACCTTAAATCCAGGCAGAGAAAAATAAGGAAATAAATCACAACAATTTTTGTTGTCCATATCGCTGCTAAGCCAGTTCTGTTATTAATATAACCACACTTGGTAAGGTTTTGGGTGTATTTGGATTATTATTTAAAATATTTACATAGGGAGTTTCAGCAGACATGCCTGGGGTCCCTGTCCAACAACCATTAGCTTTGGAGTCGAGGACGGTGCTGCCCTACAGATGCTGGATCACGAAAAGGGCAGAGATTTCTCCATCACAGACCCAGGACCACTTGCCTGCCTGCCCTCCTGCCTGCCCTCCTGCCTGCCCGAGGATCAACGCCAGCGGGGCAGAAGGGGCTGCTCCATGCTTAGCAAATCCCCGCTTGCCATTCCAGTTCCTCCAGCAATCTCCGCCTGGTTAGACTTCAACCCTATCACTTTCTGCTCGTTATGTATTTTATTACCTTTCCTAAGCGCCCGCGAGAGTTTGAGGGCCTGGGGAGTTTAATACTTGTTCCTGAAAGGCTTTGTCAGCAGCAGCTCCGGCAATCGCTGCTGGGATGGAGCTAGCCTGGCTTTCGAGCGCTCCCCGGCAGATCTGCAGTGCGGTCTGAGTTGCAGTTTCTCTTCAGACGGTTTTTAAATACCCCCTGCGTATAATTTCTCTCTCCACATAGCATTATTTTCCACAGCGGCAGGTGGGACAGACACCCCACCCTACCCCGCTGCCAGGCAGAGTGCAACCGCAGTAACTACTGCCCTTCCGTAGTGACGATATGCAAGAAACAGATGCGTAAGTACATAATTATTATCCCGTCAAATAAGTGTTCCTGCTGCCCACTGCGATTTCACCCCGAGACACTCACTTCGGTTTAAGTGGGAATTTGAAAGTATTAGTGAAGGCGCAGCAGGGGAGGGGTACAAGACTACAGAATCCCTCGATTTCAAGATTACGCCAACAAAATTATGTTCCGAGACGATAAAAATTTTGACTTGCATAAAGGCTCACTTCTCTCTTTGGAAATCCTTCGCGTTTGCCGCTTACTATACCCAGTACCAAAAATAGTCTTTTAAAATATACTCAGCGGCCTTATATAGCCACCATCACGAAGAGCACTCTTCAGCATCGCATACGAGCACGTTAACGGGAGATTTGCTGTTGCCTGCACCACAATTAGCACTAGAACAACCCAACTTTCTCCGCCTGTTTCGGCGATTTCCGCATCCCATGCGAACCGCTCACTTACCAGTCGACTGGGAAGCACTGCCAGCTCGCTGGGGTCCATCGCACAGAGGAATTCACATAATAGGGGTACTCCAAAAGGCGAATCATTCATCAAAAAAGAGTCCGTATACTGTCACCCCATGTATTCAGCACTTTCTTTAATGAAAGCCTTTGCAGCAGCAATGGAGATAAAGTTTTTGCTCAAGACTATTAATTGTGCGCATTTTGCCCGGCCCAGTTTCAGAAGCAGCAAATGTACATCTCTCCAATCTATGTGACTACCAACGCTCTTCAAGCAACGAGCACTTCAGAGTACCTATAGATGTTTTCTCAGCTTAATGACATTGCTCACTTTGGCAGAACCATTAATATCTTGCCAGTCCCATCTAACCTTTGAGCTGGGTGGAAAGTGGCCAAAGTACAGTGCCGCTTTGATTCCTCCGCAGCAGAACGCAGCAGCCACGCGTCGCCCACATCCCTGCCGGTCCCACGCCCAGGGACGCTGGGGGCACACCGGCACAAAGCAAACACAAACTCCTGGTTTGATGGAAGCTACGGTATTTTCCACAGCTAAAAGGTTTGGGTTTTATGTCAGCTAAGCCTTAAGAAAATTGTACTGCCCCGGAGAACCTCTCTCATCATGATTTTGACTTTCTTTAGTTGCCTGATGAAGAGTTAAATGGCCAAAATCAAACAGGTAAAAGAGCTCTCAGGTGGAGAGAGAGGGTCTTGCTGGGCCTCTATGCTGTAGGAATGACAGAAAGGCGATTTCCTGCAAGCCAGAAGTTATATTTTGAAAATTAGCGTGTCAGAAGTTAATGCACTGACAGCTCTTGCCTGGGGAAAATTGCTTTCAGGCATTAAACCCCTGAGCGTTACTCCCTGCTACAATACTCACAGCTGAGACAGCATCGAACATCATCTAGGGATGAAGAACCTAACACTAAGCAAGCTCAATCAAGCAATTAGTACTTATCTTAAGTGAGAACAAACTCACTGCCAGCCTTGTCAAGCAAATGTTTGCTCCCTACACGCAGGGGACAACACGCCGAGGCAGACCAAAGCTTTGCAACGCGCAACACCAAGGCTCTGCGCTCCATCCTGGCCCGCGTTCCCGACAGCCCTGCTACGCCAAAACTCTCGTGGGGCTTTTAACAAGCGCCTGTCAGGCGCGGAAGCATCATTGCTCACTCCATCCCTCTACTCCCTCTTGCCAACCTGGCCTACACATTTCTCCTTCCACCACGGCTGCTCTGACCCGGGTCTCTCTGCAGAGCTGCCCTACTGCTCCATCAAACGCAGACCCTTACCCAGGGGCAATTATTAAATCATTTCAAGATTTCATCCCGCACTGCAATATATACTTCGAATTCGTCTCAAATTTTCAGCAGCCATGAGAGCAGACACCAGTAAAGCCACAGGCAGAAGAAACAAATATGCACACGGTCCATGGCAACTTCCATCCTGCTAGCCTCTGGTGTCTCCAGCGGTAGCCCTTAGAGCCTGTTGCAGAGGTTTCCAACTGCTTTCAAACGCGGACCTGAAACTTTCCCAACCTGCAGACAGTGAATTTAAGACTGCCACCACCACCTCGGGCTCTTCTTCGCTGCCTTCCAGGGTCCCCCCCAAATCAGTCCACAGACCTCCGCAGGCAGCTGGCCACCGATCAAACAGCTCTGAAGGGAGCGGGAGCGCCGTGCCCACCTCCACTAACTCAAGACAGCCTCGAGGACCAAACGAGTCAGAAGGAAACAAATTTAACTTCCTAACGCACTGTAGACGCACGAGCCTGCGCGCCTGAGGGTAAGTTACGTGTCTAGGCAGACAGCGCTGACGTGCCATCTGCTATACATACTGCCAAAGGTACCAGATAACGGGCAGCTGTCTGTCTCGACAGTGTATGCAGGAATATTTTAGTGATGAAAAGGGAAAATACAAACTCCAGGACACCCTTACCCAGACAGAAGTCTTCTGCAGAAGTCCTGGAGGCTGCAGGGATGAGCTTTTATCGCCACTGCCTGCAATAAGCCTGCTTTGTGGACAGCAAAACTCATTTGGTAGTGCCATCCATCTACACGCTGTCACAAGCGCCCAAGTCTCTGTACAGAGGGAAGTCGGCTGGCTGAGCCATTTCCTCTCCTGCAAGTGGTTTTTTTTAATTGACTATGGAATTTGCAGCTACTATTTTCAGAAAATACATCCTATTGATTGTAATTACCACCCTCAGAGATGCAATGGAAAGAATATTAAAACCATTAGCGCTGATTTGGATTTTATTAGAGCCATTAGTGAAACGGCAAGCAGAGCGCCGCTGCTTCCCGAGCACCTCAACAGCTCCTAAGCCATAAATCATCTTGCGGCACATTTGTTACCACTTCAGATACAGCCAGGAGTTGAGCAGAGGGAAAAAACCAGGGGCAGCAGGCTTCCCGCAGCCGGGCGAGGAGATTGGTCCGAGCATCTTTTTGATGAACCTTCTAAGCATCAACTGCCTTCAGAAAAGATGTCATTTCTTCTCTCAGGTAAAGGTCCAGCCAACTAACGCAACCCATTGAGCTTGTGTGTGTCAGAGCGGGCTCGCAGGCAGCTAGAGCTGCTCCAAAAGAAAAAAGCACCCAGGAAGGTGGGAGGACCGTGCTGCCACCCGCATGGTGCAAGCGCCCACCTGGCCTTGCTGGTCTGGGTCAAAAGCAAGAAACGTTCAGCCCATCATAGCAGCCTGAAATCGGTGGCTTCCAAACATGATTTTTAAGTGCCTCGATCCCGTCTCTCAGCAGATTTGGTCACAGCATGAGGCCCCACAAAGCGATGCAGCAGCTGGGTGAAGTCAAAGGGAGCAGTAACATCATGGAGTAAGTTCAGGCCCTGTGGCACGACCGAGCTGCAGCTCCAGAAACAGTCATTTCACTCTCATTTGTGGGGAAGGAAGGAAACATCCTCTGTTTCTAGACACCACCTTCCCATGGGTACCTGACCCACGTGAACCCTCCCGGAGCCACCAGACCAATGCGGCGCTAGGGACCTGGGTGGCATCACAGCAAGCCCACATCTTGCAAACAACCTGCCCACGGACATGGCACGGCCAGGACAGACAGACCTGCAGCCCAGCACCATCCAGCCCAGCTGGTCCTGTGGTTCTCTTTCCAGCACCAAGCAGAAGTCACCGGCCTCTTCCGGAATGCTCCTGGTAGGAGCTTCTCAGCTGCTTACCCTGTCTGCAACCTGAGGAACCAGCCTGGGCCCTCACATCTCATTTGTGTTGCGTAATTGCACCTGAAAGCTAAACACCAGCCATTCCTACATCATTAATGTCCACTTTCTCCAACCTTCCCAGCAACTTTGGGCAGATCTCTGCATGTACAGATGTGACCTAAGGTCCCTCTTCAGCCTAAACGTTTTATTTGGTCCAGCTGCAGCCCTCTCGACCCCTCCGTGCATTTCAGCCCAGAACTTCCTTGCTGAGAAAACCTCCTAAAGCCATATTAGCGTTTCCTTAGACGTTCGAATTTCCTTCTCCTGTGACTCCAGCCCGACCCAATATCCCTCAGCAAGGACTCAGCACAGGTCACCACAGGCTTAGGGATCATCAGAAACTCCTAAATCCAGCTTCGGATGCTGCCAGCCAGGGACAGGAGGCAGGGACGGAGCAGGCAGGGTTCCTCTTGCAGCACCACATCTGACCTGATGGTGAGGAGCACAGCACCAGCTGGGCAGCAAAGCTGAGGCATCACGGAGACATGATGGGTCACACCTGCCCTGCCTTCTCCTGGAGCACGATAAAAAGCAACTAAATATAGGTACCGACTGCGGAAAGAACTATTTCTCTAATTCCATAGGAGTTGCTCAGGATTTTATTTTTCTTAATAGAACATCGATGCTGGATTCCTGATAACATAAAGCAGCCCCAGAAACACTTCCACTCAAAGCAACAGCTGCTTTCACGTCACATCCCTGGTGACGAGATCGTTTCAGACTACACCAGCCAAGGCCTGTGATACTGAAATTTCCCTTTTTCTAATATATTCTGCTAGCAGTTGGAGCAAGCTAGTCCATCTTCTCTGTAGTTGCTTCCTGGCTGGTTTCACTTCAGGATTTTCATGTTTACAAACACTTGGGCTTCCAGCAGGGTTAGGCAAGGTTTTGTTATAAATAGCAAGATACTGAACCGCAGGAAAATGTCAGGGGCAGGAGAAAAAAAAAAAAAAAAAAAGAGATTTCCTCTTCAATCTCCTTTCAGTGAGCCTTGAAGATATTGAGTCCGCGCAGCTCACGGGACATAGGTCTGGGTGCTACAGACACAGCCCAAACCGTGCGCGAGGGGACTGCAGTACCACGGGACGCATCTCACACCTCCTCCGAGCTGGCCGGCGGGTGAAATGCCTCTTCCCAGAGGGGTGTGGGCTGCTGCCAACAGCCCTTTCCCTTTGTCCCAGGTGGGAAATGGAAGCAGCAGAGCTGGAATACCTCCTCCTCCTCCTCCTCCCTGTCTGCCAGGTTAAGGGGAATCCTGGCATTGCAGGAGCGAAGACAAGGCTGGGAAGGCAAACCGAAAGCTGCCTTGCTCTGGTGCCTCCAGAACCGCTGGCTGGGTGGAGGGTTGAGGAAAGAGTCTCTCCAGGGCCACATACAGTGAAAAATTCACATCTACACAGCGGGACACTCCAGTCTGAGTGTCAGAGCACTGGTAGCTCAGCCCTACCCACGGGAGATGCTTTCAAGGCGCTGGGCTCCTCGATGTCCAAACCTGGGTGCCCGTCGCGGTTCAGACCGGCTCCGTGTGCTGCCAAGGATCCCTCGGGCTGCGCCGCACAACCTGCAAACCCCGACTCTCGGCAGGACAAGTCAGGGCACGAGGCAGGCACGAATGCCTTCTAGTGCCTTTGTGCTCGCAGGAGGGAACGGAAGGATGAAGGAGGAAAATCCTTACAGAGGTGAACAGGCAAAATTCCTTAGGTGACATCTCACCTGGTTAAGCATGTACCCGGAGGCAAAGAGTTTCCAGCCCTGCTGAAGCTGCCAGCAGCTCGGGGCAGCAAGAGTTTATCAGATAACACTGCAGAAATAAGCTCCCAAACCGCAAAAATGAGCTTTTTTTTTTTTTAAGCTGAATTTCTGTACAAATGACTGTAATTAAGGATGTTACCTGTCAGTTCCTCAGGGCACTGAGGCTACAACATTCAGGCTTTGGAAAAAGTGTCCTGCGTGGCAGCTGTCCCACTGCTCTGTCAGCTTATTTATCACATCCAGCACCCACCCAGATTTCTCATCAATTCGTTGTAATTCAAGGATTTAGGGGGAAATCCCCACCTCCCTGAGCCAGATGACTTCACAGGAAGTAAGGGAATGGAATGCCGTAAAAAAAAAAAAAAAGAAAGAAAAAATCATTAAAAAAATAATCAAGCGTGCCAGCGGCGAGGCTGTAGGGCGTGGGTGGCAAGGCACACATCTCTCATCATGTGTGTCATCACATCCAAGGGCTCCTGCAGCAGTTTCAGGAGATTTTGTAGATTCCTTTTAATTCATACATTATGGAAGAGTCTCAACCGGCGCAGCGTCACAGGCGCGTGTGCAGTGCTTGTTCATCTAACCATCGCTGCGGCTTGCATCTCAGAAGTTACATACAATTTCTAAACCAGTCTGTAAATAGCGTGATCGCATAACAATTTGTAGGGCTTTCTGTAAAAACACGTTCGGGGGTTTCATCTTGGCTGACGCCAGGTTCTCATCACCCCTTAAAGAACACACACCACCAGTCTGCCGCTGCCCCTGGCCAGCGGAAAGGCTGCTATCCCTCAGCCTCTCCAAGGGAAAACCACCTCCGAGGACGGCCCGGTGGTGGCACCAGCCGCTGCCCCATCCCCGGAGCCGCGGGGTCGGGCCGGCAGCGGGGCAGCACCCCCCCCCCGCCGCTGCCCGAAGATGCTCCGGGAAAGTTACCTCCTCCGCTCTCCCGCTTCCCAGGACGCACCGCCGCACCGGGGTGGGGGGCACTTACCTCCCCCCCCCCCACTCCCCGAAGCGCGACCCCACACCGCCCCAGCGCCACCGGCTGCCGGTCCCACGGGAGGACATCCCCCAGCCCGGTCCCCTCCCCGCCCCGCTCCCCGCCGAGCCCGGCTCCCCCGGCGGAGCTCCCGAGGGCCGCGGCCGGGCAGCGAGTCACCGCCCCGGGGCGAGCCGCGCCCACCGCCCGCCCGCCCGCTCCTCCGCCCGCCCGGCCCGACTCACCGAGGCGGGGTTGGCCCGTTGGCCGCGCTCCTGCTCTCGGCACTGCAGCCCCGCCAGGTGCCTCTCCAGGGCCGCCCAGTCCATGGCCGGCGGCTGCGGTTCCCGCGGGGGCTGCGCTCCGCCGCCCCGCCGCGCCCGCCGCCCGCCCGACCCCGCCGCCCCGCCGCGCCGCCGCTCCTGCGGGGGCAGCGGCGGCGGGCGCTGGTGCGGCCGCGGGCGGGCGGCGGCGGGGCGGCGGGGCGCGGCGGCGGCGGGCGAGCCGCTCCGGCGGACGGGCGCGGCGCGGCAGCGGGCATCGCCGGCGGGGCAGCGCGGCGGGTCCCGGCGCGCCGGCGGGGAGGGCAGGTAGCCCCCGTCCTCCTCCTCCTCCTCCGAGTCCTCCAGCGCCGCCAGGTCCAGGCTGCTGGGGGACGGCGAGGACTTGCCCTCCGAGCACGGCGTGGCTTTGCTGGAGTTGGACTCCGAGCTGGAGCGGCTGCTGCCGGCGTCGCTCCCTAAATCCATCCCATCCTCCCGGGAGTCCTGCCGGAGAGAAGCGAGAGGCGCCGCGTCAGAGAAACCGGGACCGGCCCTGCCCGCCGGGCACGGGAACCGCCGGCCCGGGGCGGGCCGCCCGCCTCGCCGGGGCCGCCCCCGCGCACCGGAGCCGCTGCCGCCGCCGCCGCGGGGCGGCCCCGGGCGGGAGGCGGCGGCGGCCCCGCGCTCGCAGCGCCCCCCGCGGGCGGGAGCGGGGAGGAGCGGGGCGGCGGGGCCGAGGGAGGGGGCGGCGCTCCCCGCTGCCGCCGCGGGGGGAGCCGGGGCCGGGCCGGGGGAACCGCCGCGGTGGCGCCCGGCCCCTCCGGCCCGCTGCCTGCGGGCAGGGCTGGCTGCGGGGCGGGCAGAGGCGGCCTCCGGGCAGCGCCGGGCCTCTGCCGCGCAGGGGCTGTGGAAAACGCTGTTGTGCCGTGCAAATACAGCTCTTACGGGAAGGAAAAAAAAATAAAAAATTCCTTTTGGAAAAGGGGTGGCACGTGGCACCTTTCGCCATCGCTTTGCGTCAGGCTTAGGATGCCCGGGTTTGCGGGGAGGCTTCGTTGTTAATTACAATGCGAGTGGCATCCTCCGCCACGCACCCCGAGGGACGTACACAGGCGCACGGTACAAATCACCGCTTCTCACACTCTCAATTTCTTTCCTTTTTTCGTAGTAATTTAAAGTAACTAGTTAGGGGTGGCCTATAAATAACTCTGCTAAAAAAACGAATCTAGTTTATATATTCTGGGTCACTGAAGGCAAGTTTAACGTGCAAATGTTCCCATTCCCAAATTCATTTAAAGTAGACCTTTTAAGGTCGCGTGGCTGAAATGGAGAGCATTAATTACACAGAAGAGCACCTTCAGCGCGGTATTTGGGCAGCAGCACCCAACCGGCCTCTGAGCCTCGGGTGGCAGATACCTACAGACCCAACCCAGCAGATACGGTGGGGGTGATAAACTTCTTACAGCCCCGGGGTCTGGCAGAGGGAGAACTAGTCTTAATTATAATTAAATTCAAACATTGAATTGGATTGCGAGTTTATTTTTTTGGCAGAAATAGGGAAAGCTATGTAAGAAACGCATCCTTAAGGTTGCGTGGGGTTTAAAACTGTCCCGTTGCGTAGGACGGAGAGGGTGATGCCAAGCACCAGCGCACACCGGAGCACGTGTGCGGCACAGACACCCGGTGACTGTGTACAGATCTGGCGTGGCAGCGCTGGGGGGATCTGTCCTCTGCAGTTCCCTGCTCCGGCGCTGCCCGTGCCCTGCCTGCACACAGGCGCTCCAGCCTGGGTTTGTCAGTTCTTCCAAATGGGGTAAAAAGGGAGGAGGGGAAGGAGGGAAACATCTGCAGCCAGTTAACCCCCGGGACTTTTGAACTCATTGCTATGCAGCTGTTCATCCCGAGGAGATTACAGTCCTGCACCGGCGGAGCGGGGAGGGGAGGACGTGCCTACTCTGCTGATTTACAAGTCTTAGTCAACATTCATCTCTTTGCAGCAGTGACCGAGTGCCACGGAAGGTCATGATTTCAATCCCAGGAATTCATGCTGGGTACCAGAAAAACGACACCGTGAGGCAGACAGAAAAGACATCGGTGTAACCTGTCGGGAGTCAGGGCACAGACTCGGGCTGAAATGTTTTAGGTGCCGTGAAGGCACCTGCTTTTCTCCCATCTAAGCATGCCCTGTGGGGTGGGAGACCCTGTGGCTTGTAGCCACAGCCTGGGAGGAATAAAATGGGACTATGGTACCCGGGAAATAGTAATATGGCTTACTTGGCCAAGGTGCTATTAACCTCTCTGGTTAAGAGTCCCTACCAGGTGCTCTCCAGGTTACCAGCAAGGATTAACCCAAGATACTCTCACGTTAACCAAGAGCAGCCATGGTCACGGCTGCTTCCCTCCTCCCCGCACCATCCCTGCTTGCCTGCCAGGCTGCCGGTGCTTGCGGTCGTGACTCAGTTATAAAATCATTCCAGCAAATGACAGGAGGGAGCAAGAATTAAGCCTTGATCCTGGAAATCGATTACATTGGCAAAAGTTTTTGCCAGTTGCATACCTGTATTTGACGTACTTTGTAGGGCATAATTCTTCTGAATATCACCATCACCCTAAGCTAATATCTGCTGAGCAAAGCGGAGGAGCTGCCTGATTGGTTCCAGTCTGGCAGCCGCAGGCTGTGGAAAGCTTTATTTATAGGATGTCACGGAGTGCCTGATTGATTAGGAAGATTTCTTTTCTTCGATGCAACAAGTGCCTTGATAACATCTCACGGAGAGAACTCCCCTCCCATGTATCACACTGAATTTCCTAGTGCAGTGCCCGTCTGCGATGCCCAGAGGGGAACAACGTGGGTGAAAGCCACCTCCCATTGCAAATTTGCCTGTTCCGGGAGGAATAAGGCTGTTTCAGCCACCGTGACCATCGTTCAGCCCAACACGGTTGACTCCCCGGCACCGCTTTTCCATACTTCCAGACCTTGCAAATGCCTGCCTGCTGCCCTGTCTTCAAACGATGGCGATCCCTCATGAGGTTAATACAAGAATACGTGTGTTTGATGGTTTTCTAAGTGTCTCTTTTTTTTTTTTTTTGACTCTTTCTTTCATTGGAGACAGTTGCAATCTTTTTTAATCTTGTAGTAAGCCCTTTACATTTCTAATTATACATGGAGAGTATATTTCCACTCGACCCTTCACAAGAAGAAACTAGATATTGTTATTCAAAACACATATGTAATTTCTCTCTTTTACAAGCCTACATCAAATAGGTTGCTTCTCCAATGCAATGAAAAACTTGAAATTCATATGAATTTTAAAGGGTGAAGAGTGCGAACACAAGCCCTTGTAGATGAAAGAATGTGCTTTACAGTTATTTCATTCAGTGCAAAGGAGGTTTTAATACAAACAAGGCATGTTGAGTTAGTTCTGAAACAGAAATATATCATAAAAATAAAAGTAGTTATTACTTTCATTGAATGAATGCAGGGCAGTTTTAAAAGCCTGTTTGCTTATTATCATAAGCTATGAAACTTATTTCATTTTACCATTTTGGCACTACTCTAACCCTGTTCGAAAATGCATTTCGTGTGCTGTCTTTCACGCTAAATTGCAGAAGCTTTTGAGTCGGGGAAGGAGGAAGGCAGGGATGCAGGGGAGTCACAACCGCTCTTCAGCTGCCTCCTTCTCCTGGCCTACACAGACACCATCCAAATCCGTACGTACAAGAACATCTCCGCCAGCTGGGTCTTCATCTCACCTACCGTTCAGCACCCTCGTCTCCGCCCTGAGCCCCCAAACCCTAGGCAGCCCCGCACAGGCCATGCTGTCTGATGCAGGGTTTCCAATAGGAGCAGAAGACCACGTCGACCATCTGCCCCAGAAAACTGGTGAGTTCCTGGCATCAGCCGGTCCTCGGGTAATTACTCAAGGCAGCAGCTCGTGATGGATTGAAGCACAGTCAGTAGCGAATGCTGACATTTGCTCTGATATTTTTTTAACCAAATGCTTTTGGATTGTGACTTTTTAAAAAGCTTGGGTTTCTCCCAGCTTTGAAAGCCTGTCTTTCCTGCCAGGCTCATTGATTTAGTCTCTCCAAAGTGCTTTCTCCTAAGGGAACCCCAACCAGAGGATCTCCAGGTGGGCTAATTCAATTTGGGCTGCGTTGTAAGGAAAGAGGACAAAACTGCATCCTATAGGTACTTTCATTTGAAACTGGGTTTGCTGTTCTCACGTGTGCACCCTGGGAGCCCACTGAGAGCCCCAAATTAGACCCGCAATTGGTCCAAGGAAACCGTGTCTTTACCTTAAAAGTCTGGCTGGGGTTTCTGGGGGGGATTACTCTTGAACTGACTTCCACACAGAGCTGACCACTGTCACTATGCAGGTGGGGATTTGCCAGGGCGATGACGCTGACCTACCTGCCCCGAGATAGCACAGGAAAGCATAGTTTCCTCCGAACACCAAGAATTTATGCTTCCCACCACCCCTAAAAAGGAAAAGGACTGCACTGAGATCACTGCACATTTCCTTTTCCTGGTACAACCCCTCTGGAAGTATTTCTGGGTTTTGTCATCCCATGGGCAGGAGAAAGGCTGTCAGCCTTTGCCTGGAGTCTGCGTTGGACCCCAGCGCGCACACAAGTGAGTGTAGGCTTCCAAAAATCAGGTGGCCAACACATTCACTGGCCCCTAAACTTTTTTCAGGAGCTCTTTTTTTTACCCATTCCTCTTTTTCTGTAAAATATTTCTGCCAGACATTTGGTGGGTCTGTGCTGGCTGAACTCGCCGTGGAGGTATTCTAATCTTTCATTACAAATAACACATCTGCCAGCTTTTGCATAAAGCGTAAGCCAAGTGCAATAGCTGTGGTTTCTTCTTCCTTAGCCTGCAGGAGCCAAAAAGGTCCCTGGCTTCCATCACATCACTGCCTTAATTCTGAGGCATCTTTAAAATATCCGCCCTGGTAAATATTCCCCGTCCAAGGAACCACAGCTGTCCCCAACCACAGCTGTCCCCAACCCACCGTGGCCCCGCTCCAGCACCAGCTGGGGAGGAGGATGAGGAAGGAGAGCCCCCCAGGCTGCCTCCATCCGGGGTGTCCCTCGGCAGCACCATCCCATGCACAGCCCCCAGCCTCTCCCTGCAGCTCAGGATGGGCACTACACCATTTCCAAGGAAAAAACCCTGTTTTTTCTGGTGTGGAGGAGAGCCTGGTTCTGTCCTCCCTACAGCACGCAGATACCATGGTGACAGACACCTTCTAACATTACGAAAGCAAACAGGAACTCATGAATTTGTGTTTTAAGGCCAAATTATATATAGGAGCACCACGCGCTTGACATCTGTCGCTGTTTCCTATTAGTACGCTTTGCTTGATTAATCCCCCGCAGCCAGCCAAGCCCCCAGCTCGCGCTGGGAGGTACTGCTCACGCTTTCTGGGCTCTCTTGGAGAGATTTAACGAACTCCTGTGCAAGGCAGCCCTGGCCCGCTGCCTGCCCGAGCCGTGGCAGCCTCCCACGCACGTCTTGCAGCACGTGGGAGAGAGCAGGACAAGCCGCGCCGAAGTCCCACCACCAGCTACTGGAGGGGCCGGGGACGACTGCGGGAGGATGGAACCACAACTTGGGGACGGTGGAGTATTGTCCTCGTTGTGTTCAGCTGCAGTTGGTGTTATTTAGCTATTTTCCCCGGTGATGCTCGGAGCCCCAGACACAACCGAGCTGGCATATTGGTGCCTCTAAAATAAATTCCGCAGTAGGCAGGGGAATGAAAAAAGGTCAAATTTAAGCTCAAATGCTGCTGGGAAAATGAATGTATCACTCATACAGAAGTGATGACTGTAATGCGTTTATAAATATACCCGTGCGAGAGGTGCTGTTCCCTCCATCAGCTGTCCTTGGTGCAGCGTGCCACAGGCTGTGCCCGCGTCTCTGCCGTCTCCTGCTCAGCCGTGCAGCCAGGCACAGATGCTTTGGTTTATTTTTTTACCCGCCTTAACTTTTCTCATACTGACCACAAGGTCTCACCTGTAAGGTTTTCCCACCTCATGGGATTTCTGCTGCTCTGGGAGCAGCCGTGGGCACACCTAGCTGGGGCTTCTTGCATCGTCTGGTCCCAAGTGAAGGGGAAGAGGCGGCCGTGCTCTCCCCCCGGGCACTGGGACGGGATTTTGCTCAGCGCTTTGGGTTCAGGGAGCGTTCGAGCCCTGGTTAAGTGCTGCGTGACCCCTGGGGCAGGCAGCTTACATCCCCACCCAGTAAAGAAAACCAGAAAAGGAAGAAAACGAGATTACTTTGGCTTGAGAGTAGCAGGGGAAGAGCCTTGTGATAAAAATACTTGAAAACGGTCCACAGATCGGAACAGAAATTCTGTGATTGCTTCAGAGGGATAAATATTTTGGAAGAGCGGGTGCACGTCCAGACTGCTGCCGCAGCTCCGGCTCCAGCCCCGTGCGGTGTGGTCCTCAGCACCTTCACAAACTTGTCAAAGCCCTAGCAGCCAAACGCCCTTGCACGCTGCTGACTCGCCGCATGCGATATAAACTTGCATTGCGTCTGGTGTTTCAGACGTCTTTTTACCGATTTACTGCGGCTTGTTCATACATCAAAGGTTGCCTCCTCTCTGAAAAATCACAAACAACGCCCTGCAATCCCTGCACACGCAGATTATCCCTGTCACGGGCCACGACCCTGGTGGTTTGGCTTCGGGAGACAGAAGCACGAGGATGCCGTGTTGCTCCACGGCTCCCGGCCAGCCCTGTGCATCTCTGCGACGGAGACTCCAGCAGCAAACCAAACACGCTCCACCCTGAAACACCGAACCGGAAAATAACGCCGTTTCCATTGAAACCTTAGGAGGGTCGGGCGCTCACCCACAGCCCGGCGCAGCGCAGACGTGGGGTCTGGCCGGCTGCATCCCCCCCGGGCAGAGGGGGGGGCACGGCACGGGGCAGCTTACGTCGTGGCTGCGAGCAAAACCTTTGTGGGAATTGTTTCTGTACGTTGCCGTTTGGATTTGCAGGTTTAATTATTTAAATTTAGCAAATTAATCCTTTGCTTAATTTAGAGGGGGGGTAAAGGGGGAGGGAATTTGCACGCGGCAGCAAGAGTCTGAGCGATCACGCTCTCGTTAAAGCTCTTATGCTGGCAGAGGAGGTAACAGAGGTGGAGGAGAGGGATAACGGCAGCGTCTCAAAACTAATCCCCTCTTAGGTCGTGTTCATCTGTTTTGGCTCTGGCAGGCCCCAGTTGCCCATACTGGGATGCGATTTTTACAGCAGGAGAAGCTGCTGGGACGGCTCATCCTCCGCTTGCTGGGGCTGGGAGGAGCACAGACCCCCCCCGGCTCTTCCCCCGATGCTGCTCTGCGCGACGGGCACATCTGTACCGCTGCAGCTGTATAGAGGCCGCAAAAATGGCCGTTACTGGTGTCCTGGCCCACGCCTCCTATCCTTTGTACGACTTCAAAAGAATTAGAAAAAAGCCTCTGTCCGAAGTGGTTTTCTTCTAAATAACTTGCTGTGGGCTGGAGGATGAATGAAAGGGCAACGTGACGTGAACCCAGCGGATGAAAAAGGGCGAGATTTTTAAACAACCTCTCTTACGTATCTTAACTCTTTTTTATATGCATCTCTGACCAAACTCAGTGACAAATTCACATCCTGACATCTGGGAATACTCAAAAAGATAATGGTGGGGAAAGAAGAAAAAAGGAGCACATCTCTTTTTTCAGAAGCACTCGCAACACCTTTCCGCTTCTCAGTGGCTTATGAAGGAGAAAACAAGGAAGGAAAAAAATCCCCTTAAATTAAAAATATTTCTTGACCATTTTAATATGGCAGAAAACTGCTGAAATCTCTTGAGATCTGTCGTTCAGGAGACCAAACCGGCCAGCCAGGATAACTAATTTTATTCCCAAACGCTGTGAAATGTGCTGATACACACACCAGAGGTTTTATCACTGCTTCGGCAAGACGGGGATTACCACCTGAATATATTTAAACTGAAATTATGCTGAAATCAGTAGGAAGCGAATACTGCCTCATTGCTATAACAAAGGTGCATTAAAGGCAATTACCAAAAAATACCCTGTGAGGAGGAAATGGGTTGCAATTAAGAGATTAGCAGTCTGGTGCCGGCATTCCCCAAGGACTGCTCCGATAGTGGTTATCTCCTGATGAAGAGTTCTGCTTATCCCTTCTCCTTCCTGGTGTGGGTATCCATCTCCTCCACCCTGCCCTGGCCATGCCCATCACGACACCACCCAACTGTCCCGTTGTCCTCGGGGGTGACACGTGGCATCTCGGGGGCCAGGGCCGGGAAGCTGAGATGGGTTGATGCAGATGTGCTTGGTGCCTTAGGAAACCCGATCGTCATCATCCCTCCTCCTCCTCTCAACCAAGCCAGAAATATGCCTGCTATCCCATAGTTTTCCAGCAAGGACACATTGCTGGGGTTGATCGACACTCGGCGAGGTTGTGAATTCCTCTTTCCTTCTGCTCTCTGTCCCTGCGCTGCTTTCCCTGTGCCCCTTCCCGTCTGGCAGGCACAGGAGGGCCAGTAAAACACTTGGGGTAAACAAAAAGCAAGGTCAATAGGGATCCTCCTTATCTGGCAAAAGGCCTCGGGAATTCGGTGCAATCATCAAGGCTGTGGAAAAAAAAAAAAAAAAGCCTATTTATAAACTGCTTTCGCAGGCACGTGGGTAAGGAATGCAAGTAGGGAAATAGCTGAAATATTTCAAATGCAGGAGTCCACAACAGCACTGCCACATCTCAGTGTTTGTGTTGGTTACTCTAAATGCATTAACTCAGGAATTTCAACCCGTGCAGAGAAGGTTTTGCAGCGTTGCTGCACGGAACCCCCTCCTGCCCGCGGTCCCGTGGGTGTAACTGCTGCTGCCCCGCAGAGCCGCGGGTCCCGGCACGGGAACAGGGGCAGGAATCGGCCCCTTCATTAACTTTCATCGAGGAGAGCGCTATCTGCCTCGGGGCCACTGGTTATCAGAGCCGGGGTTTGAAGGTAGCTGTTACCAAAACCAGGGAGGGCAGCGCTCAGCTCCACCAGGATCGCAGCAGATTTCGTCCCAGCTGGCTGAGCTGAAGCTGGTAACATTTAGAGCAAGAATCAACGTTCAGGAATGTCTCCCAACCTTTTGTTGGGATTTTTTTGGGGGATCCCACTGTTTGATTTAGGGCTGAGATTTTTTTTCTAGGACCATAAATTTCTTACACCGAATCATTCCTTGACCAAACCTATTGAACAAGAGTCACGGAAAATGGCTTGGAAAATAAAGTCAGGATATTTCTTATGCAGTCATGCACTCTCTTCCCATGCATAATGTTTACCAAGAAGTTCTACTGTCCTTTCACCGCTCGTTTAGTTTAGTTTAGTTCAGCTCAGGGGTAGATTCAGGTTACATTTAAATAGGCCCAGCCTAAAGCAGCCAGAGCCCAGGACATGGAGGGAACCTGTGCGCTGGGAGAGGGGAAGGTGCAGTTACTGCTGAAAGAGATCTGGCTGCAGGTGTCCTTCGAAGGGTGGGATTGGGTTCCATCAATCTGCTCGATTACCGTTTAATGTTGAGTCTACGACTGTTGCTGATTCCCAGTTTCCAGTCAAGGGCAATTATCTTCTGTTATTTCTTTGTCCCTGCATCTTTACAAGCCCATAGACATTTAGATGCAGTTCAGGTTTACCGGAGTACATGCTGCTGCTTTGCTTTTCTCTAATGATTTATGATATGCTTAATACAGCCGTTCGCAGCAATGCAATATTAACATAACGGCTCAATAAACAGACTAAGAATGAACTGCTCTTAGTTTGTTGGGTGGTTTTTTTTTTTTGCCTTCTAAATTTCAGGGACGAGACTGAACTCCCTTTCACTCCCTTCTCCTCCGCAGCTTTTCCTATTATTTATTTCACCAGAGGCAGCACAGTGCTGGTGATGTGGGCTGGTCCGTGGGATGCCCACGGGGGGGGGTGGGTGGGTTTCCGTGCCTCCCCCCCCCGGCTTTGCTCTCCTTTCTGCTTCGCCTGATGAGAGCTGTATTGACACGGGTATCACCGAGACCACCGACCCATTTCTTGTGGCTTGGGGCTGAGCGAGCATCTCCCTGCAGTTATCCTCGAAACCTGGCTCAGGGCGCTGCGCCCGTGGGGCAGCCCCATAGCAGCAGGGGCAACGGGGGAGCCCAAACAGGGAGCAAAGGGTGTCGAGAAGCCCCAGCTGCACGGCCACAGCTTCCTTTTAAGCACCGAAGGAGAGTCGCTTGCCAAAATATACGTGCATGCATAACAGCCGCCTGTTAGAGGGCAAATTTCAGTTAGAAAGCTTTCCCCCCGTCATCCCTGGGGTCACAGGAGACTGAACAGATTGCAAATACGGAAAGGCCAGGCAAGCCTTATCCGTTATCGCACCTAACAGCACCGCACTCAGTCAAAGGCTGAGCGTTGGCTTTTTACCCGCTTGGTTTTGCAAAACATACCGAAAAGCTGATGGGCATAGATTTCTAATGTACCACATTGGGAATCCGGTCACCCGGCACTGGGAAGTATTTTGGTACTCGTTTGTATTCAAAGTAAGAAATGTAACTTCAAAAAAAACCCCAACAACCCAAATCCACATGACAGGCAAAACTGGGGAAAATAAAATATGTAACTACAGCAAATGTAGCTGCGAGGAAACAAGCCCTCTTCCCTGATGATGAATTATACTTCGCTTGCAACAGATGCAGCTCTTTATATTTGTTTTCTGCATAAATCTACATATTAGCCTGAAAGCAACTGTACGTGCTTTGTCTTGCCTGGGTCCCATCACTCACTGCTCTTTTCAGCTGATTGCCTTGAAGTGCGGGGCTGGGGCCTCCGAGCGCAGCTTCGCTCTGGCAAACGGCCCCGCTTTCTGGCTTTTCCAGCCCCAAAATCGCAACGAGGGTGGACGCTGACCACGTAGTGACTTTGCTGCGGGCACTGCAGAGATTGTGACCTTTCTTCTTCCCTTGGCCTGCTGATGAGGACAGCATCTCCCCAGCCCTGAGCGATGGGCAGAGTCCTAGGGCTGACGGTACCCAGAGAAACGGGGAGGGACAAGCCGGGGTGGGTGCCGTGCCTGCGCGACCCAGCGCCGGAGACGGGAACTGCTGTGAGAGCCACGGGGCTTGGTCTGCAATTTGATTTCTATCATCTATAATTTATTGCGTGCTGCCAACTGGACAGGCGTCCCTGGAGCTGGGATGGGTGGGGAGGGTGGCTGTTGGCACACCGCAGCGTGGCTGGCAGCAGGTCCCCAGCGCGCACAGGCGATGGGTTTGCCCCGGGAGCATTATTCCCCAAGCAAAGCTAGAAGTGGGAGCGTGCGTGGGGTGCAGGCGGTGGGAGGAATATTCTGCAATCGCAGCCCGAAAAGGTGAAAGGGATAATGTACCCAATATAATTATCTTATTAAATGGTGAGCCCATTTTTTCCGCTTTTCTTAATCTCGTTTAATGCTATGGGTGTCAAGTTAAATTATTTTTAATTGTTTTTACAAAATGCATCTGATGAATTTATTGTTTTCTCTATAGGATCTCCCAGAACATAATTCTCTGAGAGAATTTATTTTCCTCTCCTCTAAGGAGTCTTATTTAATATCTATGTACTGGAAATTGAAGCGATGAAGCAAGTAAACAATTACTGCAGTGTATCCTTAATGGGAGCAGCCTTGTCCTCCAGCCACGGTGGGCATCCCTACCCTGAGAGGCCAGAGCCTCGCTTGTTTTGCTTCTTCCCGGGATCCTGTCTGTGCTTGCCAGCCTAAGCAGCTCCTGCTGTCCCAGAGCCTGTCCCCTCCCCTGGGGAAGGCTCAGGATAATCCTGACTGGTGCTGGTGGGAAGGTGGGCGCTGGGGTAAAAGCCAGGTGAAGCGAGGGATAGCTTTGAGGCTGAATTTAATGGCTGAAACAATCCTCTGCCCATTTCAGAGGGTGAAAGCATTGCCTACAAGCGGCTACGAGGCACGGGAAAGCGTGCAGAGACGTCACCGGCACTGGCGACAGCAGAGAGGACGTGGGTACCGACAGTCCCGGCTCCCTCTGATCCGGTAAAGCCATCTTCCATCCCAGAGGATGAGTACAGAAACTCTTGCTGAAGGGGTTTTAGATAAGGCTGAGGAATGGGAAGCTCTCACACGCAGGGCTGAAGGCTGGGGGGAGGATTTGGAGGGTCCCGGGTGCCTGTGGCTCAGCCGCCCTGCCCAGACGGGGCATCTTCCCCTCCTCTGCACGTGGCGTCAGGCCAAAGCCATTTCCACGGCAGAAAGGCCCTCACCATTTGCAGGGACAGAGAAACACGCATTTTTCTTTTTTTCCCCAAGGAAAACCGAAAATCGAAAAGCTCTGCTTCTGAAAGCTCTCGTTACGGAGCGGCGGGTCAGAGGGACGCTGCTGAACTCAGCGCACGAATGCCGGGGTAAGACAGCAAAAAAATAGAAAACAAATTGCCATGACCTATTACTTTTGAGCAAAGCTCTATTTCTGCTACAGGCGCTGTTTGAACGGAGGTATCGCTAGCTGCTCTCGGGCTGTAACCCACTTAGGCAAAGCTTCAGGCATAAGGCGATGGCATTGCCGGCTCCTGGCTGCTCATTCACCAGTGACACGCCGGCACGACGCAGCGGGGCAGAGCAAGCCTGATCTACGTTATCACAGAGGGAACAACACGGTACGTATGAAAAGGCTGGATTGTTAGCGCCCAGGGGTGATCTCCAGGTCTGTAGCTCCGGCAGGTTGCGGGCGGTAGTGGGAGCTCTGAGCTCGCCTGCGCTGGGATGGGAAAGCAGATCCTCTCCGGTCCTGGGGACGGGGAGCCGGAGGCTGCAAGAAGATGTGCAGGGGACACTGCCACGGCCAACACGTGCTATGTACGCTCAACAGCGTGCTGCCTGCTGCACAAGGTATGGTGACAGGCAGTATAGTCCTCTAATTTCATCGGAGTCCGTGGGGCAAGAGGAGGTCTCCTGCTTGCAGCCACGAAGAGGATTATCACTGGCGTGAGCTCTCGGTACTCGCCAACCCGAGCCCTGTGATGCAGCGAAGAAGAAAAGCTCTCGGTATGATGGAGAGAG
This sequence comes from Grus americana, assembly GCF_028858705.1. Classification (NCBI taxonomy): domain Eukaryota; kingdom Metazoa; phylum Chordata; class Aves; order Gruiformes; family Gruidae; genus Grus; species Grus americana. Next base: position 26,796,013 of record NC_072860.1, read on the forward strand.
ATGTTATTGCTGAAGGCGTCTCCCCCTAGTCCTATTCCCAGCAAGGCTTCAGGGCGTAGACCGAAAACGGAGATACGGTGCTGGTGTTTGGGCTCAGCACTGGGCATTGGGGTTACGCCGTGTCTAATAGGAGGGGCCGGCTCCCAAACAGAGGGCAGATTCAGTTCCCTACAGTCACTGCAGGATAATACCTTGAATAAACCAACTGTATCTGCTGAAATGCCCTAATAATCACCATACCGAGCACAGGAGTTTGGAAGAAGCGGTAGATTTAATTCAGCTCTTGAGAGCTTTGTCTGTTTGTTTTACAGGACCCTTGCAAGGCAGAAACTCCATCTCCAGCTATTCCTGAGCTGCCAAGTGGGCGGGTTGGGTATTTCTGACTGTGCTGCACGAAAGCGTGGGACCAACGTTTGCGTTCCTCTGCAGGAAAGGCGGGCAGCAGAGCCAAGGCACACAAGTACCTGTCAGCGGTATAAAGCCTGAGCCTACATTATATGGAAGAAAAAACCTGGAGTTAACTCCCGAGACCGACCCAGACTATATAAAGGGTAGGACAGCGTAGCGTGTCACCGCTGTGGATGTTTATGTCCCCATGGCTCGTACTGCAGCCCAGGCTTTGGCGACGGCCTCGTGCCACCGGTTTTCCCAGTGGAACTGGTAGTCAGTGAAACAGAAAGTGAATAATCCTCTTAGCGAGGCTGGCGCCGGCTGCCATCGCCCGTGCTGTGCTCCAATTAACACCAGCGGCTAAGCCTCACCGGAGGTTTTGTTATTAATTATGGGAGGAAGGGAGAATTGAGCATGCTTAGTGCACGGCTACTTGGGTTGGGAGAAAGGAGATGGCCTAAAATAACTCGCAGGGAAAAAAAAGAAAAATGACGAGTGCCTTAAAGCGGCACTGGCTCAGCACCGTCCCCGCGACGGAGGACAGACCGCTCCGGCCACCCCAGCGTGGTGAGGACTGGTCCCCAGTGCCTCCGCTCGTGCCCAGTAAACCAGAGCCTGGGACACACTCCTGAAGCCCAAAGCTGCTTTTCCCTGGGGCTGGTGCTGCCTCTGCCCCCCGAGCCGGCGGCGTGGCTGGAGTTTACCTTTCGCTTTGCCCCCCAAACCAAATGCCTTTCCCATCCATGGCGTCAAACCCTCCATGAAATACAGCCCGAGCGTTGCTTCAGCGTCAACAGGTTTTTTAAATTGGAAGCTAGCCCTTGTCGCTCTTCCAAGCTGACATTTAATCTACACTTATTCTTTCAAACAGACGGTCGCGGAGTACCTTGGTTTGTGTGAATGTGATTTCTGGGGTGTCAAAGTTGCACTGCTCTCAAAGGAAAATCTCGTTTGCTTGTTTTAAACACAGAATTCAGTCGTTTTCAATGATTTTCCTTCTGGGAAAAAGCAAGAAGCCTCCCCCGAACGCGCACGGGACAAGATGGGACTGGAGCTGTAGCACCCTCTGCTCCCTCCCTCCAGCCCAGCGAGGGAGAGGGACCCCGCGCACCCACCCCGGCTGCCACCCAGCCGGGCTCACCCTGCCCTGCGCCCCAGGCGCTCTTATCATTGCGCTCCTTGAATAACTCGTTTATAAGTTTTAGCACACTCGATAGCTTTTCCATTTAACAGCGAAACCCAGCAAGTAATGAGAACGAACTTCAGATAACAGAGGCTGGCTGCGTTAAATAGGGCATTGCCCTGGCAGGCACGAACCAGCGCTTTCCACTGGACTGCCGGATAAAATTGTGTGCGCCTCTAAAGGGACATGATGCTTAAAAATCATCTGCTTTGTCCCAAATGCTTTTTAAGAGAGCTCAGGATTGTTACACACCACAGGAGGAGAGTTTTCCCTCCTCTGCTTTGGGCATTTTGCAGCTCTTTGGGCAGAGGTAGACGGGGATGTTGCTGGCACCCAAGAACGTGCAATTCTGGCAGCCCAGGGTTTGCTGCGGTGAAGAGGATTGCTCCAGGCTGCCCAGCTCTGACGACACGGATGCCCTGCAAGGATGGCTGAAGAAAACACTTCTTTCCAGAAGCTGCTTTTCCCATATTTCTCATGTTTCCCATGCCCAGAGGCTTTGCGAGAAAAACTGGACCAATGCAGGAGTGCGGGCAGGCGCGTGTGCCTGGGGCAGGTCTGCCTGCAGCTCCTCGCACAGGCAGCTTCCTCCCCTTACCACGTTCGTTGAAACACAACGTGTGCAATCCTTACGTTGCAACACAATTGGAAAGAGATTAGCCTCAGAATGAGATTAGGGGAGCTATTAATTGAACGGGAATTAATAAGTGCGCGGCTCTTGGATGCTGGGGGCTAGAGAAAATTAAAATAACGCTTGTGGGGTTGGGAGGAAAGAACCCTTGAAGGCTGAGGCAGGACAGACAGACAGCACACGACACCGGGTTCTTCCCATTTCGAGAGGGTAAGCTTATTGACATGGTTGTGTGCTCAGTGCTCCTTGGGATCCCCTTTAAGGAGGTCCGAGGCAGAGGACAGTCATAGCTGCCTACAGATCCAATTAGGGGTGACTTTCACAGCCGGCTCCTTTTCATGTTTGCTGTGGTTATTAATGCCTCTGGACAGTCCCGGGGTGGACAGAGTAGCGTCGCCTGCCTCCCGCCTCAGACATGGCTCCTCGGGGCCAGAGCCGTGCTGAGCCCGGGGGACTCGCTCCCTTGGGGCTGGCTCTCGGCTCGGGTGGAGGGACCATCACATCTTCTCCCTCTCCACCCTAGGCGTGCTGATGTCAGCAGTGGAATCACCGCTCTGCCCCAAGGGACCGCCAGCCCCCCCCAGGGATGCTAGCCATGGCTGAGGAGCAGCAGCCAGCCCTTTCTCCTGCTCTAGAAAACTCTTGGCAAACGTTGGTTCCTCTGTGCCCTTACGTCTGGCACAGGGGACGAAGCAGGGACAGGGACAAGGCATGCTGTCAGGAGCCCGAGAAATGCCACTTCCCCAGAGTACGCAGCAGGTTTGCAGGGACTCAGGACCAGAGCTCAGCTTTGCAGCCTCCACCCATTGGGCTTTTGCCCAAACACAGCCTAGGAGCCCCCGCATCTCTGCAGGTTGGTTGTGCGTCTTTCCAGGGATCACACGCGGAGAGGAGTGACGGGCAGGCTGCTTGTGAGGGCACGCACGATTATTCCAGGCAGTGGTACAGCATCGCTCCTCCTCCACGCACAGCAAGGCTTCCCCTCCATGCACAGTCCTGCCAGGGCTCAGTCTCCAAGCGCTGTTTCCTCCGCTCCCTGCAAGAGTTATTCTAGTTTTCCCCGGTCGTGGAGGGTTGGCCACGCCGGGGGGTCCTGCTGGCTTCCCCGCGCTGGGCAGAGGCACAGGCAGCAGCATTTTCCCCGTGAGCGAGATTGGAGCCACGTTTTCCAATCACGGATTTAACTCAAAATAGTCCAGCTGTTAGTGGGAGTGTGGTTATGTGAATATGTCTTGCCTGCGTCATTAAAACAAATTAAATATCACTCCTGTGGCTCTTAGCAGCATGGCCAGCAGTACCCACGCACCGGATTCTCCCACGGGACCTCAGCCGTTCTGCAGCTGTGGCCCCCTGAGACACCGAAGACCCAGCTGAGATTCAAGAGCCCAAATCATTAACGCCCCGCTGAAAGGAGCCGAATGCGCGCCTTGGCAAAACCTGTTTAAAACAGACCCAAAGGAAAGCGGGTGAGGGGCTGCCTGTCCAGCACCCCCCAAGCCCAGGGTGGACACCCCCTCTCCCGGGCAGGGCTTGTTGCTCTGCCCATGCCCAGGTGCTTTCCCATCGATGCGGTAGGGATGTGCGTATCAGAGAGAACACATACGTGCCGAACGGCTCCTTCCCTCCTGTGGCGGGGGGGAACGGGGGGTGCCTCTGGTGCAGAGCAGCATCTGAAGCCAGAGCCCCCCAAAAGACACACAGGGAGGGACCCCCAGAGCCGACGCTGTGCTGCGGAGGGGCTGCACACCCCTGGGGAGCCCCGTGGACCCCGACCGTGGGCTCCTGCCTGCCTCCTGATCCTCTCTGCACACCTACGGCTGGGGCAGCTGCCTGTTTCGAGGTGCTGAGTCACGGACGCAGCCAAACACCGGCAACAACTGTAATGTCTGCAGCCCCTTGCACCTGGGAATTGCAGGTGGGTTTCTGCCTGTCCGAGCAGAATGCGTTGCAATGAGATAGCCAAGTCCTTACGGGCTCCCGGGAGGCAATTAGGTGCTTGCAGGGTCCCACTTACACCCACGAATGCCCACAACTTAAAAACGGTGCTGGACTAATTTCCTTTAAAATTTCCAGACACACAAGCTAGCTTAAGGTCACAGCAAGAAACCTGTCTACTGCCCTCTCTCTATATACTCTTTAAGAAAAAAACCAGTCCATGTAAAATTCATCAAATAAAGCAAGTTAAGGCTAAAAATATTGACTTAGGATGAATTAGGATCTCTCTCAAGGATCCGGTAGGTTTGCCTGGAACACATCTACGTTGTAGCTGCTGCTGGTTAATAGCAGATGCACCCACGAACGCTTCAGACCGGGAGTTGCAGTACATTTGATTATGCAAAGCACTGCCTAATACGTTTTGCTGCGTGTCCCCTAATATCTTTGCAAGCTGCTGAAAAGCAGCAAGAGATGGGCTCACGCTGAGCTGGGGGTCTGAAATCAGAAACATAGAAGTTCTTTACTGTCCTTTAGCTTTCTCCCCAGTGCCTACAGAAATCCTGCTGTGTCTGAGCTCGTTCAGACAAGGTACGGGATTTTTTTTTAATTTATACCCACATTATATCAAAAGGGCTCAAGTCCCAATTTTCCTACTGCCTTAGTTTGCAACACTGTCTGTAAGGTGGCGAGCCAGACGGGCAGTCACGCTCTCGGGCATTCAGACTGAATATTATTTAAAGGATTTGTCTCCCGAACTGTGTTTCTACAGAGGTGGCTAAAAAAAAAAAAAAAAAAAAAAAAAAAAAAAAGAGACCGGCCAGCGTGACAGCAGAGCGCAGCCTGAAAGCATCCGGTATTTGCAGTGTACTCACATTCATCTTCAACCCTGAGCTCCTCTTTCAAGCCATTTTGTGAGATCCCAGCAGTTGTCGGGCCAGGTGGAGCCCCGCGCCGGCTGCCTACGGCTCTGCTCCCTCCTTCCCCTGCCTGCCGGTAGCCATTCCTCCAGGACTTGCCAGTTGAGTTGAAAAAAAAGACTTTTAATTCATTTGGCATCAAAGATTCCGGCTTAGGTCTTCCCAGCAGCTGTCATGTCCCACCAAAGGAGCCACGGTGCCAATTGCTTCCAATATAATCTCCTCTCCGAACGACAAGATGATGCTTGAACTTGTCTTAACCCTCTGGATAGATGGAGATCTCTCGGCAACGCCGGGAGAATATGATGCTGCTCTTTCCAAAAGCCTTCCCTTTTACATGCCTCGACCTTGCAAGGGAAATCCTGTCTCATTTGAATTATTCATAATACTTTCTGTTCTGCCAGCTCCAGCATACATTTTCAATCATTAATATGTCATGACTTTTTATCTTTTTGGACTTTTATCTTTTCTCCTACACGACTCGCCACTTTCAAAATTACACAATCGTGGCTATATTAATTAACATCCATTTAATTTCCTAAAAAAAAAAAATAAAAAAAAAATAAATGTTTCCATCCCAATGCACGCCCTTCCTGGTGGGAAATACCACTTTAACAGCTCCGGGAACAGAGATAGTGCTGGCTGGTTCTAGCTAAAGCAGTGCAAACCATGTTTGGAGCTCACGCTTTTGGCAGTATTTCCCAGCTCGCCAGCCTCTCGGGTGACGGAAGGCAGGGTAGGCTCCAGCATCATTAAAAACCCGAGGAAGACAACTGTGCTGTGAACTCTATAGAAGAATCTGTTTGCATCCTTTTTAAGTAAAGCCGATGGCAAATTGTGGTGGTTTGGATGATGGTGGCCAGGACGGGCTCTGCTCCCCGCGGTGCTTCCTGGCGGGGATCCCAGGATCTGTCCCCAAAGCTTTTCCCGACGATGCAGTTAGCAGCGATCCCAGACCTGCCCTAGAGCCTGGAAACAAATTAAACTGCCTGGAAGATCCTCATCCCTTCCGCGTGGAGCCCAGCCGTGCCCCCAGACACAACGGCCGAGCCCCCGGCTCCCCTCGGGTCCGCTCCTCTCCCACGGACACCGCTTACGGATTGACCGTGGGATGGAGCGATTAGCTGCTCACCGGGAGGGTGATGCTGCTTTCAGCTCCCGCTGCTCGACTCAAGGGTGGAAGAGCTGAAATTTCTGTCCCGTTATCTGAAGAGCGAAATGACATTTCAGCAGCAGGGAACTCCTGCCAATAAAACTGCAGCCCGAACTCATTGCTTTCATTATCCCTTAAATTATGTTCTGGACTTGAGGTGGGCTTAGCGCTAAGTCGGGGCTGCGCAGATGAAAGGAGAAGGGGGAAAGGCACCTGGCTGCCACCGTGTCTTATCTTCCAGCTAATAACCAACCCACAGCTGATGTGCAGCGTTATCAGGCAGCGCGGTGGGAGCCAGGTGGGTGCTCAGGGCCGGGCGAGCACCCATCCTCCCCGCAGCACCGCAGCGGGTGTTGCAGCCCTTGGCGAGGCTGGGCTGGCGCAGGGACCCCCGGCCAGGACTGCTCTGCACCGGGTCCGGTGCTGGCATTCCACATTGCTCTTAAGATATGCAAGCATTGGCTGCCTGCTCCAGCCCATAATTATACGGCAAATTACTACACGTTTCCCAATTACTAAATTATTGTGGGGTTTGTTTTTTTTTTTGCAAAGAAGTGAATATTGTAAACATTTACACTGACTTCTACTGCTGCTGAAAGTGTGAAGCTGCACTTTAGGACGGGCTGTCCTAGGCTCGAGCAGGAGCCGGCTCTGGGATCTGAAACTCCAGGAAACTATTTCTCAGAGTTTCGTGGGATCTTTGAAATCACTGGTTGTGAACCGAGACGTAATTTCTAACCGGCGTGGCTAATTTTACTGACGTGGTTAAAGGCGGGACACGCGGGTTGGACACACACAAAGAGCAAAGCTTGCTCCTGCTGCCGAAGTGTTTGAAACCTGAATCCATCTAAATTTGAGTGGCAGTTGTGCTGGCTCATTTCTCTCTCTGTGGCACCTGATTTACCAAGATATGACATATTTCAGTATTTTCTAGCATGCAGTTCATACCTTTCACCGAATGCTCCCAACAAATTACAGTGACCTACACATAAAGTAGTAGCAAGGTCCTTCCCTGGGCCGGCACCTGCCGTGGCAGCGGGATTGGGTACAAACCAGAGACGCCGTGGCAGCGGGATCGGGTCCAAACCAGAGACACCGTGCCTGCAGCCGAGGTGCGGAGCTGCTGGGGCTGCCCCGTCCCACGCACAGCCGGCAGCACCCACGGCCCCCCCGGGCGACAGGCATGGCCAGCCCAAACGGCAGCAATCCGATGGGTCGCTTAACGTCCCCTTTCCAATACGGGATTAGGACTTTCGCTAATAGATTTCCGCTAATTTCTTAAGAGAGCAAACAAATACATCTCTGCAGCTAAGATGTTTTTCCTGATGCTGGCGCTGTCATCTTTCCCCGTACCCATCCTTTGAACGCACCTCAGCAAGCGCTCCCATTCCCCCAAACGATCGCTCGGGCAGCTACAAGCACGTTACCTTCCCAGCCACATGCGCAGACCACAAAGCCCGCGCTGCCTGCGAGCCCGTCGCCGTGCCTCCAGCAAGGAGGGAGCGGTGGGCTGGGCACGGGAGGATGCTGCAGGCTCCTGAGCTAATCTCATGATGCAAATAACATTCGGCTGCTTTGTGGCAGACCACAAATTATTTGCGTAGCCCGAGTCCTGAAGAAGCTATCAAGCACGGTCGGGGAGATGCCATGCCGGAGAGCGGCGGCAGCAATTCCCACCTGCAGCCGCGCGGTTCTGCGGAGCAGAGCAGCTGGGAGTTGGGAGGCTGTCCTGCGCAATGGGGGCTAACGAGGTAGTCAAGATAATGAATAAAAAATAATTTAAAAGATCAAGTAGTAATTGCATGGATTCAGCAGTGCGAAGCCCCCTGGACCCCTCGTTTCCCCCTCGGGTGCTGGAGGAGCTCCCGTGTCTGCCGGGCTCCGTGTAGCAGGGCAAACCCAAACGCTGCTGCGCGCAGGAACCCCTCAGTTATAAGCCTGTTTTGGGCGATAATTACCAAAACCCTCAAATTTTTTTAAAAAAACAGGGAAACATTTCTACTCTCGTTAATTTTTCTAAGCAAGCAAGGAAGCCTGAGTTTTGGGTTGAGCGCGCCCCTGAAACGCGGCTCCCCCGCAGAGAGCCTGTCTCCGTCTCCCTGCTGCTGGCAGCTGCGGGGCTGTGCTTGCGCTTGGCTGGGGCTGCTGCTGCCTCCGCAGCCGTGGGACGAGGCGCTCGAGGCAGGCGCAGGAGCCCGGCTCCTTTGTGTACCACAATTTCACCCTTGTGTTGTTGGATTTGCATTTGAAGCTGCTATTAACCGCCAGGGTAATGAGGAGCCTGCGCGAAATTTGGAATAGCGGAAGAGGATGAAAGTAACCCAAAGAAAGGCTATGAATGCGCTGATTACGCCTGGGTGGGAAGCGCTGTGTTCGGGGCTGGTGCTGCTTCCCGGGAGCGAAGCAGTGCTGTACCAACACAATTCCCCATCAGCAAAATGTTCAGGTGCAGAGATATTTTAGGGCCGGGGGAGCTGCAACTCGGGCAAGACGCATTGGGGAAAAGCCAACAGCGTGCTTTGCCCGAGCATCGGGACGTGCCTGGGGCTGGGGGGGTGTGGGAACACGGGGAACGGGGCAAGGGAGAGGTGGAAACCTCTTCCGAGAGCTGGAGGCCACCGTGAGGTGACGTAGGTTCGCTGCTGCAGTTCTAAGGCAGTCGTTTCACCCCAAGGCTCCTGCGTTAAAGCCGGCAGGGTGGGTTAGACCCCAGGATGCTGTGCCCTGCGCGCGGCGAGGTGCCGCTTCACCTGCCCGCGGTCCCCTCTCCCCGCCATGGCCCTCGCCATCTCACCCAGGATATTCTCCTCCCAGACCAGCAGTTCTTCCTATTTCTCTTCCTTCTTTGTGCCTGTTCAAACGCAACCCAAAACTCCCCCGCTCTGTGGTCCCAGCACCTGATGATACGGTCCTCACTCTCACCCATCACCAAGGCATCAGAGAAAGGCAAAAAAAAAAAAAAAAAAAGTTCTGGCTGACATCTAGAAGACACCTGAGCAATACCCTTGGCCTGGCCTCTGCAAGAAGCTGCTTGTCTCCGCAGCGTGGTATTTGGGTGGTGACTGCCTCTCGCCGTCTCTGCGCTCACTGCTCTTCACCGCAGAGGAGATGGGTTTCCTGAGGTTAGCCTGAAGGACACGGAGCCACATGCAGAGCGTCTGCTCCACAGAGCCTTCCCACCTCCTGCGCCATCCGTCCCTCGCCTTTTATGCGCAGAAAGAGGGGAAGAAAGGATGGCAGCCGTGCGGGAGGCAGCAGAAAGGTGTGGGCTGCCGAGCCATCCCCAGGACCAGGCACCGCACACCCACCCCTGCCACCGCACGAGCACCGGCACCTCTGCCAACGTACACCCAAACCCCACGTCAGCGTTCAGGGGACAATCGCCGAAGGAAACCTGCATCGTATTTCAGTTTTCTTTAATCAAAGGGCCGCGCTAAGTCAACCTGGCATAAATTGATAGCTCGGAGGACTTGCCCTGAAGTAATTCTGCATACGTATTTTATCAAGTCACCTTTAAAACCACTGAGCCGGCGGTGCTGGGCCTGCCGAGGGGAGGGCTGCGAGGGGGCACCCGCGTTTTGGGCTCCTTTGCCGCGGGGCTGGTACACGTGGCGTCCCCCGAGCCGCAGGAGAGAGGCAGCACGGCCCGGGCTCGTCACGGGGGACATCGCTTGTGCGTCAAGGGGATGATCACTGCGAGGAAGTCCGGCTGCTGGGATTGCGTTTACCCCAGAGGCATTTTATGGCGTTATCCCAGAAACCTTCTGCTAGAGACTTGAAATTTGGCACAACTTGCCTTACTAAGTCACCCAGAAACAAGTCACGATTTTTGCTAGAAACCATTTGAATCGCTGCTGTCCCCACCCGAACGAGGGGACGCCGGCTGTGTTCCCCTTCCCGCGGTGCCACCAAGTGAAAGGCGGGTGGGCGAAGCCACGGCATCTCCACCAGCGTCCCCCTGCCAAGGACCCCGGTACCCGCAGCTCCGTGCCGCAGCGTGTGCTCCGGGGCTCCCGCCAGCAGCCTCTCCCGACCCCCCACGGGGGAGCAGACCCTGCTGTCCTGCCCAGGCACCACCTGAAATAAATTCTCACCCTTTGCTGCTCACGTTTAAGGGAAGGGGGGGGACAGAAGACAGACAAAAACTCATCTCCTGCTATTTCTGCCTTCCCAGCCTCTCTCTGCCACACGTGGTATTGGCAAGAACAAGCAGCTACAGAAAGTTCATGGGTTTCACGCAGTTCCTTCTGGTTTAATTAAATCCCACAGTCATTTTTATTTACTTAAAATTTTGCCTTCTCAGACTGCTCGCTCAGCTCATGTTGGAGCTATATAATTAGCACCAGTCATTATGCAGCTCCCCAGAGTTTTCAAAGTTGGCAGAATTTTTTTCATCCATTTTAGGCTTTTAGAATCCAGCAATAATAATTTTGTAATTAAAAATATACAATTTGCCTAGAAGGTTTAGTTCAGCATGGCTGTCTCCTTGCATAGCCATGGGCTCGTGTTAAACGTTTCCAGGTCAGTGGTGGAGGGCACATTCTTCCCACACCTCCCTCTGTCAGACGCTCAAGGGTTAACTCTGATGTATGCTTTTATTGCCATGCTTTATTTCATTATTACAAGCGTATTGTGAAATTTAATTGGCAGGTAGGTAGTAGAGCAGATTAAAATGCATTAACATTTATTGCAAGCTCTGTTTATATGCTTCCATTTATTTCTGGTTGACTGTGGTTCACAGTAGCACATTGTTTTTAGCGTGGCAGCCTTTTAAATACGCCACCATAACGGCGCTTTGTTTATTCCCTCGGTGTATATTTGAAAGAGAGATTTACTTAACAGGCCTGACCTAAAATAAAACCCGCTGAATTCAAATAGACACGGGTAGCTTTAGAGACAGACCCCTTACAGACAGGTTTGCAGGTTTAAGATGAGGTTACGCAGACACGTATCAGATGCAGCCGTGATGCGCTCGGGACTGCCCAGGTGTAACCTGGCTGTTCCCGTAACTCTGGGGGGGAGCAGCTCCCCATCCCAGGAAATTCAATGGCAACGTGGACCGTGACAAACCGAGAAGCCCATCCATGGTGCTCTGCAGCCCGCGGGCAGGAACCAGCAGAAGGAACAAGGGAGAGGAACGGCACGCTTCCAACCCAAAACCTGCTGGGAAGGAGCTGGCACCCCAGCTCCTGTCCTTCGGGAGCTGCTCCCAGGAGCCGATGCCCACGCAGAGCGAACAACAGCCTGCAGCAGGGCTACCCTGCAACACGCAGTCCGCTCTTCCTCTGCACAGCTGGACGTCAGCAGACGCGGAACCGCGCGCACCAGGCGCAGGTCCCAGTGGTAAAAGGGGTGAGCCCCACCGCAGCGCTGGGCAGTGCCTCTGCACCCGCTCTGCCCCAGACTGCGCTGCTCCAGGGTGCCCAGCGCTCCCACCCTTCCTCTGCTGCATTTCCTTCTCCGTGTAAGGTGGTTTTCCTGCGGCGACGCCCCTGTTTGAGGTTTCTACCTTCAGTTTAACACAGCATCCCAAGATGCCTGGAGAAAAGCTCCTCAAAAAGACAGATCAATTATTTGCTCAAGTTATTAGCTGGCGATAATGGCTGGTTATGAAAACTAATATTAAGGCATTAAAAAAAAAAAAGTAATGGCTCCTTTATAAATCCTCTCTGTGGTTCATTAACCTGATAGACGGTGCCAGTTGCTCTGCATGCAGAATTGCGTGGTGTTTGAAGCGGGCTGCTCAGCCCGCAAAGCCCCTTGTGCTGCTGCCTCCTCCTCTTCCTCTGCTGCTGGGGCTGCCCCGGCCGGTACTGGGCACGGCCCCCTGGTACCAGCGAGTGCCTTTGCTTGTCCCACTCACTGGCCCCAGGTCCAGGAAACAGCAGAGGCTGGGATAAAGCAATTCCAGAAGAGTACAGCGTCAGCATGGTTATTCAGGCAGTAACAGCTCAATCGTTCATTTTAATTAAACTCCAGTAGGGTGATAGACAGCAGTCACCGCTGAAAGATGGGTATCGCTTCATAACCCCGCTTTCAGATTGCCTTCCCCGAGGTTACACTCACCGAGCTCAGTCTAATTCCTCAAGCATAAAATATGTTAGGAATCTATTCAGACCTTGACATGCCAGGCTGCAATTAATCAGAAGTTTGATTTTCAATGTCTTATCAGAAAGAAATACAATTGTCTGAAATGCCATTTCTTCTTCCAAGAAAGTGAAAAGGCCAAAGCGACGGCGTGGCGGACCCCAGACCAGAGCTGCAGGTGCCCCAAGCCCACCCCTGGGCTGGGTGGACACCGGCCAGGCTGGGGCACCAAAACTCAGTATTTTTATCGCTCTGTTCAGGAGGGGGTGAGGGGGTTGTGTTTCTTCACCGTGCTATACCAAGTACTCACACCAGAGTGGCTCCAGGTGAAGTGCCAGCCCTGCAGGGACTTGGATGGAAAGTGTGGCCGCAGTGAAACCCGTAAGACCCTGTATGTGGTGTTGATGAATGAGCTACTCCTGAATCAGCTTAATTGCTAGCTTTAAAATTTGTGCAGCAGCTTACCGTTGGTAAAGCAGAGAAGTGAAAATACGTATGCGAACACGGACGTGGAAACAGGTTGCATAGAGTGAGTATAACCTATAGCAAGGATACAAGCCCTCCGTTCCTTAAAGCCTCCTCACCCTGCCTGGTTCCTGCAGCAAACGGGGAGGCTCTGAAAGCCCCGCTGGGCAATAATCACCATTTTGGGGCAAGGTCTCTGTGTTTTGGGGCTGCTTGGTGCCATGCCTGCACCTTTAGAGCAGCTGCAAGGCGCGGAGGGGACCAAGCGTCAGAAGACGACGGCCTGTGGTAGCAGAGGGGAAAGCACGGCTCGGACAGCAGTGCTGGTGCTGCGGCGGGGAACCCAGGCCCTGAGAATTATACCCATCCCGTTTATTTTCGTGTCATCTCCATTGCAACCTCTGCCAGTGGGCAGGAGACTACGGCACGGTTACACGCCGGGCAGCGGCATTGCCTCCCGTGAGAGGGAGGATGCTCCGAGCACTCACACTGAATCGCTGCCTCTGTCTACTCGTAGAGATGAAGCCAGGCTTTCTGCTAAAACGGTAATAAAGAACAATCCCAAGCGAACGGAATCCTCTGCCGGCACAGACCCACCTGCCTATCTGATCGCAAGTGAAGTGCCGGCATCCAGGGATGCCGAATACAAATGGGCTGGGGTTAAGCGTTTCCAGGCCTTGGGAGATTTAACTTGTAAAGCCATGTTTTATTTCTCCGAGCTATTCTCAAGCTGTTTTCCAAATGTATGTGTCACTTCATTTTCATGTCTTTGTATTGCTTTGGGCTTTGAAATATCTTCTTTGCCAGCTCAAGCTGAGCCTACAGTAAGCCATCAATATCAGCCGTTCAGAATTAATGCCAAGAACTCCCAGCTAATATTTTCTTCATCAAAAGAGATCGTTGGGGAAAGATCCTAATAATTCTTTGTCCTTTGTAACAGTATTAGGATGTAAAAGTATTAAACCGCAATTATGTGTTATCTGGTATGTAAATGGGTATAATTTGAATTTATGAATAAAGTATACTCGTAATATGGCTAAAGCGCGCAGCCCACTCCGTTGCGCGGGTATTACAGGGCGCCGGGGCTCACGCAGGGTTTGTCACAGTCAGCGCAGGCGTTTGCAGCGCGGCAGGGACTGCCTGCCTGGGTTACGTGTTGCCCGGAGGGCTCCCGCGGCTGGTGCTTCCCCACCAGACCTCCCTCCCAGCGCGTCCCTCCCCTCCCTGCTGCCACCAGGTACTGCCCCGGCAGCGATGTGGGGCACGGGCTGTAAAAACAAGTGGGAAAACTGGTTCTCAAAGGCAAAGCTGCCCTTTTAATACATTGTTGTCAAGATTTCTAAGGAGCTTTCTAACATCATGGCTTTCTCTTTCCTGGGTGGGTTTTGAATTATTTGTGTTCACACGATGTTGACACCAAGATACTTCTCTATTATGCTCCAATCTGACCGAGCCAAAATAGAAAACCTAAACCAAATGAAAACAACAAAAACCCCAAACCCACGTAGGTCCCTGATGGTCAGCAGCCCAGACCCCGCTCACCCCAAACCAGCCCAGGCACGGCCGTGGGGCGACTGGCCAGCCACGGCGCAGGTCATCCTCCGCACCACCCTGCCTCTGGTACTATAAATCATCCGAGAAAAAGCTGGAAATATTTCTAGCAATGAGAGGATTTCAGAAAGTTCAGAAACGGGGATTTATTAAAAAAAGCACCACCCTTAGGCAGTTTGTACATCAATCTCCGTCTCTATCGGCTCCGTGGGCGCGAGCGGGGCAGAGGTGGGGGGCAGGAAAGGGTCTCCCTTTCTCCGAGCCAACCCACTGCTGAAGCGTTCACAGACTAATCGACCTCCCACCCCTAACGCCGCGCTGCCTGCCACCTTTTTACATCTCGAGTTGTCACGATCTGCTGCTTCTTTAACAAACCCTGGAAAGCTTACTCCCCGTCGGGGGGAAATATTCTCGGAGGTAATGGTAAGCCTATTTGGAATGCTAAAATCCTCTTTCTTAGTGGCCTAAAAGGAAGCTTTTAAAGTTCTAACCACAGATGTTGGGATGCTTTGCTTCCTTACAGGAAATTCAGGCTGACACGCGGAGGAGCGGATCCCAGGAGAGGTGTCCTCAGTGCCCTGCGACAAGGCTTTCTTGTAGGTATATGTAAAATACGGTGTTAGATGAGCATCCGAGAACTGCGTACAAACCGCTACCTGCGAGCCTCCTTCATGGAAAAAAGAAAGTTCTATTAAAAGATATTTGCTCTACATTATCTTTGGCCATTGCAGTTGCTGAGGGATACGTTAAAGCCACAGGGGATTCCTTCTGGGAGGAGATACAGGGCAAGAAATTCCTTGAAGGTTTTAAGAAAAGGTGAAAGAAGCATCATTCAAGAGAGAATTTTTCGTTTTCAAGGATCAGAATACACCCTGATCAAACAAAAATAAGCTACACTGAAAAAAATAAAACAAACCACAGAATTTGGCATTCTAGGTCCATCTGCTGTTGAAAATCTGGAAATATCATGAAAATATGCTGGCTGCAAAGTATCTCCAGTACGGCTAGCTAATGGGAAACAACACCGAGCAAAGCAAGAGTTAAAACTGTGCTGGAAGAGTAGAGTCAACAGTAAAAAATGAGGTGAAAGGATCTTAAAAAGATAAAAAAGAAAAAAAAAAAAAGAGAAAAATCAATGTGGAGTGGCAGTTGTACAGAAGATAAAGCAGCCCAAAAAATAAAATAAGAAAAGATAAAAGGAAGAAGTTGGACCAACAGAAAAAAAGGACTGGGGAAGGTCCATGCAGTAGCAGAGCCACCAGAAAAACTACACCAACAGGGTAAAAAATAAAGTTATTTTACAGCTGGGGGCAGAGGGGACACCAGCACCAGGGGCAGGATCAGACCAAGACCTGCGGGGTGCTGGGCTACTGCCTCGCCTGCTGCGCCTGTCCCTGAGGCCTCTCTCTAAGCACTGCTTGGAAAAAGATATTAAAGAGAAAGTTAGTCCATTAATTATTAAATAGTGGGGGAGAATTAAAAATTGAAGGAAATGTTAGATAATTTAAAAAATAAAATAGAGCTGTGCTGCGGAGGGGAATACGCTGGGTTCTGAAAAAGCAGGAAGAGATGCTTCAGATTGGTAAATAATTAATATTGCATTTAATTTATTCATATTTCTTTACTTTACTAATGTTCCAGAGAGAAAAGAAGGGCTTAAAGGATGGGGCTGTGTAACTGTAGTCACGAGGAGCAAAGCTCTGGCCACCAGCGGCACGGCTGCTTCTCCTCTGCTGCACTTCCAGCATTACAAGAGACATATGTTTCACTACAGTTTTCACATTAAAAGTGGACTTTGATCTCTATTTATATCAATGAGGTGACTAAAAATCATCCCTGTTAAAAGCCACCGTTAATTAAGCTATTCTTTGCACGGAAGAGGACAGATGAGATGTGCCTTTTGCAGCGTCTCAGCCATCGCCGGGACGTGTTCCCGCGCCCCCGCTCCTGGCTCTTGGCTCTGTACCATCACGGAGAGAGGCTTCATGAAGAGCTCCGGGCTCTCGCTGTTTCGGAGGGGGTACAGCAGCACAACGGGGTGCGAGCGGGTCCCCTGGATGCAACCGGGCTCAGGACGGGGCTGGGGCATCCCCAGTGCTGCTGCTGGTGGGTACCGTTACATCGAGGACGCCAGCTGGGTACTTTTTCCTTTTTGCAGTGACCGAAAGGCTGTGGATTAGCCTCGGGCAGTATTTGCCCATGGCTGTCAGGAGCTCTCGTGCCTGGCCCCCTCCACGCATGAGGTCTCAGCAAGCTGTTTGCCAGGGTGTGAGCACCAAACCCCTTGCACCAAGGGACAAAAGCCCATGGCATGGCGCAAGCCCCGACCTCCTGCTCCTGCACCCGAGGGGCTGTGCTGGCAACCACCCTTCCCCTCACGAGATTTATCGTCGGAGAAAACCAAGGAAAGATGTCCGTCACCGACCATCAATTTCTGATTTTCTCCCTGAACTTTGTCCAACTGTCTGAACTGAGTTGGGGAGTAAAGGATTTTCCTCAGACACACATAATCGGCATAATCAAAGCCCTGTCTTTCGGCCCCCTAATTTGCAATGTGATATGATGGCACTTTTTGGCAATAACTAAGGTGATCTATAGTCATGAGGATATAGTTCCCGGGTAGAGGGGAGATTTACGGCTCTGGCTATCACAGATATTTTACTCCTCAGCAGCAATAAAGGCATGGCTGAAAGCTCTACAAAATCAAAATAAATGCAGAAAATGAGGAAGCTTGTCAGGTAATAAAGGAAGTTCTTTAAATCAATGGGGAATTTAAGGGGAAGGTGACTGGAGTTTTGGAGCAAGTGTTGCACGAGCCCAATAGCAGTGCATAATGGCTTCCAGCAATGCTGACTTTTACTCTGTGTTTAATGCTATGTCTATTTTATAATAGGTTTAAGCTTAATTAAAAAGTTTCTATAGATTACATTATACAGTTTTGCAGATATTTTAGTTACTCCATGACAAAAAAATACCAACTACTAAATTATGCGTGTTGGGTGAGCACATGAGTATCAAAAGCGTCTGGACCAAAGGCTGCTTCTGTAAAAAAAATCCCATGGCTGGGTTACAATAAGACGAGGCAGAGAATCGCAACTGTGAAAGCCTGCGTTGATGCCTTGGGAATGACGGTTCCTGTGCTGGTGACCCATCTGCAGAGAGCCTCTCCAAGCCAAAGATCTCCTTATGGCCAATGGAGACATCAGGGAAAACCACCAGCTGAGCGCTGGCAGCGCTGGGAACCCTGATACCGGTGGGCAACCACCCGTGGACACTGTTTTCAACATGATGCTGCCCGACATCGCTGGGAGAAGCATAAGTGGTGCAGCACTGAAAACGGCACTGGCGGCTGGTGGGCTGTCTCTCCCTTGGATGGTCTATGTGCTTGAAAAGCAAAAGCAAGGCATGTGTGTGCGCAGCCCCCGTCATCCTACCACTGGAGAACCTTGGCAGCACCGTCAGGATGTGTGTGTGCCTCCAGCTGAACGAATATGCAATATTAGTGCCGTACCGTAGCCATCCCTATCTGCCATCCCTTTTTAATTTGCCGTTTCCTCTCCATCTTGCCACAGCTGCAACACAAAACATGAGCTAGGGAAGGCAACAAGCTTTCTCACCAGCTTCTGTACAGAAGCCTTTGAAGGCCTGAGGTGACTTGGCAAGAAAGGGATAAGAAACCTAATGCATTCACCAGAACAAGAGAAAACAGAAATAAAATACAATGCCAAACTCCTAACCTTGCCTATCGGCTAGTAATGATGGTTTTATTATTATCTTTAATACAAACATTAAGGACTGGTCTAAGCCAGTCACCTGGGTTCCTTCGGCGGCCAACCGCAGGCCAGACAGCCCGTTCTCACGCCGCTAAACCGAAGGGAGAGAAACGCCAACCTCAGGGTCAAACCAGCCATTTCCCACCCGTTAGAGGAAACGGTCCAGAGTCATCTTCTGTAATAGATTTCACAGCAAAGTTTCTAACTTCACACCATAACCTTGAATTGCAGAACAATATATAAGTATTAATATATCAGAAAGTGATGAAACTCAGACTATACCGATTATAATTTGTCTCTGTGAGTATAAATTTAAACCCCTTGCTCATTTGTTGAGCCTAAATCACAGACAGAATGCAAACTCTTACACTGCCCTCCAATGATTTCTGAGTGTCCAGTGTCCATCCCTAAGAAAAGCAGGCGCTGGTGTAAGAGCTATATCTAAAATATACCGTTATTGTATGTTAGAGTAAATATGATATATTCTTGTATTTGGGGCGAGTGCAAATTGGCTGTCATTCATGAAGTACCAAATCACTGACATCGAATTCTTTTTCATAATATAGCGAAGGCAGTTTGAACCTCTTGTAATGAGGTTTTGCGCTGGCAGCACGTAAGCAAAGGGTATAAATGTGTCTGAGCTGGTTTCACAAAGTCTCTGGGTTCAGCGTCCAGCGGTGCTGCTGGCGGGGCCAGGACTTGGCAGCCCCCCGCTCCGCTCCCCATCACGCCGGGTACCTCAGCCAGCCATTACAGGGCAAAAATTGCAACAAAAATCAGCGTGTATGACTCACAGCAGCTGAGGCAGCTCGTGATACTCTGTCTTGTCAGTGATACACGAGCTAATTAATCCCCTAAGGGACCATGACATCAAGGTAATTTTACCTATCTGTTAATTTACCATCATCTGGCTGCTTGATGTCACCCTAAATAAATGGGTTGGAGCCTTTCTGCCAGCAGAGACTGGCATCGGACATTGCTAAGGCTCCCTAATATACCCTCCAACACATCTCCTATGGCAGCTTCTTGCAGGAGTTCACGCCCCGCTTAGCTCTTGAACCGTACGGGGCAGCCCGAGTGGAAGAGGCAAACATCGAGCACCTGATGTGAGGGAGCCCCGGAGGAGCTGGGACCCAAAAAAACCTCAGGCACGGGGCTGCCACCCAAAGAGGAGCTCCCGGGTTTGGGCTGTGCATCCCTGGTGCACTTTCCCAGCGGTGGGTGCTCCCTCACCCAGCCGTCACCCTGGGGTGTGCAGCCCGTCCTTCCCCCAGCCTGCAGGTGGGTGCCAGCGGTGTGCCAGGGCACAGCCTTCCCTGTCTGCACTTTGAGAGCACCGTGGAAAGACAGATTTCCACTCCTGCACCTGCCCACTTCGTTACGGTACTGGTACATGCACAGTATCGAACCGATGTTTAAATAAAACCATGGTTTTGTGGTTTTCAACAAATGCAAAGGCATACCATGAAAATAGCCAGTTTATTTTTTGAGCATAAAAAACCCCAAACAAGCAGGAATGAACTTTCACGTGCCAGCAGAGCCCAGAGTCACTGGGCAGACCTCCTACAGAAGTGGTCCTGAGGCCACCTTGGAGCCGATTACTGCAGGCAAGCCCTGGGCTCCCACCCCAGGCGATGCTGGAGCACGCAGCATGCTGCATCTCCTCCCTCCAGCTGCCCCACGCTCTCCCCCAGCTCCTGGGCAGTATCCCACGGGAACGCACTGGTGCCTAGCACAGGCTGGATTGCATTTGCTAAACATTTTTTTGCAGAAAGCATTTGTTTTGGAGCTGGGATTCATAAACCATCAATGACCTTGTCATCAGCAATGACATGAGAGAGTTCAATCCCTGGGATTAACCTTCCTTTCTGAATTGCTGCGTGTCCTGCTCAGCATCAGGTGTTCCTCTGCACGCTCAGCTAATAAGTTCCCGGGCAGTATTTTATCAAAGAAATGCGTCAGGGTCTTTCTGTTATCGCTTCTTGTTTTGCGGCGTTGGTGTTGGTTATTAAAGCAGAGCGTGTATTCCCCCGCCTTGACAGGAGCCATTGAGGGCTGTCAGCACCGGGAACCAGGGTAGGAACAGCTGGCACAAGTTTAACGATGCATCGTGGTGTTGTTAACACAAAGCTGTTACATGCCTTGATAAACATGTAACAGGCCTTACGAAATTAAAGGAAAATTAAAATGCGAGTGTTTACACAAAATATATTTCCTCTTTTTTTTTTTTTAAACACTCATTCACCTGCATCGCAGGTGTGAGTAAGACAGCAGCTCATGCCATAAACGACAGCTTGCAGAGTCGCGATGGTTGTGCCACCAGCTCGGGGCTGGGCACGGTGGATGGGAGATAAGGGGACACCCGTAGGGTCCCGCTGGACCATCGCTCTGTTCGCAATTAACCACCCAGCTGTAACGAGGCAGCACTCCTTACGGCAAGGGTGCTGCTCATCCCAGCGCCCTTACGGCTGGAGCTCGTGGCTTGTGCTTGGGCAGCGCAGAGGGCTGACGTGGGTTGCCCCCCAGGAACAGGCCAGACAAGAAAGGTTAAATACATAATATAGATTCTTCCGAGGAAAATGCACCCCAGTCGTCTTTGCACAGATGGCTCCTTCGTTAAATCGGCACTAATTGCATGAACTTGAGCCCTGCTTGATATGCGCACGAGGCAGGGATGAGTCTGGGAATCAGACAGAGAAGTCCAAGGGTCTCAGGGTAAGATGGGGTAATGATATTTGGGTCCTGGGGGGCACCCAGCCAGGGTGCCTTCAGTCCTACAGCACTGGGCTCACGGGGACCCCCCAGCCTGCGGGGTGGTGGGAGGAGTAAACTAGCTGTGACTCCTGAGACCTGCTCTGTAGCTGTAATTGTTGTCACTGCCTTTGGGAACGCCAGCCCAAATGGGGAGAGGAGCGTGTTTCAGGAGCAGTTTCCACCACCCGATGGGCACTTTCCAAACCACCAGAGCCCAGGGAGTTACAAGAAAAAGTTTCCACCAGCATTTGTTCAAGCGCATAAGCTTCGACTATAGATTTACCTCCCTTTGCATTTACTTGGTGATTTTTTTTTTTTTATAGCATAGGTATAAAATAGAGCAAACTGGTCCAGCTGGACATGTGAGCAACTCTCAGGAGAGAGATTGTTTGGAGCCAGCTCCCTTTTGGTAAAGTGAATAAACAGAAAGCATCTCAAATGGATAGTGCAAGCACCTTCATTCTCTAACCGGGGTAAAATCTGATGTTTTAAACTAATGCTGGGAGGCTAATTTGTTTAGCCCAGAACTATATTACTACCCAGGGTCAGAGGTTGCTCCACTGATATCTTCATACAACAAGACGCCAAGGGCACACGCAGAAGAGCGGCAGACAGTGCCGTACTCTATGTTCCCACAGGAATTCCCGATACAATCAAGTGTGGAGTTGTTAAATGCATTGTCGCTCCTTTGCCAAGGCTGCATATTCAGTGCAATAAATTGTGGCTTTCACAGAGGAAACAGCGTTGGGGTATTACAGTCACTCCCAGGTGCAGCATCCAGACAGATCTGATTTGTACGCTGCTGAGCAAGAGCCAATAAAAGGAGCCACTTAATCAGAGGTGGAAAAAACCCCCAAGCGCTGCGGGAAGCTGTGGTCAACACGTGGACATCCACATCAGCACCAGGCAAGCCATCAGCAGCTCTGCTCATACCTGGCTGTGGTCATCCATCTCAGGAATTACACAAATGGAAAAAAAAATCCTGATCTTTCATTCCTGACAAAACCTGGGCCTGGCCTGAATTCATCTTGGTAAAGCAGTTGTGCTGATATGACACATCCTTCCCTTTTCTAAAAATCGAAGAGAGCTTTTAGTATTAATACTTCTGATTATATATAAATTACATGTTGTGGTTTCATATGTTTTCTCGCAAAGAGGGATCCCTAATTTGTTTGCACAGCAACGTGGATAATCTCCCTTGATCCGTGGCAGCACGTGATCAGGTCACTCAAATGATAACATTGAATAATTTGTCTCAAGAGGTAAATGATTTGGCCTCTGTACTCTGCATCACTTGAACGCAGCATGAATTGCTGTAATACCACACACGGTTTCCTCTATTAAACTCTGCCGCTTAGAGCTGATAACTGCCAGTTCCATCTAAATCTCTGACCGCACCTCGTGGCAAGGAAGAGCGGCTTCATTCCGGCTGTACCTCCCCGTCCCACTGCAGATGGGATTTGCCAGCTCCTCTTCCCAATTTTTCAGAGCATGGATGAGGCTCTGCAGCAGCGGCAGGGCAGACCCCTGCCTCTGTCCCCATCCCATCTTACGGCCGCTTTACCTCCAGCATCCCACAGCACTGGTGCGTACCGCGCTCTTTCGCTCAAAAGCCTAACTTGGCTGAGAACTACCGAGTCACCGACAGACCCTACTGCAGCTCCATACCGACCCGCATCGCTTCCATACGACCCGCTTGCGCGGGGTTAAGATTAATATTAATTAGTAAGCGTCTACTGTAGCCACAGCTTTCAAACATCTGCTGCAGGCTGGTGTTTACTACTACAGAGTTACTGACCCACTGGGACGGGAACGGGGTTGGCAGAGACCCTGCCTGCACAGGCAGCATCCCCTGGGACACCACGCAGGGCTGCCCAGCCCAACCACCACCGCGGGACCGAAACGCCCCGTCCACTGCAAGGGTGGCCACAACATGGATCCAGACCAAGGAAACCACCAGCTGGAGTTTTAATGAGCACAATTCACTTTCCACCCTCAAACACAAACTGAGGCCATTGTAACCTTGTTCTTCCCCGGTAACCAAACTCAAATCTGTTCAGAGTAGCAAGGAGACTTCTGTTGCGAATGCACACGCAGGTGAAAAACCAAACGTACATGAAAGCCCTTGGAAGATTCATCTTTTGCATTTGATAATGCGTACCAGAGCCAGCGTATGTTTGCCGGCTCCACTCAGTAATGGGTGGAGCGAATCATCGGGCAATTGCTGAGGAGAAGCCCGGGACTGCCCAGCAGCCTGCCGTGACGCTCCCCAGTCAGCACGGCCTACGGACCACACGGAAGTAAGCATTTTATCTTTACTTTTTCCAAGACAGAGTTTGGAAATGGTATCTTCTGGTCTCTGAGGTCTTTGGGAAGCTGCAGACCCCATTTAAAAACCAAGTTTATCACAACAGTACTTGATGACAGAGAATATTGCACAGTCTTTACCATCAGTTGTAAGCAACAGGGTGCCAAGGATGCACGTGGCAATAAGGGATGTGACAGTCATCACCGAACTGGATAAAACCCACCCAAACCAAAGTCCATGTCCTTCTCCTCTCTCCCTATTAACACCGAGGTGGACACCTTCTCACCCAGCTTGTGGTTTCCGTAAAAACACTTCTCTTGCGCACAGCTTGCTCACACTTTCTCCGTTTTGGCTTTTATCTTTATGAACTAAGATGTTTCCTCAAACGGTGTTTCCAATCCTGCTTTATGTTTTGGTCAGCAGATGAATTAAGACTGATCTAAATCAATTAGGTTTCAGTGTAACTATATAACTCCTACAGAACATTATCTTACCGTGTTTCTGGGGGGGGCAAGTGTGTTGGCCATTGAGTTCAGAACTCTGCCTTGTTGTCTGAAATCACTGAAAGTATGAAATAAAATTTGAAAGACCCAGATTTTTAAGTTGGCTATTTATAAGTTCATTTAAATATAATTGGGCATTTAAACTATACGCTCCTTTCCTTACCACGCGAGTGAGTAGAGATGTGAGGAGAGAACAGGGTGCCTTCCTGCCAGACTTCCCTGGCACCTATGATTCTTCCCATCTATGAATTCTTGACGTATATTTTAGGAAGCCACCATGGTTCTAGAAAGCAGTGCACGCCTCGTTTCATAAAGCCATACGCCTGCAGCTGCCGGGCAGGATCCCGCTGCGATGCGCAGGTATCTCCATATGCTAAATCCTTTATTTCCTAATGGCTTTCACACCACCCCTTCCATAGGCAAATTGCAAAGAAGATATATTGGGCTTAATTGTCTATCTTTCCTTAAAAATGTACATTACTAAGCATGCCTAGGGCTTGTAACTTAATTGGAAAAAAGGAAGGAAAGGCAAACATAAAAAAAGAGCATTTTTTTTTAGAAGTTGTAGAGTATAAAGACTCATATATACAATACTTAAATTTTTCGTATGCAGATCGCTGTAAAGTATTGCATTAATCCCCTCATGTGAAGTGTATATCCTATTAACTAGGAGCAGCAGAATGTTTAATTAAAACTCTAATTTCAGTGAGTAGGAAGCCATTTTTCTCATATGATGATAATTAACAGGTATTAAAATTGCAGTGGAAAAAAAAAAAGATAATCCATTTTAAGCCATACCTGTGAGGAAGACAGTTTGAATTCACCTTCTTTATGACATTTATTCTTACAGCTGCTACATGGTAGGTCAGTGTAATTAGGTTCTTTCGCAACAAATTCTTGGAGTCATTTGTTCTTGGTGAAGTTTTGAGAAGAGCCAACAGCAGCTCTAGTCGCATGGCCGTTAAAGAGACACCACAAGCAGTTCTGCTAAGACCAGAGCTCATCTCTTCAATTACGTCTTCCACGGTGTCATTTTGCCCTTTCCTCAGACTGATACAACTCAAAATTAATGGGTTCCTTTTTTCTGAACATCAAGGGCATTGTCTTGATTTTTTTCCTCCCTTATTTGCAGCAGCCATAGGGTGAAGAGAGAAAAAAAGCCCGATTGCGTTAGGCGTTCTGAAACTCCTGTTTTCCCTGTTAGCAAAACTCCCAGCAAGGTGATCTTATGACACGATTTTATGTTGCGAGTAGCTAATTCAAGCCCTTGGGACCAATTTTTCAGAGGCACCAGTGACCTGATTTGCACACTGGTTTTTGTCATAGCTCTGGGAGCTCAGAGCTTGTGGGTTCAGACCATCCCCTAGTGCACCGCAGTCGCGGATGCTACACGCGAATGTGTGTGGAGCACAAGGCACCTGAGCAAGAGTACAGCGCAAGGCAAGGACCAGGGGAGATAAAGGTGTTAAGTCTTCAGAGAAGTGGGTACGGAGGAAGACTTTCTGCTGGTCTCCTGTCGTGGTTTAGGCCCAGCCGGTAGCTGGGTGCCACGCGGCCGCTCACTCACCCCTCCCCCAGCGGGACGGGAAGGAGAAGTCTAACAAAAGGCTTGGGTCGAGATAAGGGCAGGGAGAGATCACTCACTAATTACCGTCACGAGCAAAACAGGCTGAATGTAGAGAGGAGATTCATCTCATTTATTACTAGGCAAAACAGGGTAGAGCAGTGAGAAAATACAATCAAGTCTTAAAACACCTCCCCCCACCCCTCCCATCTTCCCGGGCTCAACTTCACTCCCGGCTTCAACCTCCTCCCCCTCAGCGGCACAAGGGGGCGGGGAATGGGGGTTGCGGTCAGTTCAGCACACATTGTCTCTGCCGCTTCTTTGTCCTCAGGGGGAGGACTCCTCCCAACGTTCCCCTGCTCCAACATGGAGTCTCTCCCACGGGCTACAGTCCTTCACGAACTGCTCCAGCGTGGGGTCTCTCCCACAGGGTGCGGACCTTCAGGAGCAAACTGCTCCAGCGTGGGGTCTCTCCCACAGGGTGCAGACCTTCAGGAGCAAACTGCTCCAGCGTGGGGTCTCTCCCACAGGGTGCGGACCTTCAGGAGCAAACTGCTCCAGCGTGGGGTCTCTCCCACAGGGTGCGGACCTTCAGGAGCAGGCTGCTCCAGCGTGCGGTCCCTCCCACAGGGTCACAAGTCCTGCCAGCAAACCTGCCCTGGCGTGGGCTCCCCTCTTCACGGGTCCACCGGTCCGGCCCGGACTTGCTCCAGCATGGGCTTCCCACGGGCCACAGCCTCCTTCAGGTGCCTCCACCTGCTCCAGCGTGGGGTCCTCCACGGGCTGCAGGTGGAATCTCTACACCCCCTCACCCTTCCTCCATGGGCTGCAGGGGGACAGCCTGCTTCACCATGGCCTTCACCACGGGCTGCAGGGGGATCTCTGCTCTGGTGTGTGGAGCACCTCCTCCCCCTCCATCTGCACTGACCTTGGTGTCTGCAGAGTTTCTTACATCTTCTCACTCCTCTCTCCGGCTGCAAAAGCTTCCTTTAACTCCTTTGTTTTCCTTCTTAACTATGTTATCACAGAGGCGCTGATGGGCTTGGCCTAGGCCAGGGGCGGGTCCATCTTGGAGCCGGCTGGCACTGGCTCTATCAGACACAGGGGGAGCTTCTAGCAGCTTCTCACAGAAGCCACCCCTGTAGCCCCCCCGCTACCAAAACCTTGCCACGCAAACCCAACACATCTGCCCAGCCAGCCAAGAAGATTTTGGGTCCAGTTCTCCATGAACTACTTTGACCAGCTTCAGAAAGGAAAAAGCTTTGTGTGGAGCTCTTTGGCTAGTCCTCCTACTTCATGGCCTTCCTTTCACCTGCTCAGTTGCCTGCTGGGGAAGCAGGGCAAATAACTCACGACAGAGCTCACTCTCATTGCCCTTCTGAAAGAGCTGCACTGAAGAGCGCTTGGAAGGGAAGAGAGTTGCAAGCTGCATCTGCTCAGTCCTACATGCTCCTACATCGTGCCTGCCTTGCCAGCAACGCCTCCAGTTTTGGGGAGGTCCCAGGCAGCCATGGCCAGTGCCAGGATAGTGGTGGCCAGCAGAGAGGGAGATGAACTTTGAGCTGCCTGCCTGAGCAGTGCGTACGACCAGCTTTGAAAGGAAGAATAACGCGTCCGTAGGACTGGCTTGGCTACGTGTTAGTGGGGAGCAGGAGGTGACTTTACTGCACCACAGTTCTCACTTTCTCACTGAGCAAAGGAGACAGTCGATGTCTCCTGCGGGAGCCATCACCGCTGCTCCCTTCCACCCACATCCAGTCCCCCGGGCAAGCTCTGGGCAGCGCCTGGAGAAGAGCAGCGTGCCAGCAAAGCAAGAGCCTGCGAGACTCATATTATTTCTAGCTTGCAGCTAATGAGTGCATGAAAAACAATTCAAGTCATGAAAAGGCCATTTAGGCAGGTAATAACCTATATCCCTGTCGAGCAGGACCTGGCTACAGATGGTCAGGCGAGATCCATGCTGCAAAGGAAAATTCTTTATGGAGTTTCTAGGTTATTAGCATAACAAAACCCTTAAGTTATCGAAGCAGCATATAGCCGTGTGATTTTTCTGCTACCGATGCACGTTTTATCATTAAATCCTCTCGTAATTTTGGGAACACAGCTCTTTCCGCCCCGCCAGGGATCAAAACAGAGCAACTTTAAAAAATCCTACTTCACAATAATCAGTTAACAACAAAAATAATGTTTAAATGCAGAGTGACTTCATAGAGGCATAGACCTCGTACAGGCAAAAGGTGTTCAGCTTGAGCCCAGAGGAGTACTGAATATTTAAAGGCAATAAAATTCTGATACTAAAACTAATTTATTCTGCAACCTATCTTGTATTTATCGGGATAATTAATCAGAAAGAAACAACTGATTTTAGATGATGTAAGTCTAATCAAGGAGATTATCATCCTGTATAATAAAATTATCACATGGTGAGATACCAAAGAAATACCTACTGTAAATGCATATTCCCTTCTGTCCTAATGTTACAACGATCTATTCTTAGGTTCAGTCAAATAGATATATTTAGTTTGCTGGTGAACTCAGGTGATCAGTGAGCTCAATTCCACTCTAAAAAGTAGAGTCAGCGGACGCATTAATTTGCATTTTTAAGGTAACATCACTCAGCAGCACTGACGAAGCAAACCTATGGTTTTATTAACGAATCTTGGATAGCCGTTAATTGCAAGCTGTAGTGCTGTGCTCGGGTACGGATGGTGCTAGCCGCGCTTGCTGTAGCGCGTTCTCGCGTAGCTGCTGTAACGCAGAGGAGCGGGATGGGAATGGTGGTGGGTCCAGCTGAAACACTAAAAAGTTTGGAGCCCACCGCGGCTGGGATTTCTCGCAACGGTAGGAAGCAGAACGGGCCGTAAGGCGTTGCTCAGGGAGGTACCCACGTACCCCAGCTGCTGTCGAGCCCATTTCTAAGGTAGAAATCAACTGTGCAAAATAAACACGTCCTAAATCAACGGGCTGTCCCCAACCCCGTGCCACACATGGGGACCAACGGTCTGCCCCCCACTGCTGGCTCTGCAGGGGAGGTGAGGGACAGGGATGTCCCCCCCCGTTTGCCCTGGGAACAGGAGGATCCCATGGGGCACCCCACCGGCCATCCCCAGTGCCAGAGGGGAGAGGGCTGGTAGCACACCTGCAGCATTAGAAAAGCTGAGAAACAGGGAACACACTGGGGGAAA
Organism: Grus americana; assembly: GCF_028858705.1. Classification (NCBI taxonomy): domain Eukaryota; kingdom Metazoa; phylum Chordata; class Aves; order Gruiformes; family Gruidae; genus Grus; species Grus americana. The sequence goes on from NC_072860.1 coordinate 26,824,412, forward strand.
AAAAGGCAAATAACAAACCAAACCCCTTTTCAGTGGAAATCCTGATATAACCAATGGTGTGATTGCAAATAAACTGCTTCAATAAACAGAACCAGCCAGATTTTGGGGAGTATTTCCAGCAAAGCCACGGGAAATACGGCCACACACATTACTGTAGCATTTTACCTAAGTTATTCAGGCAGCATGTTTCTGTGTGTGCTTTGTTTTTAGGAAAAATACTAAACAGACCATCAAGACTTCAGTCCTTTCAGCCCACATAATCCACTGCTTTTTGAGATAATCCACTGCTTTTGGAGCCACCACTGAACTGGCCATCCTTCTTGATTTCTTGTTCCCAGCCCTACGGCAGCATTTTGTCCTCTCTGTGAGCTATCCCCCACAATACACCCAAGAGCAAACTAATTGCCTGTGGTTTGCTTTCCCTGTTATTTCGGAATAATTATCCAAACAAAATTTTAAGATGCAAGTGAGAGAATGCCAGCATTGGAGAAGCTGCAGGCAAAGCTAATTGCTTGATCTGCTTATGTAGATCTAATTTAAAACAGGAGTTGAACTCCTGGAACCACTGTTTATTTCCTTGGAGGCATATCCATCAGCGTGATGCGAGTAATTTCAGCATGTAGAGACATTTTTACCCTTCTTTGTAGGTATAATTCCATTAATGCAGGTGAGTGGGTGCTTCGGGGCATGCAGGAGAGGCCACAGCCTGAATGGTGAATTTGCCAATAAACTTGTAGCCTGCCCCATCCCCTGCAACGCTTTGTGGGGATTTCATTTCTCAGAGAGATTAAAAACCCTTTTGAAACCGTCGTGTGTCACCCCAGGGTCCCCCGGCGCCGGGGGTTATTGCTCCACCACCTTGCTGCTCCCCACAGCGGAACAGCACGTTCCACAGCCATCGCTGTGTTTTAAAAGAAAAAGAGGAAAGCTAGTTTAAAAAAAATGTGCTGTTCAGGTAGGTTCCTTAATTCCTATGGGTTCTTCAAACCTGATGTGCAGACACCTAATCCCTCAGCCTGGGGTTTCTCAGCCCAGGATGTTACGGCTGCTCCCACCCAGGGCCCCGAATCCTTAAATGCTTGAGCTGATGCTGGCACCATCCAGGAGTGAGATGGAGGGGGCTGGCTACATCCCGTGGCACACAGCTGGCCTCGGGGCACACTGCCTACCACCCGTGGTACGAGTTACACCACATATCCTTTAGTGGACAATCAATAATTACAATCTTGTGACGCTACTCTTCTGATTTTTAGCTACCCTTCTACGCCCTCCCCGCTGCTTTTAAAACCGCTTGGATCATCACGAGTGTAAAGCCTCAAAAGCCATTCTCATGTTGGGTTTTCACTGAATTCCCACTGCAAGGTCCGTGTGAATGTATGCAAATATATGTGCAGCATGATTAAAATAAAAATGTTGCTTTTCACAGTTTAATCAAACTGTAAAATTAATCAGTGGTATGGCTTATTCTACACTACTTCTTACAGAGAAGTGAATGCAATTAAAATGTTGCCCAAATTCATAATTGTTGAGCTAGTGTAATAAGTGTATACAAAAAGGGACCCTTGAGACACACAGTTGAGCCCCAAATTGCTTTTTTATTCCAGATGAGCCCTAGCATCATGGGAGCACCGAGAACAGCAGCAGAGCTATCACAGGAAAGCTAATTACTTTTGCAAGATCTGCTCTATTTAAAAATAAATTAAGAAAAAAAAAAAGCAGGTGCTAAAATCGGACCTTGTGGCAATGTTTCTCCTTTCCCTGGCAGTCCCTCACCAAGAGCTTTGCAGAGGACGCGGCCCCATGAAAGGTGCAGGGACAGGGTTTTGTCCTAATAAAACCACAGCGCAACTGAGGCATAAAAAAATTTGCTGTGATCGTTATTTTTCCTCTAGCAGTGTTAGTAATAAAGAACAGCAAAAATAAGCCAAGTGTGCTCTTAATAGGATTGAGCTACAGAGTGATTTCGGCTCTGGCTTGAGCTGCCAGGTCTGGGCAGCACGGGTGCTTGCTGGCTGTCAATGGAACGCTTTCTCGTGCGTACTTCTGAACACTGAAGGCTCTGAAGAATGACAGTGAGCAAGCTTTAAGCCCTGGGAGGTACCCAATATTCCCATATTATGGGGGTGGGAGGAGGAGATTGCATGTACTCAGTAGTAGTTCACCTGAGTTAAAGAACCAGAATCCTACAGCCATCAAAAGATAGCAGATATGGTCTCTAGACCCAATACCATAATACACGTGCACAAGTTATGGATAAGACTTTCCAAAGAATCCAGGAAAAGCCCCAAACCAAAACTGCTCTGTAGAAAGAGCAGTTGTAGTCAGCATGACTAAGACTTCTTTTATTCAGTTTCTGCCTGTCGGTATCCATTTAGTGCAGGAAATGCAATATCCTAATCACACATCGTTCTGTGAGTCCACCCCACAACAAGAGCACAGAGTAGGAAAGGCCGATTTTTCCAGTGTCTTCTGCCAAGTGTATCTTGGCTAGCGCTTTGCCCGTTCCTGGTGGTGCCAGCCCAGCTTGCAGTGCCAGGTGTGATGCCAGGAGTTCACCACCCCTCTCTGGCACAGACGTGGACCTGGCAGTAAAGCATTTTATGAAGCTTATAGCTTGCATACTCCTCTCTGCCCACATTACACATGACATTTCTTTGTTGAAACCACTTATTGGGTAGTTCTTGCAGTGATTTAACCAAGGTGCTTTTTCCCCCCACTTCCTCTCCTGCCCCCACCTTTCCCTCCCCAGTGGATATTTTAGGCATGATGCACTTGGGTGTCTTCCCCCAGGTTCAAGGGATGACCCCCACATGAGCCCCAGGTTCAGCCTAAGCAGGGTTGTCCCTACCAAGGGTCACCCCACAAAGGGTCAGACCTCACTGCCTGCTGCTCTCCTGGTTTTTCCACCTGGCTTGCCAGGGTCTTTGCCGAATGCCACTTCATCCCGGCCCCGAGATGAAGGGGGAGCAACGTAACTGCCCACCCGGCAGGATCCCACAGGACCTTCTCATCCTGCAGAGATGGGCACAAGTTACTAATGAAAACGCCTGACAGAGAATTTATCTTGCCTGGCCTCCACTTACTTGCTCCAGGACATTTCGCATGGTAAAGTGTTTGCATGTATGGCCACTAACTCTCCTCCAGCATCAGAAAAGCCTGTTCGGGGAGGGAGAGCTTGCACAGTGCTGCGTGGAGGCTGTAGTGTCCCTCAGTGGTTTGACTCTAGGGTAATTTAGATCTGGGAAACCCAGGCTGGTGCCCCCGAAAGTCAAATGAAATTCAATATTTTGGAGGAAAAAGCAGCATAGTGCATTTAAAAGAAAAAAGACCCCACACTGCTACAAACCCATTCAGCTTCCCCAGACAACCTAACACAATCTGGTTCCTCTTTAAGGTCCCTAACCCAATCAACGCAACATTAGCAACAGACTTTAGTGGAAAAGATACTGCAAATAAATACCGAGCAGTTACAAAATGTCAGAAGGCCACAACTAGATGTCGTGGTTTGATTGCTTCGCTGCGATGCTTGGGGCTGGAGGTCATCAAGTGCTCTCCCCGCTTTCAGGAGGACCTGTTTTCATGGTGTGCCATTTCCTGCCTTGCAGGGATGCCAGAGGCTTATGCTGAGTTGGAGTTAATATTATGACCAGAGATATGTACTACTTGCTTTTCAATGATTAAGAAACCCCCCAAAGAACTAACCAAGCCATGTTTACCAAATACTTTTTTCTTCCTGATATAAAAGAGTTGAACTGGGTAATTATGACAATACCACCTCATAGGAAAGGAGTTTGGTCTCAGTTTTACAGGTAGTCAAAGCACGAGGGGTCCTTATCTGACTCACAAGCCACACAGCTAAGGGGAGGTGTCCCACTGCCCAGCCCACCCCCAGACAGCTCTTCATGACCCCAGCCCCTGGGTTTGGCTGCACGTGCCATCACTGCTCTCCTGTAAAGCAGCTTTCAAATGAGGTGGGAGAGCAACTGCCTGCATGCTGGCGAGCTCATGGACTATGCGCAGAATCCCCCCCCAGAAGGGGCCAAAGGCTTGTGCTGGAGAAGGTGTCCTACCTTTCCTGAAGGACATCTCAGTGGCAAGATCAGCAGCACCCAGAAAGTCACTTTGCTCTGCAGCAGAAGGCCAGTTCTGAACTCAAAGCGCTTCTGCCTGAGGACAGATGCGGTCCAGCTGCAGAGAGCAGTACCTGGTTTTGAAGCAACAACGGCCACTCTGCATTTGGGTGGTTGCCTGCAGTTCAGGTGAGTGAGTTGAAGTCCTGAGCAAGTTGGTGGAGACCAGGGCTGCAGAGCGCACAGCCCTGATGCCAGCAGAACCACACAAACCCACAGCAGCAAGAGCTCCGAACTGAACCCCCAAGTTCTTATTTGGAGCCACTTACTATTTTTACTCTTTTTCCTTCCAAAACCACAGAACTGGATTAGCTTTCATTTTTCCATCACATACACGTTGCTAGTACCTGATCGCAGTCGCAAGCCTACACCATGGACACTCCTTGAGCATACGCTAGACCCATACCTGGACACAGAGTAAACAGAGAGGCTTGGCTAACCAAAAAATCAATGAGCTAGCAAAGGCTTCTCTCATTCAATTGATCCAAGTCCCTGGGCAGGCGCAGAGGCGTGCAAAATGGTGTTAACATAGCACAAGTATAAATTTCACTCACAGGAAATACAGTAACCAAAACTAATAGCAGCACAAATGCAGTCCGGAGTATCATTGATCCCGAAACATTAGATGCCAGCATCAGATAATTTAATGAACAGTAAAGATCTTTTAAGAGCAGCAGCCTGTTTAGCATTGTGTATTTTATTTCTGTACCATTTGAAGCTGCATGATGCTGTACATCTTATTAGCATGTACATAACAACCATTGTTTAAACACCGATCTACGAACTATATTTGGGCTTATAAATTCTTATAGTATTTTCCTAGTAAAGTTTTTACTTTATTTCCCCCACTAGATATATCGCTGGGACTTCTTTAGTACACAGCAGAGACTTTCTGCAATATCGCACAGGCAAATCTACATATGTTGTCATTGAAAAGTCTCTTAAATAACATCTGTTGTGGTCTAAAAGCAATGATCCGTAGGTAAGAGCACATATGCTTATCCCCAGCCTGGTGCACTTGGGACGCTGGCTCTCCAAAGAGGGGGTACTTTGCACAACATGACTTGAATTCTTTGGGTTCTGGTACGGGTGATTAGATTGAGCTGAATTAACCTCCACATAACTGCCCCCAGTTTTCATGTGCAAGTAAATAACTATTCCAGTTTTCTTTCATGTGGAGAAAATATTAGGCATCTACTGTAATGCAGAAATGAGGAGATTTCCCCCCAAAATATCTTTTTAAAGACTGCATCTTTCTGGCTCTAGAACCAATGGTTCTTTTTTCACCGACTTCAATAAGAGCAACACCCAGCCTGGCTGCTCCTGTGCATTAGTATTGTAAGGAACATCCGCACCATCACATGGCAACACGTCAAAGACACCGGATTTCAAAATAACATTGATCCGCTCCAGAGATTTACAATCATCGTTAAAATACATCTTCAAGGTGTACACAGTTAATGCACTAACAACTTAATGCATTAGAAAATTTATAGGAACGCGTCACAGCCAGCAGCAAAGCTTTCAAAAGTTATCTGAATTTTTCATTTGCATCCCTGGGAGAACTGGCTGGTACAGAGGAACACGAGCTTGAAGCAGTGATAAATGCAGAAAAAAAAAAAGTTACAGGTGAGCTCCTGGCAGTTCTACTCAAGGCCAGATGTTGACAATGGGTTAAAGAAAAGTTCCTGCAATCAGTTTTCCCAAAGCCTGCTAACAGTTGCAGAGGAACCTGCTCAAGAGCTGCACGCAGATTGACCCCTTTGCCCATCAAAGTGCTCAGCCAACAGCTTGGCCACCCCGGGCCAGAGTCCCACGCACCTCCAGGGAAGGCACAGGGACGGGCTTCAGCCCGCTGGGACGCAGTGCTCGGTCAAATGGGAAGGTCTGAGTGCAGTTCTCCATCTTTAGCCCCAAACCCCCACACGGTCCTTTCTCTGCCCCACCTCTCCTCATGCACCACCACCCGCCACGCTATGGCATTTGCCTGTTTTAAATCCCCAGCGCTTGGGCGCACCAGCTCGGAGCACAACCTGCTTTTTTACAACAGACAGCCTATTTCCCAGTGAAAAGTTGCAGTTGTCCGTGCCACTGAATATGCAAACATCATTTTCTCTGCAGCTGAACTTTGCTGAACGAAGAGTTAATGTTCTCATCTGCATGTCAGGCCCAGACATGACTATGGGTCCTTGTCTCACTTCTAAAATACAGTGATTTATATTTCACAATATTGCTGACTTGCACCCTTCTCTTCCTAAAAGATCCCTCTGTACACGTTTGATTTCCTCATCCTAGCTCCTGTGCCTCTTAAAATCACAATCATTATTTGTAGGCACAGCTTCATTTCTTTCAAAAACCCCTGGAAACAGCAGAGAGATGCACGCTGCGCTGTTCCCCTGCAATAACGGGCCAAAAATAGTAAAAAGGGCAAAAAATGAACATGCATTTCATGGCCATTTTTTTGATTAGCAGTTCCTGAGCCATAACCTCTAATGACAGTAATTAACTCGCTGAGCTCTAATACAGGCATTATAAAACCCGAAGCACACTGGAGACTCGACACGCAGGGCAGCCGCATCGCTCCGCAGCTGCGAGTTTTAAGATGTTGTAAAGAATGTCGAGGAACAATAAACATGATTGAAAAGCTTGTTTGTGGGAACCGTTCAAACGCTCCTGCCATACTGTGAGCAACAACAACAAAGGAGAAAACAGCCTTAATTGTCTTCATTACGACTATCAGAAAGACAAGCTACTCGGGAAAGCAACATGCAGGCTCACGTCGCCCAAGACTCCACTAAAAGACTGAAGCTTGTTCTGCTTCGGCTTCCAGTTGTCACTGCAAAAAGAGACGTTTTCAGACTCTAGACAAACAGGGAATTTGGTAGACCAATTGTTTTGTGCCTCTTGGATGCACAAATATAATCCCCGTGTTACCAATTCCAGTTGCCCCGGTATAACCTCTTCCCCAAGGACTTTGTCTTTCGGGTTAGAGACAGGCTTGCTGCTTCTCACTACTTCTTTTACCCCTAGGTTGCATGAAGTCAGGGCTTGTGCTGTTGCACTTGAAGTTTTAAAGCCTTTTAGCGAGACCCTCGAAAAATAAAGCAATGCAGGTACGCTCCGCTGCGGCGGAGGGAACGTAGGGCTTCCTCCGAAACCTCCTGAATTGTTAAGTAGGGGAGTATTTGCTTAACATCAGTGTTGTACACGTGAAAATAGAAAAAAGTCATTAGAGTTATCATTTTCTCCTGTACCTGCAGTGCATCTGATCCTCAAAGAACACATGTGTGCTCTTGCTGGGGCTGGAGGGCAACTGTACGGTTCAGCCCCATTGCATTTGATTTACAAGCACAGATTTGGAAGGCGCTTTCGCGTTTCATCCCTCACAAGAAGCTGCAAACTGTTTCAGCTAAGCGCTTTAGGCAAGGCTGGACGGGCGGGATCCTGCCTACGTGCCGACGCATTCGCCGTGACCCCGAGCAGGGGGGCCCTGGGGGTGCCCTGGCCGAAGGGTCAGGACCCATCTCTCCTGCCAGGAGCCCGAAGGGGAGAGCGAGTCCCGCAGCCACCATCAGGGTCTCGTCTTTACTGAGGGGGAAGGGTGCAAGCAAGGCAGGATTTCTTTCCAAAGCCTTTTCCCGAGCTCCTTCACAAGGGGAGCTCCATAGGGGTTACAGATGGTCACATCACACCCCCCACAACCCCCTTCCTTCCCCAGCATCCCTTCTCTGACCAAGGACGAACTGGTGCCTCCACTGCTGCCAGCACCTTCTGGATCATCCGGTATTTACTTTCCCAGGTTAGGTCCCGCTCCCAGCGGCCAGGGGATTTCCTCAGCTGCTGCACTGCCAGCAGCTCCCCTCCTCTGCTACAGAGGCAGGGGCTTTCCTCCCTTTGCCTCACCTCCTTCCTATCAGACACAGCAAGCACAGCCCCGAACAGGAAGGTTAATTTATACACAGGAACGTAAAGCCATACCTGAGATTTCCAGAGACGCGCTCTTATTCCGCAGGGCGAAGCCTGCAACCTCCCCCAGCGCTGCCGAATCGCAGCCCCTCACGAGGAGCACTTTTCATCAAGCCCACAGGCTCCTGCTGCAGCACTTTTACCATCACGGCACCAATCAGCACCTCCATCACCGACACCACTAACCAGGTGGGGATGTCTCTGCTCCAGCTGAGGAGCAGCTCATTAAACCCCCACCGCTACCCTGCCAGAAAACAATTGCCTTTAAATGCCTTATAAATCCAACAGGCTTCCCTATTAAAGCCGGTGCTCCACTAAATCATTTCACCACTTAATAGCTCAAGGTTCAATCTGCACTTGACTTCTCTATTTACTATTTTCATGCTTTCTATTACCGAAGGCAGTGGTCTTAATTAAATGCAATTACACGTCTCCTGATTAAAAGCTACACTTATCATACAACAGACCACACAAACCAGCCCCGCGGGGGGATTGCAGCCGGGGGACGGCGTCTCCTCTCCCTCCACGCCTCGCACGCCCCCTTGCACCCTCCCTGTAACCAGGACTGGTGCATCTGATGAGCTGAACAGTCTTGCTTCGACATTTCAAAAAGATCTGATATTTGCTCTTCAGCTGTTTATAGACCTTCTCCCCTGCCAGCCCTGCACCCCAAGAATCTCGCCAGCATCTCCATCCACCACCTTTACCTCCCCTTTTTGCTTCATACGAGCAGCTCGAAATATTTGCTGCAAACCTTGAATGAGTTAATCTTTTCCAGGAAAAAAACCCCTAAAAATCCTGTTAAACATGTACTCAAAAGGAAGTTTTCTGAAAGCATTGCAACCAGTAAAGTGAAAATCCTGGCAAAGCTCAGCTGTCAGCTCCCAGGCAGGGTCTCCGGGTCTTGCGGCTCCACGGTGCAGCAGCCTGGAAACTCGGCAGCTGCTTTATTTAATTTGAAATGGGAGAGTTTTGAGGAGTAAGGAAAGGAGCAGTTTCGAGGCGGCTGTGTGCTGTTTTGACATGCAGTCCTTCCCCGGGGAAGGCCGGCGGGGACACACGTATTACCTCTCTGAGGCTGCTAAAATGATGCACGGGAAAGCAGCAGCTCTAAAAAGTGGTATTTCTAGTCTCGAAGGGACTCTGATGGGGAGGGAAACCTCTGAGAAGTTAAACGTACCAGCCACCACACTGAAGTGGAACTATGGTATTGATTTACTTTTTTTATGATTAATACCATAGGAATGGAGCAGTCTAATTTTAATTAATGTGAATTACAGTAAAGCAGTCTATAACTTTTTAATTGACCCACCAGCTCAGTCGAACGTAAAATAGCCGAATAAATACTGACAGATAGATGTGCAGTCGTGTGGATGTGGCAGGGAGGAGCAGCGCTGCGGGTGAACACATCAGCCCTTCATCCACCTCCTCCTTCCCCCTCTTCCTCCCAGCCAGGGAGATGCTCACGAGCAGGTCCTACCTGCTACCAGCTCCTCTCTGCCTCCCCACCCACGGGCGCCTGGAGGCTCGATATAATAAATATTTTATATCAGTCAGGAGTCTTTTTTATTCCAGGCATGGTATGTGGCTCATTAATGGTGTGTGTATGTGCAGAATGTGTTTTAATTTATAGCTTATTCCTTTAAGGAGAGTTATTATTGTACTCAAAGTGCCTCCAGCTCTTGTTTAGGATGGGGGGAACGTCTCAAGGGAATGGTATTGATGAACCATGCCCAGGTATTGATAGACCCAAGCATCAGTATGAGCTGGCTCCATGAGGAATTCCCTGGAAAAATTCTTGACTGCCATTTTTATGGTCAACCATTAAAAGTGTTGAATGAAAACATTGTCATGGGCCATGGTAATTTAATAACGTGATAAACGTAAAAGTTGCGGCTGGAAAATATTTTTAAATCCTTCTTAAGTTCGTCAGTGGAAGTCTTGAAAATAAACAAGCAACACTTATTGCTGAAACTACGGAACACTTCATTCACAGATTTTTGAGCTACTTCACAATATTCAATGGACATGGCTTGGGCTTTGGAGGCGTTTGGCAATATTGCCAAATTTCTGTTTTCTCTACAGAAACTTTGCTGAGCACTGTCCCTCCGCAGGATCCAAGAGAAAATTAAATTTCAATCACTTCTGTGCCTCCTCTGTCAGAGCACAGGTGGGTTTGGGGATCTGATGGTACCGCTGCCTTCTGCTGTTGCAACAGCCACTGCAGACCCGCTTATGGCAGGGATAAGGAAGAGTCACCGTCTTTACAATTTGTGATGCTTATGCTTGTGTGATCTACTCAAAACGTGTCTTACTGCACTTGAGCAACTAAAAAGAAGTAATGTGAAGATAGCCCAACGCCTTTTAAAATCTCCCAGGAAGGCTCTGCTCTGTCAAAGTCTTCTCTCAGCACCACTTTCTACACATGAAGTTATTTTTCTTAGGGAAGAACTGCAGCCATAGCCCTTGCCTGGGTGTTTCAGTGCAGCTGCATATGGGCAGCACATCTGTGCTAATAAATACTCCTTTGACAGATACTAGAAATTATTTGCATGGCAGAACAGATAAAGTATGAAGAAAAGGCAAGCAATACACTGATACCATGAAAAATCAAATTAAATGAACCCCCCGGCATCCCTCACCCGTGTTGGACCTCTCTGCCCGAACAGGTCTGGCCTTGGGGACCGGTAACTCTGCTCCTTGGAGCTCACCCTCACAGCTGACACACACAACCTGCACTAGAGCATCTAAAAGATGTCCAAGAAAGATGACTCGAATTGTCCCTCGCCGTTCCCATCGACTGGAGGAAGCCCCACTAGATCCCAACATGGGGCCCAGAAACATCAGGTGACATCCCCAAAATAACGATGGACCTCAACAGCAGCTTTACTCCTACTGCTCCGTCAGACTTTCCTATCAGAGTGATGCAATTCTCTGGGGTTAATGCAAAGTGTGAGGGCATCTGGCCAAACAACACATAATATTTGTTTTATTCTCCTGGCAGGTCAGAGCACACCTTCTCCGGTGGGCAGCATCCCCCCAGCTGCCTGCAGCAGGCAGGACTGGCACACAAACTGGCAATTTAACGGTGATTTTACCGCAGAACTTTTCCGAGTGTGCTTAGAATAAGGAGAGAAGCCAGCTGAGTGAGTGTGATGTGCTGGTGCCACCTCATTATTTGAGCTTACAGCAGAGGAAACCAGTTTCAGGTCTGCGCTGAATGGCTTCAGCGAAACGCTCGCTATCATTTAAGCGATAAATAAAACCAGATAGCAGTGTATCTCAGGACACCCCTAAGTTTCCCTTACCTGGGAAAGTTATGTGAAAAGAAACTCAACAAACAATACCGTATCTGTTCAGAAAGATAAATGGTCTTCATGGTAATGACTTTTTTATCACGGGGGAGCGGGGGGGAAAGGACAATTTCCTTTGCTGGTTTCCATTTCTCCATGCACTGTCAGACAAAATAGCAGGTGGACAGAGAAGTTTTTCATATGAGAGCTGGCAGGTTCATGGGAAAATGCTTTAAATATATTTGAGTCCAACACTCTCTATATTATTCATGGTAAGTGTGATTTGCAGCTCTTGCAGTGTCAATTTTTTCTATTAATTGTTAATGAAACAGCCAGATCTCCTGGGGGCAGAGGGAGGTGTTGTTTTCTAATTTTTCAAATCAAGAATGTTGTAATAATCCCTCATTAATTCAATCATCTTTCTGTCACATAACTGCTGTATAATTTAAGGGGTAGGATTTTAAATAAAGATCCTGGCAAAACCATCAGGTTGATTTAATACAAATCCTCCATCTAAGTGAAACTCATAACCCTTGGAAACAAATTAGTCTGAAAATCAAAGGTAGACGGCAACAGAAATGTCATAACTCTTCATATATGTCGTCTTTCCTCCTTCTCCCTCCCCGCCCCCCCTTTTTCTTTTTCTCATTCTCTTTTTTTTGTTTGTTTTTATATTTTATAATTTGGAAAGAAACATCGATCATACTTCATGTCTGTTTGTACGGTCCCCTCAGCTCCCTGGAAGATGTCTTTTCCATCCTTGACCAGTTTTGAAGGAGAAGCAAGAGAACTTGCCTGGTTTCAGCTCTGTGCTACCCTCCCCAGCACTCATCTCTGCTTGAGGAGCAGGTTGGCAGAGACAGCCCCAAATTCTGCTCCATCCTTGGCAAAATAACATATAAACAGCACCGACTAAATGCTTGTCGTCTGTTTAACCAGCTTTGCCCAGATTTATTTGCTGAATTGCAGACGCATTCATTGGTCCAAAGCCTGAGTTGAGAAAATCAGATAGCACCCAAATGCAGTAAATGCCCAGATCTCCTGTTTTTCTGGGACACATCCTAAGCCATGCCTGTACTTCACGCAGTGCTAATATTGGCTAACCTCTCTAAAAATATTACTTGGTTTCTTTAACAGAGTGCGACACTCGGTTCCCTCGTTTTCCTGGCTGTCAGGTTGTATCACTTAGGGAACAGGCTTAGAAGCCCTTGTCATGCAAACAGGAGTCATCTGCTTCACCTCTGCTTCACCTGGCTGGCTGGGCACGTAAGAGGCTGCCGTAAGACATCTGCTCCTGCTAGAAGAGGAGACGTCTGCGAGTCAAGGTGAGCAAGGAAGTTTTCACCGTCTTTCTTTAAAAGTTGTTATGGTGAACCAAAGCAGGTCTCTATCAACTGCTATTGAGGAAGTTTCTCCAGCCCAAGAGGAGGTTTCTGGTGAAGTCCCACCCTAGCCAACGCTGCAGCGATGTCTTTGCATCGTGTACCCAGTGCGTGTGTCCCCAGCCCCGGGCTGCTCTGGCTTTCTGATGGATCTCAGTCTCTCACCCTCTTCTCTTCCCACACGTGGAAGGTTTTGAATGGTCCCATTTCCATGCTGACACAGACCGATAGCAACATTGTCAAAAGTAGACGGTTTCTGGTGATGAATTTTTGTTTTCAAATTATTGCCATGCGATCAAATTTGCAGCTTCTTATCTGTATCATCCCTGATAAACAAGACCACATCTTATGTTCCAGCTTAACCAGCCAGCCAATAATCAAAGCCTTCCTGCCTTAATCCTTCTTATTCAAAGGTCAGCACATGCCATCGCACCACAACTCAAAAGAGCACTCTTTTCTAAAAATAAAACAAAATAAAAATGATTCAGTACTTTGGGCTGATGTTGGACAAGGTTAAATCACGGGGAAAGTGTCCACAGTGAAATTTGCCCTGTTTGCTATGAAGATGTTCAGTGGCAGAATGCAGAGGGTGCCACCACGTGTCTTACAGTGATGGAAATGAGCGCTTACTGCAATTTTACGCTTTCTTTCTTTGAAATTACTGCAGGTGGTAAGACAGAGCTGTTTGAACCTTGCAATTCACTCACCGCAGTGATCATTTTAACTTGCCCCATCAAATCATTGTTCGTAATTAGAGCTACAAGCCAAGAGATGTAGATACTTAAAAAAGAAATATATTTTCCAAATAGCTTCTTAGGTAGAAAGAGAAAATTTGGGTAATTGAAAAAGTAATAATGCTGTTGTGCTGCAGGGAGGACTACAGGAAAGATGAGTGTTGCATTCGATACAGATGGAGACAAACAGAAGACCGCAGGACATCTTTGCTGGGACAGCCTTTCACCTAACGCCAGCCAGAACAAACCAGCCATGGCCAGAAGAGCCAGCGGAGAATATTTGACTTGTTGGTCAAAATACTCTAAACGAGTTCGGCTAGGTGAGCAGCAGCAGAGGCCAAGAGAAGAGCCAGCCCTTTCCTCCAGCCGCTGATGGAGGACCTCCAGCCATGCCCTCCACCTTCCCTGGAAAAGGCTGCTTTGCTTCCACTTCTACAAACAGCAGCTCTCCTAAAAGCCAGAATACTGAATCTGGAACGAACCTCCTGGGAAGCGCCGTAAACCAGCAGCACGCAGGTTCACCTTCGCTTGGCTTAAGACAAGCTGTCTCAAGCACGAAGTGCAGCGAACTTAACAAAATACTTGTCTGAAAGCTAACGCTACCAGGCATGGAGGGAAAATGAGCTTCGAAATGGGACTTACAATTAGATCATTTTCTGGATGCACAATAATTAGCATTCCCGGAGTTGCCAGAGCCCCAAAGTCTAACGAATTGGGTACTATTTCCCGTAGCTCCACAGAGATATGCACCTTCAGGGCATGGGCACGTTCAGACACCTATTTTTTTAAAACACTTGCTGGCTGGTACAGCACAAATTCCTTCATGTGCACTGAGCGTCTTAAGCGACTTTAAAATTTCTCTGAAAGCTGAGGGATAAAATAAATTGTTAGGGAGATTGGGGGGGGGTGTGTGAGCATGTGTATACGTGCCTGCGCGTGCAGGTATGCGTGTCTTGAAACATGTTACATATGACGCTGGGCTGGGCAGGTGAGGTCCTACCCACCCATTACCATTTGAGCTAAATTATGATGAAAAGAACACAAAAATTTATTTGCCCTTATTTTACTAAATCTTACTTTGATCTCCTTAATTCAGAAGGTTTTTTTTATGGAGTTTTACATTAGCAATTTGTTTTTTTAAAGTCTCGCTGGGCTTTGTACATCGCTTTCACGCTAATTGTTGTGAACAACATAAAGGGAAAGGAGTGGGATCATCAAAGTCTGAGAGGGGTCCTGGATCCTGGGCTGTTGTGTACGGTTTATCCATCCAACCTTAACAGCTCTGGCAGTCTCTTGCCGTTATTGAGAAAATGCTATTTATGCAGGTGTGATTTTTTTTTTTTTTTTTTTAAATACTGGATTCTGTCAGCAACCGCTTTAATCTGTTTTCACATCTTAATAAGTGGCAATTGGAAATATCAACTGTTTTCCTTTCCTGTTCTCTTTTATAGAAATAAGTGTTGCCGTGATGAGTTCAAAGAGACTCCATAGCCATCTCCCAGCTGTCATTTAACAAGCCATCTGGAAGATTTTAGGTCCTCTGGAGAACACGGTGAATATGGTCAGTCTCTGGCATCAGTCGTGCTTCAGCGTCCCACTAGTATTACCTCTTGTAAAGAGTTTTGCTTTAGGCTTTCATAGAGAGATTTTTCAGGTATTAATATTTTTAGTATCATATAACTTATAGTAAGAGGCTTTTAATATTTTAACTTATCTCTAAATTCTCTTAAATCCTTTAGAACCGGAGCAGGACTGAATACATCTGGCATTAAATGTCCTGCCTTTTCCTA